>NC_091987.1:156762068-157092381 GCF_044704955.1 Pristiophorus japonicus
TCAACAAAATGCAATAATTAATCGCGCTGGGTTGAAGATTAAATACCGAAACAAGGTAAGCTTTGTTGGTAGAATACTCGCCTGCCACGTGGGAGACATGGTGATTGTGCAAACAATTAACATAACACATCCCTTAAACATTGTTGCAATATAAAGTATAAATTACATAAAAACTCTGAGTGAAAATCGAAAGTAACGGATCACTTGTTTCTGAGAATATTTATTGCCCCAACATTGGACAGCTCATCCTTCAAAGTGAGTCTGGCCCAATGAAAACGTGCGATCTGGACGGGATTGGAACCCGCTGCCGTCTGATCTGCAATTGCAGCACAAGGTCCAAAGCCAACAAGCGCCGCCGTATCAATAGGACGGGTATAAACAGGACACGCTGGGAATATACAGAAGGTCAGGTAGTATCCGTGGGGAGCGAAGCAGAGTTAATGTTTCAGGTTGATGAGGGTTCCTCAAAACATGTCAATCGGATGGTGCTGTGCGGAGCAGCTATTTAAATGTGGAGCAGATAATACACGGGTTAGATTCCCGGTCAATGCCGATCCCCGGTTGTATTAATGAATTTCACGAAAAAAATTAAATGAACACATTGATATGAATAGCGGTTCAAAGAAAACTCTCATTTTTGGGTTTCAGTTCGTCATATCTCGATTTGTGTCGCTGCTCTGTTTGCCTGTGCATCCCGGTGCTGCATATAACGCCAAGTCTGGGACTACATTCATACTAAAGCAGTTCCGTTGTCTGTTTTCTATGAAACAAAAGATAAATGCCCCAATTGCTCTATGCAGCAACAGAATATAACTAAAAATCCACCTTTGATCCATCGGCAATGCTCGAGCAGGACGCTGGGCAGTTTGTGTGTCTCTCATTTCACCGGGTGTAGGTTTATTGTACAAACAAGATGACTACTTCATTGTCCGAACAATGGATCACAAGAATGTGCGCATCACCAGTGCCATGGCAGGAACTAATGAATGCTGGACTGACACCACCTAATCCACTCTGCCATTTAAATTAATGTAGAAACATAATAGCAGCAGCCACAGAAAAGCTGCCGCAGTAAAATCAACACTGGAGCATTGAAAAACCCTGATAATAAAGCTCTATTCTGAAAGTGCAAAACAACCAACCTGACGATATCCAGTCCACCGCAGACACTGAGTGTCCACAGAGCCTGGTCTGCCCTAAAATTCTCCATAATTATCATCTGTGTAGAGACGCTTGTTTAAATCCACCAGAAAACATCAAGACTGGTGCGACGAGAATGATCAAGAGATGCAGGAGCTAATAAGCCACAAATACAAGGCATTCTTGCATTGAAAATAGCAGAACAACTCGAGGGCAAGAAAGCAGCTCTATAGACGTCTAAAGACCGAGGTCCAAGATAAAACTCGCCTCCTAAATAACAGATGATGGGTGGAAATAGCGATCCTGCAACTAGTTGACAAACACGACATGCATGGTTTCTTGAGCACAGTCAAGACCACCTATGGCACTAGTAGCCAAGTTTTTACCACACTGAGGCCAAATATGGAGAGGTAGTTATCAAGGAGAGAGACGCAATCAGTGCCCGCTGGAAGGATCCATCGAGATATCCCCAACATACATATTGTCTTCGATGTGAATGTCCTCATTTTCATCCCACAACGCTACCACCTCAGCATAACCCCAGCCCCGCATGAGGTTCAAAAGGCCACCCGATACATGAAGATCAATAAGGCCACAGGAGCAGCTGGAATGCCAGCCGATGAACTTAAGCATGGCGGAGCAGCAATGTTGGCGCTACTCCATTCACTCAATACTCTTACTTGGTAGGAGGTGAGCATGCCAGGGGATCTCAGAGAAGCTATAATCGTGAACCTCTTCAAGAATGGCGACATTTCTGATGGCATTAATTAAATAGGAGTTTCCCTGCTGTCTGCCACATGGAAAATCATCACAGTAGTTCTCCACAAACATCTTCCTGCAGTGGCTGAAGAGTTCCTCCCAGAATCGCAAAGCAGATTGCGCCGACTGAGCGCGACAGTCGACATGATCTTCACCGCACGTCAAATTCAAGAAAAATGCAGACAGCAGCATCCACCTCTATACGTGGACTTCTTTGACCGAGACAAAGGCCTCCGATACGCTGAAACCTGAGGGATTATGGAGCGTCCTTCTTAAATTCGGCTGCCCTCAAATGATTTTCACCATCCTCCACCTGCTTCACGATGACATGTAAGCCGTGATCCTGACAAACGGATCCACCAGAGACTCAATACCCATGCGAACCGGGGTCACGCAAGGCTGTGCTGCCATAAAAACGCTCTTCTCGCTCTTCCTTTCTGCAATGATGCTTTGCACCCTCAGTAATCTCGCCACTTTATTTGAACTAATTTGCAGAATTAACGGGAAATTGTTCAACCTGCATTGCCTCCAGTCTGGATCCAAGGTCGTCACATCCTCTGTGATTGAATTACAGAACGCAGACAATGCTTGCGTCTGTGCACAGTGGGAGGTCTAACTGTAACCCATCGTCAACCCCTTCACCAAAGAGTAGGAGGGTGTGGGCCTTAAATAAAACATTCATAAGGCTAATATTCTCTACCAGCCTGCCCCTGCCAAACAATACACCATACCCACCACTGCGATTACCAAGATCCATGAAGAGGCCTTGGACAGCGTGAACAATGTGCCATACATCAGCTGCCTACTGTCAACAAGGGCAGTCATCGATGACAACGTCCAACACCGGCTTCAGTTGCAAGTGCAACCTTCGGTCGCCTGAGGAAGAGAGTTTTCGAAGACCACGACGTCATTCCCGGCACCAAGCTCATTGTTTACAGAGGAATAATGAAACCGCCCTGCTGCATGCTTCAGACTCATGGACTATGTAAAATACGCAACTCAAAGTACCGGAGAAGTAACACCAACGCTTCCTCAGCAAGATCCGACAAATTTATTGGCAGGATAGATGCTTCAACCTAAGTGTTCTAGCTCAGACCAACATTCCCATCATCGAAACATTGAACACCTTTGATCAACTCCGATGGCCGGGCGACTTCGCCCACATGCCCGATACTAAACTCCCAAAACAAGGGCTCTACTCAGAGATTCAGCACGGCAAGCGAGTCCTTGCTGGGCAGAGGAGAAGCTTCAAGGACACTCTCAAAGCCTCCTTGAAAAATTGCAACAACCCCACCGACATCTGGGATTCCGTGGCCCAAGACATTTCAAGAGTGGAGGAGAAGCATCTGTGAAGGCAGGGAACACCTCAAATCTGTTCGTTGGGAGCATGCGAATGCCAAGCACAAACAGCGGAAGGAGCCCAAGACAATACCAGCACCCCACCCATCCGGCCCTGAAACCAACGTAAGCCTCACTTGTGACAGAGTCTGTAGGTCCCGCATTGGTCTCATCAGTCATCTGAGAACTCATATCAGTGTGGAAGCAAGACATCCTCGACTCCGAATGCGTGCCTAAGAGAAGACAAACAAGGTAAGATCTAAATTTACAGAAGCATTCAAGGATAGGATATGTAACCATACGAGGCAGTTATGTTGAATGAGTTAGATGAAGATGGGTGGAAGGAGGATCTTGTGGAGCATAAACACAAGTATTGATCTGGTTGTCCCAATGGCTGTTTATGTGCTGTAACTACTTTGGAACATGTTGTACATCAGTACGCATTTGAATCTCTTAATCTGGATGCACGCAGCATTCACAACAAATTTGATGATCTGTCGGCACGAATGTTTACAAATGGGGATGAACTGGTAGCCAGAACAGAGATGTGGTTGTCAGGTGACGAAGACTGGGATTTGAACATTCAGGAGTACTTGACAATTCGGAAGGACAGACAGAAAGGAAAATGAGGTGGGGTAGCTCTGTTGATGAAGGATTATATCACTGCAATATTGAGAAACGATATTGGGTCAAATGATCAGGATATTGAAACAGTTTGGGTAGAGATTGGAAAATGGAAAATGTAACGCCATTGTATAAAAACAGAGGCAGAGAAAAGGCAGCAAAAATCTATCCAGGTAGCCTAACATCTGTTTTTGGAAAGATGTTGCAGTCCATTATGAAAGAAGCAATAGCAGAACAT
Source organism: Pristiophorus japonicus (assembly GCF_044704955.1). Classification (NCBI taxonomy): domain Eukaryota; kingdom Metazoa; phylum Chordata; class Chondrichthyes; family Pristiophoridae; genus Pristiophorus; species Pristiophorus japonicus. The sequence goes on from NC_091987.1 coordinate 156,766,168, forward strand.
TTGGAAAGGCATAATTCGGTCAGGCAGAGTCAGCATGGATTTTTGAAAGGGAAGTAATGTTTGACAAAATTGCTGTAATTCTTTGAGGAAGTAACGTGCAGGGTGATTATAGGGGAACCAGTGGATGTGGTGTATTTGGATAACAGAAGGCATTTCACAAGGCTGCTCATAAAAGGTTATTGCACAAGATAAAAGTTCACAGGGTTGGGGTTAATATATTAGCATGGATAGAGAGTTGGCTCATGAACAGAACACAGAGTGTCGGGATAAATGGTTAATTCTCGGGTTGGCAATCAGTAACTTTTGGGGAACCGCAAGGATTAGTGCTGGGACCAAACTATTTACAATCTATATTAACGACTTGGATGAAGCGATCGAGTGTAACGTAGCCAAATTTGGTGACGATACAAAGTTTGGTGGAAAAGCAATGCATGAGGATGACATAAAAAGCCTGCAAAGGCACATAGATAGGCTAAGTGAGTGGGCAAACATTTGGAAGATGGAGTAAAATGTTGGAAAGTGTGAGGTTTGCAAGTTGGCAGAAAAAAAATCAAAGAACCAGTTATTTTTACATGGAGAATAATTTCAATGTGCTGCAGTTGAGCGGGACCTGGGGATCCTGGTGCATGAAATACAAACGTTTAGTAGGCAGGTAGCAGCAAGTGATAAGGAAGGACAAGGGAATCTTGGCCTTCTTTGAACTAGGGATGGAGTATAAAAGCAGGGAAGGCTTGCTACAGTAAGACAGGGTATTGGTGAGGCCACACCTGGAGCCCTGCTTATAGTTTTGGTTTCCAAATTTACAAAAGGATATACTTGCTTTGGATACAGTTCAGAGAAGGTTCACTAGGTTCATTCTGCTGATTGTTATGAGGAAAGATTGAATGGGTTTGTCTTCTACTCATTGGAATTCAGAATATTCAGAGGTGATCTTATCGAAACGTATACGATTATGAGGGGGCTTGACAAGGTGGATGCAGAGGGGATGTTTCCACTGATAGTGGAGACTAGAACTAGAGGGAATAATCTTAGAATAAGAGGCCGTCCATTTAAAACTGGGACGAGGACGAATTTCTTCTCTTAGATTGCTGTAAAGCTGTCGAATTCGCTGCCTCAGGGAACTTTGGAAGCTGGGTCATTGAATAAATTTAAATCAGAGACAGAAAGTTTATTAACCGATAAGGGAATAATGGGTTATGGGGAGCTGGGAAAAAAATGCACCTGTGTCCATACGGGTCGAGAGGACTTATGGCCTACTCCTGCTGCTATTTCGTACGTTCTTATTATATTTCCAATATACGTAACCCATACCTAATTCTGACACGTTACTGCTTTTAGAGGGATTTATCCTCTCCATATGCTCTCCCCGATACTTACTTCCCACTAACGTTCCAATATACATCGCCTATTTCGCAACATGGGATGGTTTCATTCTATGAATACAATCACTGAACACTCAGTACCCAGTCACTTTACAATATACACAGCTCATGACCCGATATTGATTCATTTTTCATATGGAAGGGATTTCTCTCGTGAATATACTCTGTAATATATAATACACCTTATGTCTCCAAAATACTAAGCCAATGGCCAATAATGACATTAAAGTAATGGGAATATTTGCCCATTTAGTGACTCGCTAAAATGGGTGGTAATAGGGCGGTAAAGAAACAAATGATGGTCCAGAGCAGGTGTTAGTGGGAACAGCAGAACCATTAGCAGCATCTGCTGTCCGAGAGAATGGGAGCACTGGTTTGGATCCGATTTGTTGAATTTACATTTGAGTTCAGAAGGTTGTAAAGTGCCTTCAAGTTTACTTAATTGGTTGGTTTTAACATTGCTCCTGTGAAGCTCTGTGTATCGGAGGATGCGGGAAATAAGTGCAAATTCACTTGCTTTTAATGTAACATTAATCTTTTCTGCAATGGCGATCGGCTGTGAGAAGGTGATTTTTGACTGAACCATAGTGACGGCAGTGTGGGATTTTCACCCGGGATCTGTCCCAGTTCAACCCTGAAAATCCCAAAGCGAGAATCAAATCGCTGGACCACAGATCATCCGACAGAAAACAACGCAACTCATTACGCATTGAAATCTCATTTTCTGAAATTGAAGGAGAAAGTTTTTCCTTCCACCTTGCCTGTGCTGTTTCCCTGCAAATGCTATTGAATTAGTGCCACTCACCGTAAACCTACAAATGTTTCCCTTTAATGTACACGTTAATAATTTTTGACGTGAAATGAGCTGAGTGCAGCAAACTTAGAGCAAAAGCTGAATTTGGACATGAAGATTACAGTGATTAAAAAAACAAGCGGAGGCATGAAATGTTCAACGATGATTATATTCGAATCCGCGCATATAGCGCACAATGGATTAAAATGTTCCTTGTCTCAACCACTCCGCGACCACATATTGCTGGAACAATGTAACCAGTCATTCTGCTTTCTGCTTTTTGAATCCAAACAGAAATTCCCTGCGATAAACTGAACTCACCGCTTGTGCACCCAGTTGCAACATTGTTGAAAGTGTACGATCAGCCTCTGTCAGTAGAAGAACTTACGTTACTTCAAGTGACAGTGCGCCAGAAACATTACGGTTTTGAAACAGATTCAGAACAGTGAAATAAAAAGTTTTACCCGGGAAATTAAACGACCAAGATAGATCTTCGTTTGCATCGAAGTCAGGCGCCTTTTCCATTAGCCCACGCAGCCAGTGCTACCGCCACAACAATTGTTTGGGGAGAATTGTAAGCAAATGGCTATTGTTTCAAGAAGGCAGAAAAAGCTGAGCCAAGAGGCGCGTTTCAATGAGTAAACATGTTTCAACCGCCAACAAAATAATATTTATTTCATATAGTAAAGGTTGATGTTTTGCTATGATCCATCAACAGGCGCTGCAGAGGAGAAAAGATAAAAGGCAAACTGTGCCATGACTCGGATTCGAACCGAGTTGCTGCGGCCAGATCAGCTGCTGGAAGTCAGTTCTGATCACAGCAAAGTCACACACAGCACTGCTTAGAAAACATGGATTTTTTTGATGAGGCCAAACTCAGCCCTGACAGAAATTATGGCAGCGGTGTGATTTGACCCACACCCTGCAGCGAATAGAGCGTTAATCCAGAATAGAAGCTAGTGAAGCCGTAGTTACATTTAAAAGGATTGTTCCCCTTTCACACGGGAAGATATTCACCCATTGTGCGTTATGAAAAGAAAAAGCCTAGTTCCCGCTGGGAATTGAAAGTAGGTTTCCCCTTTATTCGTGACGTGCTTTGACCAGCTAAGCCACGGAGCCAAATATACCGTGACCGACTCCCCTCCACTGAATGCTATCAATCAGCTTCCTGTCACTGTCTTTTGGACTCTGAGGCCGTTTTGGACCTAACCACCTCTCTTGTCTATTCCTCCATGTGTCCCAATGCTGCCGCTGTCTCTCGCTGCATTTATCCCAGCTTCAATCTGTGGGTTGATGCGGAAAGATTTTCAGTGTTTGTTTTGAACATGAACTAAATGTGAACAAAAGTACATAAGGAATAGGAACAGGAGTAGGCCATATGGTCACTCGAGCCTGCTCCGACATTCAATAAGATCATGGACTCAGCTCCATTTCCCTGCCTGTTCCCCATAATCCTTTAATCCAGTATCGCTCAAAAATCTGTCTATCTCCGCCTTCCATATATTCAATTTCCCAGCCTCCACAGCTGTCTGAGGCACATAATTCCATACATTTATAAGCCTCTGAGAGAATAAATTTCTCCTCATCTCAGTTTGAAATGTGCGGCCCCTCATTCTGAGAGTATCAGCAAATCTACTTTTGAAACTGGGAAACTAATCAGCAAAAACGCATAACAAGATGTTATTTATTGTGATGAGGCAAATACAATATTCCGACTTGGAAGAATTAGGTTCAATTATGTGCAAAACAAATCTGTGACACCAACGCGATTCCAACTGCCCTAATATTAATTGAGATATAATTAATATGACAGGTATTGACTGTGAATAATTCCTAAAATGTATTCAGGGGAATGTGTTTTATCCAGTATGTAGCAAGCCCAACAAAGGAGTGCATGGTTCTGGACTTAGACTTAGGGAATGAAGCTGGGCAGGTGTTAGGAGCATCAATGTGATAATATTTTGCAGCTAATGATCATAATTCAGTTAGATATTGTGTAGTTGCGGAAAAGGACAAAGATAGACCAGGAATAAAAAGTTTCATTTGGGGGGCAACCAGTTTTACTGAGCTGAGATATGATTTATCCAAAGTCGACTGGAAACAACTGTTGAAGGTAAATCAATGCCATAGAGTGGGAGGCTTTTAACGAGGAGAACAGAGCAAGTATGTTCCCTTAAAGCAAAAGAGTGGGAATAACAAATCTAGAGCCCCAGGATTCAAAGTGGCATACAGGGTAGTATAAAGGAAAAAAGGGAGGCTTATGACAGCACCGAGGGCTCAATTCTACAGACCCGAGAGGAGTATAGAAAGTGCGGCGGTAAAATTAATAAAGGAAATTTGGGAAGCAAAAAGGGAGCAAGAAAAATTGTTTGTAAGTAAAATCAATGAAACCCAGAACATGTTTTATATGTACATTAATGCAAGACATTAACTAAAGGAAGAGTAAGGCCTATTCGTGACTGTGATGGTAAATGTTGCGTGAAGTTTGAAGATGTGGATATAGTTCTTCTTGAATAAAGTGCATCTGTTTTCAGAAAAGGAAGTGGCGATGCAGACATTGCATTAAGGGAGGAGGAGTGTGAAATATTAGATGAAATATATATAATGAGATTGGAAGTATTTTGGAACATAGCAGCATTGAATGTGGATATCTCCCCAGACCCGGCTAAAATGTATCCCAGACTGTTAACTGAGGCAAAAGAGGAAATTACAGAGACGCTAGCATTCATTTTATATTCCTTTCTGGCCACAGGTGAGGTGCCGGAGGACTGAAAGACTTCTAATATTGTACATTTGCATAAAAATGATAAAGGGATAGATAGAGTCTTCCTAAAGTTGGTTCTGGGAAAATTGTTGCAAAACATTCCAACGGCGGAATAAATGTTCATTGAGAAATACATGGATTAATCAAGGAGAGTGCAGTGGCCTGCAGTGATTTGTGGGGCACCACAGGGATCAGTGCTTGGGACCCAGCAATTCACAATGCATATAAATGATTTTGATGATGTAACATTTCCAAATTTGCTCACGACGCAAAACTAGTGTGAGTTGTGAGGAGGAAGCAAAGATGCTTCAAGGCGACTTCGATAGGTTGAGTTAGTGCGCAAACACATGGCACATGCAGTATAACGTGGACAATAGTGAAGCAATCCACTTTGGTGGGAAAAACATAAGGACAGAGTATTATTTAAATGGTTATGGCTTGGGACGTGTCGAAGTACAGAGGGACCTGGGGGTCCTTGTACACCAGTCAGTGAAAGCAAACATGCAGGTGCAGCAAGCAGTTAGGAAGGCAAATGATATGTTGGCCTTCATTGCAAGAGGATTTGAGTAGAGAGAAACATAGAAAAATAGAAACATAGAACATAGTTGCAGGATTAGGCCATTCGGCCCTTTGAGGTTGCACAACGATCCATTAAGTTCATGGCTGATCATTCAACTCAGTACCCCTTTCCTGCTTTATCACCATACCTCTTGATCCCTTTAGCCATAAGGGACATATCTAATTCCCTATTGAATATATCCAATGAACTGGCATCAACGACTCTTTTCTGTCAGGAATTCCACAGGTTATCAACTCTCTAAGAGAAGAAGATTCTCCTCATCTCAGTCCTAAATGTCTTACCCCTTAATCTTAGAATGTGTCCTCTGATTCTGGACTTCCCCAACATTGGAAATTCCAGACTCAGGGGATAAAGTTTAAAAGTCAGAATTTTCTATGGCTCTATGAGATCCCCTCTCATTCTTCTGAACTCCAGTGAATACAGGCCCAGTCGATTCAATCTCTCCATATATGTCAGTCCGGCCATTCCGGGAATCAGTCTGTTGACCCTTCGGTGCACTCCCTCAACAGCAAGGAGTTCCTTCCTCAGATTCTGAGACCTAAACTGTACACAATATCCGAGGTGAGGCCTCACAAAGGCCTTATTCAAATGCAGTAAGACCTCGCTGCTCCTATACTCAAATCCCCTAGCTATGAAGGCCAACATACCATTTGGCTTCTTCACCGCTTGCTGCACCTGCATGCCAACTTTCAATGACTGGAATACCATGACACCCAGGTCTCGTTGCACCTTCCCCTTTCCTAATTTGCCACCATTCAGATAATATTCTGCCTTCGTGTTTTTGCACCCAAAGTGGATAACCTCACAGTTATACACATTATCCCGCATCTGTCATGCATTTGCCCACTCAACTAACCTGTCCAAGTCACCCTGCAGCCTCTTCGTGTCCTACTCACAGTTCACACCACCACCCAGCTTAGAGTCATCTGCAAACTTGGAGATATTACACTCAATTCCTTCATCTAAATCATTAATATATGTTGTAAATAGCTGGGGTCCCCCCAGTGAGCCCTTTGGCATCCCACTAGTCACTGCCTGCCATTCTAAAAAGGACCCGTTTATCCCGACTCTCTGTTCCTGTCTGCCAACCAGTTCTCTATCCACGACAGGACATTATGCCCAATGGCATGAGCTTTAATTTTGCACACCAATCTCTTGTGTGGGACCTTGCCAAAAGCCTCTTGAAAGTCTAAATACACCACACCAACGGGTTCTTTCTTGTCCAGTCTACTAGTTACATGCTTAATACATTCCAGAATGTTTGTCAAGTATGAATTCTGTTTCATAAATCCATGCCGACTTGGATGATCCTGTCACTGCTTTCCAAATGCATTGCGATTTCATAATTAATGCTTGATTCCCAATTTTCCCCATTACTGTTGTCAGCCTATATTCTTTTTTTTCCATTCTTTTTTAAAAAGTGGTGTTACATTAAGTTCCTCCCAGTCCATAGGAACTGATCCAGAGTTGATAAATTGTTGGATAATGATCACCAATGCATCCACTTTTTCTTGGGACACTTCCTTTAGTACTCTGGGATGCTGACTATCAGGCCCCGGGGATTTATCGGCCTTTAATCACATCAATTTCCCTGACACAATTTCCCGCCTAATAAGGATTTCCATCATTTCCTGCTTCTCACTGGACCCTCGGTCCCCTAGTATTTCCGGAAGGTTATTTGTGTCTTCCTCCGTGAAGACAGAACCAAAATACAGGAGCAAGGATATCTAACTACTATTACAAATTGCCTTGGTGAGACTGCACCTGGAGTGTTGCGTGCAGTTCTGGTCTCTTTACCCAAGAAAGATATACTTGCCATGGAGGGAGTGCAGCGAAAATTCACCAGACTGTTTCCTGCGAAGGCAGGACTTTCGTATGAGGAGAAGTTGGATCGAGTAGGACTGTATTCACTAGAGTCGAGACGAATGAGAGGGGATCTCATCGAATCGTCTAACATTCTCACAGCGATGGATAGACTGGATGTGGGGAGAATGATTCCCCTGTTTGGGGTGTCTAGAACAAGGGGTCACAGTCTCAGGATATAGGGTAGAAAATTTAAGAACGAAATGTGGATTTTTTTCACTGAGAGGTTGGTGAACCTGTGGTATTCTATACCACAGAAGGCTGTGGAGGCCAAGTCACTGAATACATTTGAGAGTGATAGAATTCTATACAAAAAAGACATATAGGGCTATGGGGAAAAAGCGGGAATATGGTGTTGAGATACAGGATCAGCCATGCTTATAGCGAATGGTGGTGCAGACTCGAAGGGCCGAATGGCCTACTACTGCTCCCATTTTCTATGTTTCTATGTTTGCATTTTCGAGGGTCTAAATGGACTGCTACTCTTCTCGTAGAACAAGTTCAAGAAACTGATCAACTTCTGCCTGTCCTATGCCTTAGGCTTGAGGTGTTAATGTCCTGCTCCTTTCCCTGGGTAAAATTCCAAAGGGACTGAATGGCCTCCTCCTAATTCTGTTAAACAGAATAGTGTGCCTGCATTGCCTCCTCGTCATCAATGCAGTAGGACGAGAGACTATGAATGAAGTTCCACTATACTTGTATAACAGGCTCAAGGAGCTGAATGGCTTCCTCTTGTAGTTTGCGACTGGCTTCATGGGGTTAATCGATTCATCCTGTCCCTATGTAGCAGGCTCGATGGCTTGCTCCTGCTCCTCTGTGAGAGACTCAGGCGCTTAGACAACCCAGAGGAACAGTGGATGGGATTTGAGCCACTTGTGTAACAGGAAGTGCCGGGTCCGTAGCTTCCCTTCTCTGAAATATTGATTTGCTGCAAAATGCACTGTGCGACCAAAGAAACACTAGATCCTGACCTAAATTGCGACTAAAATCCGAGCTATCCAGACTAATCCCACTGCCCAGCTCTTGGTCCGTAGCCTTGTCGGTTACTGGTCTTCAAATTCATTTTCAAGGACTTTTAAAAAAGTGATGAGGACTTCTGCTACGAAAACCCATTCTGGCAGTGAGTTCCAGAACCTCACCAGTAATTCGGTGAAAACATTTCGGCTCAAATCCCGTGTACCCTCCGACCAATTACTTTGAATCTATGCCCCCAGTTTGTTGACCATGCTGCTGAAGGAAATAGATCCATTCTATGCAATCTATCTCGGCCACTCATAATTTATTCACTTCAATATGTTTCCCACTCAGCCTCCTTTGTTCCAAAGAAAAAATGCCCAGCATTTGCAATCTTTCCTCAGAGCTAAATTCATAATTCCACGCATCACCTGCGTAAATCGATTCATATCCTCACGACTGCAATCAGATCTGGTGACCAGATGCGGTGACAAGAACAGCATGCGGTACTCTAGCTGCAGCCTAACTAGTGCTTTATGTATTTCAAGCAGAACTTTCCCGATCTTATATTCTAAGGCTCAGCAAAAAAGGCAACTATCCAATGTTGCATCTCAAACACCTTATCTACGTGGCTTGCTACCATCAATGATTCTGTGGACATGCACTCCAAGGTACTTTTCACCTCTACACTTATGAGTGTCCCAACATTTAATGTTTATTAGCTTGCTCCATAAGAATTCCACAAATGCATTATCTCACAGTTCTCCGGGCAGAATTTCATTAACCTCTCTTCTGCCTACCTGATCAGTTCATTGATATCTTCCAGCAGTGTACAGCATTCTTCATCATTATCAACCATAATCTGTTTGACCAAACTTTTAGTCACCTGTGTTAATTTCTACTTATGCGTCTCGGTGTCAAATTTTTATTGCATTATATTCCTGTGAAGCACTTTGGGCCATTTCAGTGCATTAAAGCGCTATAGAAATTGAAGCTTTTGTTGTTGTTTAAAAAGGATTTTATATGATGTCATTTAGAGTTTGCACCACGTAAAGAGTGCATTTTCTCCAACAGATTTTGCAGGAGTTAATTCTGCACACGTGTGCCCTCCGACCCGAATTCACTTCATCATCAGCATATCCTTCTCCTCCTTTGTCACTCAGTTTCTTAGGTACAACCCTCTTAAATGCTGTCGCCTCAACTCCTGCTCATGGTAGCAACTTTCACATTTTTAACAATCTTTTGTTAAAGAAGTTGCTCTTGAACTGCCTACTGAATTTATCGGTGACTGGCTTATATTTATGACAACTAATTCTGTACTCGCGTTCAATAGCAAATATTTTCTCGACGTCAACGCTATCAAAACTATTCATAATGCTAATGTCAGTATCTGCCTTGTCATTTCTAGAGAAAAGCTCCTCAGTCTGTTCAGTCTTTCCAAATAAGTAATTCATTTCATTTCAGGCCGAATTGCTGCGAGATTCCACGATTTCACAATATAATTTTCACTTGGGCTGGGAGATACAACAGGGAAAACATGCAGGCCAACGGTCTGATATTTTGCACCGACCATTGCACTATTAAGACAGCACCATTGCATAGCTGTGATGGCCGAGTAGGGAAGGCGTTGGTTTCAGAATTCATGGATTTTCCGCATACAGAATCGAGCCCTGCTCGCAGCGATTTCCTGTTGTATTTTTTTTCTTTAATCGACTCCCTGTGGATATCACTGGCCCACAATCAGATCACAATTCCCTCCAGTGGCCTGTATTGCACTGATTGCCGCGAAGCTGTTGTTCGAATTGGAAACACTAATAATTTATCGGCATTAATTAGTGATTGTTCGTTTGTTGGAAACTATTTGCAAAAATCCGTGCGAAATACTCAGCAAACAGCAAAAAAAAAGCCTTTTAATAAAGAGCCGTGCATTATTTGGAAATAAATCATCCTTCAATTATTCACCTTCAGTTCATGAGTGCAAACGTGCTTTGATTTTATAAAGTTGAACAAGATTTGACAAACGGAGGACTCGACCTTTTTGATAACTTCAGGGTTTGTCCTGGAGTCGGACGCCTTATCCGCTCAGCCACGTGTCAAGATTATAGCTTGAATGCAGACTAATGATGAGAATTAATGATTACCCACCGAAATTTTAATAATATCGGTACCATACTTTGCACTGCAAACCAATCAGTGGCAGTGAGCCATTCACTGATTGAAATACGAGAAGTCACAAAATGCCGGAATATATGGAATTGTTCATTAAATGCTGGAAACACTTCGCACGTCCATGAGCTCCCGGCAGTAGTAAGATTTTTCATCATTGCTTCACAGTATTGCAGGTTGTGTGTGTGTTTCGTTCATAAATGTTTAAGCTGCTCTAATATAACAAAGTTTTGAGATGCACACAAACCCGCCCGCCCCCAACCCCAAATAAAAAAATAAAACAAATTGCAAGTATGGGGATCGTAATCCGCGACCTTGGGGTCACTGACCTAACCGGCTTTATTGCCATATGCTTTTTCGGAGGCGGTAAAAGGAAAAAATCTAGCATTTCTACAGCGACATTCACCTCAGGACTTCCCAAACCAGTTCAGAGCCAATTAAGTACTTTAAAAGTGTGGTGACTGCTGTAATGCAGGAAATGCAAAAAATGACAACACGGATGGAGGCAATTTCAGCCCATCGTGTCCGCACTGGCCGACCAAGAGCTTTACAGACTAATTCCCACTTTCCAGTGGCGGTTTCTGCATTTATCACCCATTCAGGCAGCGAGTTTCAGACTTCCACAACTCTCTGGGTAAAGACATATCCCCTCATTGCTCATCTAACCCGCCGCCGCACAAATAGTTTAAATCTATTCCTCCTGGTTGTTGACCCCTCTGCCAAGGGAAACAGGTTCTTCCTACCCAATCTATCTAGGACCCTCATAATTATATGCAACTCAATAAGGTGGCAACTCTGTTCCAAAGAAAACAGACCTAGCATTTGCAATCTTTCCACAAAACCGAAATTCTAAAGTCCAGTCAACACATCTGAATATCTCCTCTGTGCCCTTTCCAGTGCAATGACACATCTTTCCTGATATGTGGTGATCTTAACTGCACACAGTACTCAAACTGCGGCCTAACCAGTGTTTTATGCAGTTCAAGAATTATTTCCTTGCTCTTGTATTCAATGCTTCGACTAATAAAGGCCAGCATTCCACGGTGGACTAGCACTCCAAGGCCCATTTGTTCCTCTATACCCTTTGTCGTACCCTTTAATGTTTATTTCATTGCTTTTTTAGACCTCCCCTCGTGCATTACCTCACACTTGTCTGGAATTAATTCTATTTGCCACTGTTCTGCCCACCTGACCAGGACATATTGCCCAGCAGTCTTTGCCTTTTGTCTTCATCATCAACGACACAGAAACAATCCATTTGGCCCAAACAGTCATTGCCGGCATTCATACTCCACTTCCTCCACGTGGAACACCACGAATCACCTTCTGCCACTGTGAATATATATCTTTTAAATGATTGAATTCGCTGGAGAAATACGACCAACGATATCTCCACAAGATCCCGCAAATCGCCTGAGAGGACAGACGCACCAACATTCGCGTCCTCGATCAGGCGAACATCCTTAACATCGACGCACTGACCACACTCGACCAGCTTCGTAGGGCGGGCAACATTGTTTGCATGCCTGATACAAGACTCCCAAGGCAAGCGCTCTACTCCTACACAGCAAGCGAGCCCAGGTGGAAGAGAAACATTTCATGGTCACCCTCAAAGTCTCCTTGATAAAATGCAACATCCCCACCGACACCTGGGAGCCCCTGGCCAAAGATCGGCATTAGTGGAGGAAGAGTGGGTGGGCGCTGAGAAACTCGAGCCTCGTCGCCGACAGCATGCAGGAAGCAAACGCAGGCAGTGAAAGAATCATGCGGCAAACCAGACTCCCAACGCAACCTTTCCTTCAAGCAATGTCTGTCCCACCTGTGACAGCGAATATATTTCCCATATTGGACTTCGCACTCAACTGAGAATTCAATTTTAGAGTGAAAGCAAGTCTTCCTCGATTTCAAGGGACTGCCTATGATGATGATCTTCCAGTTTAGATTGTTTTGAATGGTAACCCCAAGGATGTTGTTGGTGGGGGACTATGTGATGTTATGATGCTGAATGTCATGTGGTGCTGGTTTGAATCTCACTTGCTTGGCACTTGTGTGTCGCGAATGTCATAATCTGTTGGATGAGGTCATTTGTGACTTACAGTAATATATGCACAGCAGTTGTCAATAGAGTAGGGAATGATTGATAACTGCAGGCTGAATGAAGAGAGTTTGTTGCAGGTAGTTGAAGGATAGCTCCAGGATTTGAAGACGTTTGGAAAATATAAGCCTTGGACACAAAAGTATGTTGAATTAAAGCATTCACATTAAGGTCGGTTACCTCAGTTGGTTAGAAAGTGATGCTATTTTATCTAAATTCACGGGTTCGATCCCTGTACCAACCATTGCATGTTTATGGGCTTGCTAGTATTTTGTCTGTGCTATTTTTAAGCAGCTTAAAAAGTTTGGTAGGAAAATCACACAAGACTTGTAATTCTTTGAATTAATGCTGCAAAACCTTAGTTCTGCCGAGAGCTCGTGAACCTGTGTTTCTCTAGCCACAGATGTTCCCTGACCTGCCTCGTGTTTCCAGCATTCATTGAACAATTCCATATGCACCAACTGCAATATTTTGCAATTTATTTTTGTGCTGTGTCGCCGTTTGTGTTGTGAAATAAAATTCGTCCAAATAAATTGATGAGGTTGGAAAGTAAAATTAATTATAATTCGGTGGAATGTTGATCGTGCGGTAGAATTTTCGCCGACTCATAAATCTGCCCAGTAACCTCTCTAGTACAATTACATCTTTCCTGTAATATGGCGCTCAGAACTGCACTAGCTGTGGCCCAACTAGTGTTTTGTTCCGTTTAAGCATAACCGGCCTGCATTTATATTTTGTGCCTCACCTAAGAAATATCAGAATCCCGCATGCTTTCTTCACCAACTGTCCTTCTTCCTTCATGGATCTGTCGACATGCACTCCACGGACCCTCTGTTCCTGTACATGTCTCAGTGTCCTACCATTGATTGTGTATTCTCTTGCATTGATAGCTCTCCCCAAATGCATTGCCTCATACTTCTCCAAATTGAATTACATTTTCCACTGTTCTACCCATCTGTCTGAAGGATTTCTCTTCAGCATCAGTATAATTTGAAAACTTCTTAATCATACACCCTACTTTTCAGTCTAAAATATTGATATACACCACCAAAAGTAAAAGAATTAGTATTGAACCCTCTGGAACCGCATTGGAAACAGCCTTTCTGTCACATCTTCATGGGAAGATAAAGCATAGAATCAGAAAGGAGAAAATCAGAGCTAGATATAGATGGTAGAAGAGTAGCAATGTAGTTGGGAAGACAGAGCATTAAAGATTGGAAAATAGACAACACATGAGTTTGGCTGTGCCTAATGTCATATTACGAAATGCAAGGAGTATTGTGAATAAAGCAGAGAAGTTGAAGGCACAGATAGACACGTTAAACTATGTTATCTAAGTGATTACTGATACATGGCATAAGGAGCGCAGCATAGGTAACCAAACACTACTGGTGAAAGGGTTTTCAACAAGATAGAGATAGGGTTAAGAAGGAGCGTGTGACAATGTTGATTACAAAAAATATAAAGCTGTGAGAGGAGATGATCTGTTAGAAGGATCTTCAAATGAGTCTAAATGGGTTCTACTTAAGGACAAAAAGGAGTAAGTACACAGCTGGCAGTGTATAATAAATCCCCAAACAGTCAGAGGGAGATAGAAGAATCAATGAGTTGCCAATGTCTGACAAATGCATAAACATTAGGCTGTAATATTGGGGATATGAATTACTCTAATATTCACTGGGATACAATCAATGTAACAGTTATAGATGGCACAGAATTCCTCAATTGCATTCAGGAGAACATTCTTTTAGCCCGTATATAGCAAGCACAACAAAGCAGGTGGCGGTTCTTTACTTAGCTTTCGGCAATTAAGCTGAGCAGGTGGAAGTGTATCATTTGGACAATCACAGCAGTGAATCCGTGAGGCCGACAACTTCGTGGATATCATGTTTCTTGAGGTGGTCATCGTGCAGCTTTAGAGTGTGCGGGCAGATAATGGATCTCTGGCCGCCAGACAGAAGAGGAGGACCAGCCAGGTCGTGCAGGAGTCCCCTGAGTGCATCTCGTTCCCCACCGGCATTCTGTTCTGAGTGCATCGAGTTCATCGGGGAATGCAGCCAAAGCCAAGTCCATGCTACCAATGCTGGCTCACATGTACAACGGCGAGGAAGAAGTGTGGAAGTAAAATAGTGGCAAAGGATTATATAGTTAGGGGAGCAGACAGGCCGCAGACATCACTCCAGAATGGTATGTTGCCTCCATGGTAGCAGGGTCAAGCATATCACTGAACGGCTGCAGATGATGCTGCTTTGAGAGGGTTAACAGTCAGTAGTGGTCCATTATGGTACGAATTATATAGGCAGAAGGAGGGAGCAGGTCCTGCAGGCAGATTTTACGGAGCCAAGAGAGAGATTAAAAGCAGCACCAGCGAGGAGTATGATATTAAAGCTATTACCAAGATATGGGTGAAAAAAAGGGCAGGTAAAGTAGCTCCACATTCCTTGTTACATAGCTTTTAGGAAGGAGATAAAACTGAGGGAAGCTGGGAGGTCGCTGAATTTACTTTAGAAACAATTGCAGCTGTGAGGAGAGATAATGTGTTGGATGGATACTCAAATCAGACCATATGGGTTGGATTAAATTTTTTGCTGATAGGGTCAGATGAAGAGGGGTTCTTGGAGGCTCGTGTAGAGCAGAAAGGCGAACATGAAGCAGATGGGACGAATGTCCTGTTTCTGTGCTGTACATTCTATGTAATTTGTTTCGCGGAGCATGAAACAATGCTCTTTTCTCAGGCCTCGCCTTGATTCAATCAGACCAATTAACTACCGTTAATTTTATTCCTATTAGATCCTTTACATGTATTTGTTCGCAGGATATTGTGTCTAGAAGATTCACAGACATGGATTAGGATGTCAGCAGAAGATGAGCTGAGGCAGGGACGGAGACGGACGATGTTATGGAGGGGAAAATTGCATTGCAAACTACTCATGACGCCTCGCATGTTTCAGTAGCAACATTCAGCACTGCACCGTGAAGGGACTGACTGAGTAACCCGGACCACAGCGAAAGACAAGTTCTTCCAGCGTGAGTCGGAAGATTTTTGCAATAACAGACTCTGACGTACAAAGAGGGCGAAATTGGCTCCCCGTCCGAATGAGATGTTACGGACTTGGGAGTCATACATTAGCATGGATACAGTATTTGATAACTAACAGAAAACAGTTTTGGGAAAAAATGGGTCATTTTCAGGTTGGCAAAGTGCAATCATTCGTGAGTCACAAGGATCGGTGATCGGGCCACAAATATTTACAATCATTGATGAATTGGATGAAGGTTCCGAATGTGAAGTACCCAATTTTGCTGATGATAGAGGTACAGGTGGGAAAGCAAGTTGTGAGGAAAAAGCAATAAATCTGTAAAGCTTTATTGATATGTTAAGGGTGTTGACAACAAGTTGGCGAATTTAGTGGAATATGAGAAAATGTGAGATTGTACACTTTGGCAGCGAAAATAAAAAACGCATTTTTGATTTAAATTGGGAGAGATTACAACATTCTGCAACACAGAGAGTTCTGGGTTGCTTGTACTTGAAACTCAAAGAGTTATCATGCAGGTAAAGCATTTATTAAGAAGGCAAAGAGAATGTTTGCCTTTATTGCAAGGGGAATAACGTATACAAGAAGGGAGTTTCTGCTACAGATGTACAGGGCATTGGTGAGATCACACCTGGAGTACTGTGTACAGTTGTGGTCTTATGTAAGCTGGGATATCCTTGCATTGTAGACAGTTCAGCGAAGATTCATGAGATAGATTACACAGATGAAGGGGTTATCTTATGAAGAAGCAATCAACAGGTTGGTCATATACGCATTGGACATTAGAAGAATGAGAGATTATCTTATTGAAACATGTAAGATTCTGATAGGGATTGAGGATAGATGGACAATGATTGACGTGTTTGACGCCTTCCCAAAAGCTTTCCCTCATTTTGAGCCATCTTGTGCCAAATATTCCCAGGTGTTGGTGGAGATGTTGCAATTTTCCAAGGAGGCTTTGAGGCATTTGTTCTGCCCACCAGGGACTAGATTGCCCTGTTGGAGATCTGAATAGAGCAGTTGTTTTGGCAGATCAGTACAGTACAGGCCGACGTTGTCGCCCGTCCATCGGAGCTGATGTAGCATGGTCAATGCTTCATAGAAACATAGAAATATAGAAAATAGGTGCAGGAGTAGGCCATTCGGCCCCTCCAGCCTGCACCGCCATTCAATGAGTTCATGGCTGAATATGCAACTTCAGGACCCCATTCTTGCTTTCTCGCCATACCCCTTGATCCCCCTAGTAGTAAGGACTTCATCTAACTCCTTTTTGAATATATTTAGTGAATTGGCCTCAACAACTTTCTGTGGTAGAGAATTCCACAGGTTCACCACTCTCTGGGTGAAGAAGTTTCTCCTCATCTCGGTACTAAATGGCTTACCCCTTATCCTTAGATTGTGACCCCTGGTTCTGGACTTCCCCAACATTGGGAACATTCTTCCTGCATCTAACCTGTCTGAACCCATTAGAATTTTAAACGTTTCTATGAGGTCCCATCTCATTCTTCTGAACTCCAGTGAATACAAGCCCAGTTGACCCAGTCTTTCTTGATAGGTCAGTCCCGCCATCCCGGGAATCAGTCTGGTGAACCTTCGCTGCACTCCCTCAATAGCAAGAATGTGCATCCTCAAGTTAGGAGACCAAAACTGTACACAATACTCCAGGTGTGGCCTCACCAAGGCCCTGTACAACTCTAGCAACACCTCCCTGCCCCTGTACTCAAATCCCCTCGCTATGAAGGCCAACATGCCATTTGCTTTCTTAACCGCCTGCTGTACCTGCATGCCAACCTTCAATGATTGATGTATAATGACACCCAGGTCTCGTTGCACCTCCCCTTTTCCTAATCTGTCACTATTCAGATAATAGTCCGTCTCTCTGTTGTTACCACCAAAGTGGATAACCTCACATTTATCCACATTATACTTCATCTGCCATGCATTTGCCCACTCACCTAACCTATCCAAGTCACTCTGCAGCCTCATAGCATCCTCCTCGCAGCTCACACTGCCACCCAACTTAGTGTCATCCGCAAATTTGGAGATACTACATTTAATCCCCTCGTCTAAATCATTAATGTACTGTGTCAACAGCTGGGGCCCCAGCACAGAACCTTGCGGTACCCCACTAGTCACTGCCTGCCATTCTGAAAAGTCCCCATTTACTCCTACTCTTTGCTTCCTGTCTGGCAACCAGTTCTCAATCCATGTCAGCACACTACCCCCAATCCCATGTGCTTTAACTTTGCACATTAATCTCTTGTGTGGGACCTTGTCGAAAGTCTTCTGAAAGTCCAAATATACCACATCAACTGGTTCTCCATTGTCCACTCAACTGGAAACATCCTCAAAAAATTCCAGAAGATTTGTCAAGCATGATTTCCCTTTCACAAATCCATGCTGACTTGGATCTATCATGTCACCTCTTTCCAAATGCGCTACTTAATAATTGATTCCATCATTGCCCAACCACAGTCAACCCCTGAAGTATCTTTCGCCAATCTATCCTAGCCAATTCACGCCTCATACCTTCAAAATTACACGTCTTTAAGTTCTGGACCATGGTCTCTGAATTAACTGTTTCATTCTCCATCCTAATGCAGAATTCCACAATATTAGTGTCACTCTTCCCCAAGGGGCCTCGCACAACGAGATTGCGAATTAATCCTCTCTCATTACACAACACCCAGTCTAAGATGGCCTCCCCCCTAGTTGGTTCCTCGACATATTGGTCCAGAAAACCATCCCTTATGCACTCCAGGAAATCCTCCTCCACCGTATTGCTTCCAGTTTGGTGAGCCCAATCTATGTGCATATTAAAGTCACCCATTATAACTGCTGCACCTTTATTGCATGCACCCATAATTTCCTGTTTGATGTGTTCCCCAACATCACTGCTATTGTTTGGAGGTCTGTACACAACTCCCACGAACGTTTTTTGCCCTTTGGTGTTCTGCAACTCTACCCATATAGATTCCACATCATCCAAGCTAATGTCCTTCCTAACTATTGCATTAATCTCCTCTTTAACCAGAAATGCTACCCCACCTCCTTTTCCTTTTATTCTATCCTTCATGAATGTTGCATACCCCTGGATGTTGAGTTCCCAGCCCTGATCATCCTGGAGCCACGTCTCTGTAATCCCAATCACATCATATTTGTTAATTTCTATTTGCACAGTTACTTCATCCACCTTATTACGGATACTCCTTGCATTACGACACAAAGCCTTCAGGCTTGTTTTTTTAACACCCTTTGTCCTTTTAGAATTTTGCTGTACAGTGGCCCTTTTTGTTCTTTGCCTTGTGTTTCTCTGCCCTCCACTTTTCCTCATCTCCTTTCTGTATTTTGCTTTTGTCTCCTTTTTGTTTCCCTCTCGCTCCCTGCATTGGTTCCCATCCCCCTGCCATATTACTTTAACTCCGCCCAACAGCACTAGCGAACACTCCCCCTCGGACATTGGTCCGATCCTGCACAGGTGCAGACCGTCCGGTTTGTACTGGTCCCTCCTCCCCCAGAACCGGTTCCAATGCCCCAGGAATTTGAATCCCTCCCTGCTGCACCACTGCTGAAGCCACGTATTCCTCTGCGCTATCCTGCGATTCCTTATCTGACAAGCACGTGGCACTAGTAGCAATCCCGAGATGACTACTTTTGAGGTCCTACTTTTTAATTTAGCTCCTCGCTCCCTAAATTCGTTTCGTAGGACCTCATCCCTTTTTAAACCTGTGTCGTTGGTACCAATGTGCACCACGACAACTGGCTGTTCTCCCTCCCTTTATAGAATGTCCTGCACCCGCTCCGAGACATCCTTGACCCTTTCAACAGGGAGGCAACATACCATCCTGAAGTCTCGGTTGCCGCTGCAGAAACGCCTATCTATTCCCGTCACAATTGAATCCCCTATCACTATCGCTCGCCCATTCTATTTCCTGCCCTCCTGTGCAACAGAGCCAGCCACGGTGCCATGAACTTGGCTGCTGCTGCCCTCCCCTGATGAGTCATCGCCCTCAACAGTACTCAAAGCAGTGTATCTGTTTTGCAGGGGGATGACCACAGGGGACCCCTGCACTACCTTCCTTGCACTACTCTTCCTGCTGGTCTTCCATTCCCTAGCTGGCTGTGGACCCTTCTCCTGTGGTAAGACCAACTCGCTACACGTTCATGCTGGGGATGTTAGCCTGAGAGAGAACCTGCAGTTGGTGCGCGTATCCTGCCAATGTATTTGCAGGATCTTGCCGATGAAGCACTGGTGGCACTTCACCAGTGCTTCAAATTGGCAGCTGTACATAGTCTATGTTCCTGTAGCAAATAGCAGGGGGGGGCATCACAACTGTCCTGTAGACCATGAGCTTGGTGCCGGGCCTGACATCGTGGTTTTCGAAAACTCTCTTCCTGAGGCGACCGAATGATGCACTGCCACACTTAAGGCGATATTGTACTTTGTAATCGACATCTCTTCTTGACAGTAATATGTACAATGTTCCACGTTGTCCAAGGCCTCGTATTGGATCTTGAAAATAAGGGGGCCACATTGTGTGGAGGGGGGGTGACTCGTATACAAGCTTTTAATTATGCATGTTTAATGTAAGGCCCACGCTCTCATATACTTCATTGAAGGTATTGACGAAGGTTTATAGTTCGACTTCCCACTGTGCACAGCCGCAAACTTTGTCAGCATACTGTAATTCAATCACAAATGATGGGACGACCGTGGATCTGGGCTGGAGGCGACAGACGTTCAATCGTTTCCTGTTTATTCTGTAGATTAGCTCAAAGCCAGGGGCGAGCTTATTGAGGGTGAGATGTGTCTTTGCAGAAAGGAAGATCTAGAAACGTGTTGGTACAGCGACACAGCCTTGCTTGACCCCGATTCGCACCTTTATTGAGTCTGTGGTGGATCCATTGGTCATCATCATGGCTTCTATGTCATGGTGAAGCAGGCGGTGGACAGTGAACGGCAGCTGAATTTGAGGAGGACACTCCATAATCTCTCACTGTTGAGGGTGTCGAAGGCCTTTTTGAGGTCAACGTAGGTCGTGTCGAGAGTTCGATGCTGCTCCCTGCGTTTTTTTTAAATTTTGCACACGGTGAAGATCATGTCCATTGTGCCCCAAAGTGGGCGTAATGAGCACGGCGAATCTGCGATTCTTCAGCCACTGGGAAAAAGTGATTGAGAAGCATTCATCCGATGAATTTCCCTGGGGCAGACAGCAGGGAAACTCTTCTGTAATTACCGCATTCGGATTTGTCACCTTTCCTGAGGATAACCATTGTTACAGCGCCTCCGAGATCCCCGGTATAATCTCCACATTCCAAATGAGAGAAATGATTTCATGAATTCGTGCCAACAGTAATACCCTGCCATGCTTTGGTGCTGCAGCTGGGATTCCATGTGCTCCTGAGACCTTGTTGTTCTTCAATTTTCGGAAGGCCTTTTGAAACTCATGCCAGGCTGTGGTTATGCTGAGTTGGTGGTGGGTAATATGCTGTCGGATGGAATCGAGGAGACTTTTGTCGAAGACAGTTTCTGTTAAGGAGATCAGCGGGCACTAACTTCCTTTCTGTCCTTGATAAGTACAGTTCCGATCCTGGCACTCATTGGCATGCAAACGTCACTGCTTGGACCGTAGTTAGTCTTGACTGCACCAATGAATCCATGCACACCATGTTTATCAGCAAGTTGCTGGATCTCCTGTGCTATTTCCCTTCATCATCTGTTCATTACTTCGCTAGTTTTAACGTGGACCTCGGCCTTCAGATGTCTAAATAAGTGCTTTCTTGCTCTCGAGTTTTGCTGCTGCTTCCAGTTCAAGAATGCTTTGCATGTGTGGCTCATTAGCTCCTGGGTCACCTGCTTATTCTTCTCGAACCAGTCTTGATGTTTCCTGATAGATTTACCAAGCGTCTCGACACAGGTGCTAACTATAGAGGCCTTGAATGCAGACCAGGCACTTTGGACACTCTGTGTCTCCTGTTGACTGAAATTCCTGAAGTTGATTGTGGGGCGTTGTCTGAATAAGACTTCCATAGTAGGTTATTTGAGTGCTGCAGCTTTGGTTTTCCTGCGCCAGCGTTTCTGTTCACGCTGCTGTTTTGAGTCTACATTAATTTAAGTAACAGAGTGGATTAGGCTGTGGTCCATCCAGCAGTCACCAGTTCCTGTCATGGCGTGGGTGATGTGGACGTCGTTGCGTTCCATCACCCAGATGATGACATAATCATCTTGTTGGAACAATAACCTAACAATAAGAATTGAAACACAGAATATCCAGCTTCGGAATCGAGCTTTGCCAATTTGTCAAATGCGGATATTATATATGTTCTGTTGCTGCATTGAGCAATTAGGGCAGTCAGCTATCAGAAAATCGACAACTGAGCTGTTTCAGAATGAACATAGGCCGATATATGTAGCACCGGGATTCACTCGCAAATGGAGCAGCATGAAAGACCGTAATATGACGGTCTGAAACCCACAAATGAGAGTTTTCTTTGCACATTGCTACATGTAACTTTTTAATTTTAATTTGTTTACTGAAATTCTTTAGTAAAACTGAGGGAGCGGGATTGGACTGGAATCGGACACGCGTCTTCTCTGCACCACATTTAAAAAGCTGCTGCTCACTGCAACCTTCTATATAGACATGTTCTGAGGGATCATTATGGACCTGAAACATTAACTGTGTTTTGCTCCCCACGGATACTGTCTGACCTTCTGTGAATTGCCAGCATGTCCTTTTTATACCCTTCCTATAGATGCGGGTGCACTTGTTGGATTTGGAACTTGTGCTGCAATGGCAGTGGTTCTAATTCCAGATCAGACAGCAGTGGGTTCCAATCACGTCTGGATCGCACGTTTTCATTGGACCAGCCTCACTTTGAAGGAAGAGCTGTCCATTGTTGGTGAAAAAAATATTCCCACAATCAAGTGATCTGTTCCTTTCGATTTTCGCACTCAGTTTTTATTTAATTTATACTTGATATTTCAACAATATTTAAGGGATGTTTTATGTTTATTGTTTGCACAATAGCCATGTCTCCCGCGTGGAGGCGAGTATTCTTTCTTCCCCTGAATCACAAAAGCTTACCTTGTTTTTGTCGTGTACAGAAGAACTCCACGAGTCTGAGTACAGCGAGCTAAACTTACTGTGTCTTCAGACTTCTTTATTACTATGCAAGAGTGCCTAAACAACATGTTAGACAACATTTTATACTGGCCCTGCACGTGTGTGCTGGGAACCATTAGGAATCCAACAGTTGTGTCTTCTGGTGGCAAGTATTACATAGTTATATGCATACCATCACTCTGACTTTCGGTACAAGTTATTTACAAATTGAGGAGTTCCATAGCCTTTCGCCCCCTGGTTTATCGTCTAATTAAAACCCTGGCACGTGTGAGTTGGCCGGACCATTTCTGCACTGCAACGCGGCTGGTCTGACCGGACTGTCAGGTATTGATTGACAATGAGTCGATTGCTGGTTGTGTGTCAGATGGTGGAGCGTCGATGGTGATGTCCTCTTCAAGTCGTACCTGGTTGTAAGTAAATCGCAAATTGGTCTGATCTAAATACTTTCTGCACGTTTCGGCATTACAGTGTGATTATAAACATTCTATTCCCTTCCTTGGCAAAAACAGTGCCAGCAATCCACTTGGATGCATGACCGTAATTCAGGACAAATAGAGGGTCGTTAACATCAATGTCACGTGACCAGCCGCGTGTTCGTGGTAATTGTTCTGCCGGTGTCGACGGGTTTCCACGTGGTCATTTAGATCCGGGTGGACTAGAGAGAGCCTGTTTTTCAGCGCTCGCTTCATTAACAATTCTTTATTACAACTCCAGAGTGCCTAAGCAACATGGCAGCCAATCTTTTATAATCACACTGTAATGCCGAAACGTGCAGAAAGTATTTCGATCAGACCAATTTGCGATTTACTGACAACCAGGTACGACTTGAAGAGGACATCACCATCGACAATCCACCAAAACACACACAACAAGCAATCGAACTCATTGTCAATCACGAGGATGAATCCGCCGTTCCTGACAGTCTGGTCAGACCAGCCACGATGCAGTGCAGAAATGATCCGGCCAACTCACACGTGCCAGAATTTGTAATTAGACAATAACCAAGGGGGCGAAATGCTCTGGATCTCCTCAACTTGTAAATAACTTGCACCGTAGGTGGGAGTGATGGCTTGCATATAACTATGTAATACATTCCACGAGAGGGCACGACTGTTGGAGTCCTGATGGTCCCCTGCACACACGTGCAGGGCCAGTATAAAATGTTGTCTAGCATGTTGTTTAGGCACTCTAGCATTGTAATGAAGAAGTCGGAGGACACACTAAGGTTAGCTCACTGTACTCAGACTCATGGAATCCCAAAGTCGCGCCCTCTGATGGCAAGTATAACATAGTTACATTTATAACAGTATTGTTATTTATGTTTCAAGCCAGCGCAATTAATCATTGCATTTTTTTAATACAAAGTGAAGCACAATAACGCACAGCAAAGTACTTCAGATGCTGAAGAAGGATTTCTTCAGCAACTGCTCGAAAACGTCACAGGTCCAGCAGTGGGCACTGCCACTCAGCTCTGCTCCTGTTCTGTAAACAGCCACTGCTCTCTGCTCCCACTCTGTAAACAGCCGCTCCTCTCTGCTCCCACTCTGTACCAGCCGCTCCTCTCTGCTCCCGCTCGTAAACAGCCGCTCCTCTCTGCTCCCGCTCTTTGAACATCCGCTCCTCATGCTCTGCCTCTTCACACCCGCCACGTGTGTAACACATCCAATGAGACACACAGCCGCAAACATCCGGAATGCAATAATTTTACTCAGTTGTTTGGTTTTAACGTTGCTCCTGCGAAGCTCTGTGATTTCGGACGATGTACAAAATACGGAGCAAATTTGCACATTTTAACTTAAATTATTAATCTTTTCTGCAGAGCGTTTCGGCTGTGAAAATTTGATTTTTTTCTAAACCTTGTGACAATAATCCGGGAATTGCACCCAGGATCTGTGAAATTTCATCGCTGAAAATCCCAAAGCGAGAATCAAATTGCAAGACCAATGAGCCTCCGATAAAAAGAAACAACGCAACTCATTACGTATTGAAATCTCATATTCTGTCGGTAAAGGATAAAATTTTAACGCCTATCCTGCGTGTTATATGTCCCTGAGAGCTATCAAATTAGTCCCACTCCCAATAATTCTGCAATTTTATTCATTTTAATGTAAATATCAGTAAAGTGAGAAATGACATGAGCTGAGTATATGATATGTGGAGCAAAAGGTGAATTTGGACATTAAGCTTACGGTTATTTACAAAACAAACAGAACCATCAAATATTCAAGGCACTAACAATGAGGATTATATTCGCATCCGCGCATGTAGCGCATAATGCATTAGCAGACTTTTGCATGTACCAGTCGGCGACCTGGTTTTATTGCTAGAGTGTAATCAGTCACTCAGCTTTCTGCTTTTTGCATCCAAACAGCAATCCCCAGCGACAAACGGAACTCAACGCTTGTCCTGCCCATGCATCAAGTTGCAACAATGTTGGAAGTGTACAACTAGCGTCTGTCAGTAAAAGGGCTTCCGTTCCTTCGGGTGAGGGAGCGCCAGAAATGTTATGTTGTGAAACAGATTCAAAGCAGAGAAAAAGAAACGATGACCGGGGGAATTAAACGCCAACGACAGAACTTCGTTAGTATCGAAATCAGGCGTCTTTTCCATTAACCCACGCAGCCACTGCTGCGCCACTACAGTTGTTGAGGGGAGCATTTTAAGCAAAGGGCTATTGTTTCTGGAAGGCAGAAAAAGCTGAGACAACAGGCCCGTTTGAATGAGTAAACATGTTTCTACTGGCAAAAAAATAATACTTGTTGAATAAAGTAAAGATTGATGTGTTGCTGTGTTCTATCAGCAGCTGCCGGAGAGGAAAAAAGAGAAAAACTAAACTGTGCTGTAACACTGATTTGAACCGAGGTTGCTGCGTCCACGACGCAGAGTACTGTCCACGATATGATCATGGCACCTCACATCAGCTACTGCAAGTTTGTTCTGACAAAAACAAAGTCACACACAGCACTGCTTGGATTTTATTGAAGAGGAAACAATTTGCCCCGCCAGAAATTATGGCAGTGGTGCAATTCGACGTGCACCCTGCAGCGACTGGAGTGTTAATCTAGAATTGTAACTGGTGCGGCGGTAGTTAAACTTAAAAGCCCTTTCACGCAGGAAGAAATTTGCCCATTGTGCTTTCTGAAAAAAACATTAGGCCCCGCTAATGGTTGAATCCAAGATTGTCCTGTTTACTGGACAAGTGCTTTGACCAGCTAAGCCACGGAGCCGAACCACAACTTTACTGGCTTGCCTCCACTAACTGATATCAGTCAGCTACCTGTCACTGAATTTTGGATTCGGAGGCTGCTTTGGATCTAAATATCTCTCTTGTCTACTCTGTCATCTGACCCGATTCTGCCGCTATCCCTCCTGCGTTTATCTCAGTTTCAATCTGTGGCTTGATGCTGAATGAATTCGAATGTTTCTTTCGAATATGAACTAAATGAGAACATAAGAACATAAGGAATTGGGGCAGGAGAAGTCCATTTGGCCTCTCCAGCTAGCTCTGACGTTCAATAAGATAATGGCTGCTCTGCTCATGGAATCAGCTCCACTTCCCTGCCCACTCTCCATAATCCTTTAAACCCTTAACACTAAAAAATCTGTCTATCTGCGCATTAAGTGTATTTAATGACCCAGCCTCCACAGCTCTCTGGGGCAGCCAATTCCTCAGATCCAATGAAATAAGACATTTCTCCTCATCTCAGTTATAAATAGGCGGTCTCTGATTCTAAGATTATGACATCAAGATCTCGTCTTCCCTATCATTAGAAACATCCTCTCCGCTTCCACCTTGCCAAGCCCCCACTTAATCACATAGGTTTCGAAAAGCTCACCTCTCATTCTTCTAAATTTCAACGAATAGAGGCCCAACCTACTCAACTTTTCCACATCTGCCAAACTCTTCATCTCTGGAATCAACCTTGTGAACCATCTCTGAACTGCCTCCAAAGCAATTACAATCTTTCGTAAATATGAAAAAAAACTGCACGTATTATTCCAGGTGTGGCCTCACCAATACGCTGTACTACTGCAGCAAGACTTCCCAATGTTATACTCCAAACGCCTTTGCAATAAAGGCCAAGATTCCATTGGCCTTCCTGACCATGTGCTGTACCTGCACACTGATCTTTTTGTGTTTCATGCACAAGTACCCCCAGGTCCAGCTGTACAGCAGCACTTTGCAATTATTCTACATTTAAATAATAAATAGCTCTTAATTTTTGCTGCATCACACTTGCCAACATTATACTCCATCTGCAAAATTTTTGATCACTCAATTAGCCTGTCTATTTCCTTTTGCAGATTTTTTGTGTGCTCTTCATGCATTGCTTTTCCTCCCATCTTTGCATCTTCGGCAAACTTAGCTACGTTACACTCGCTACTTTCCTCAAATTCATTAATATAGATTGTAAATAGTTTGGTCACAGCACTGTCCCCTGCAGCACCTCCCTGGTTACTGATTGCCATCCTGAGAATGAACTATTTATCCCTACTCTCTGTTTTCTGTTCGTTAGGCAATCCTCTATCAATGCTACTATATTACCGCCAAGCACATGAACCTTTATCTTGTGCAGTAACATTTTATATGGCACATTGTCAAAGGCCTGCTAGAAGTCAAAATACACCACATCCACTGGTTGCCCTTCATCCACCCTGTTCGTTACGTCCTCAAAGAATTCTAGCCAATATGTCAAACAAAAATTCCCCTTCATGAATCCATGCTGACTCTGCCTGACCTAATTTTGATTTGCCAAATGTCCTGCTATTGATTCTTTAATAATGGACTCCAACATCTTGCCATCCACAGAAGTTAGGCTAACTGGTCTTTAATTATTTACGTTTTTATCTGCCTCCTTTTTTAAATAGGGGTGTTACATTTGCTGTTTTCCAATTAGCTGGGACCATCCCAGAATCCAAGGAATTACAACCAATTCCTGCTGCTACTTTTCTTAAGACCCTAGAATGCAAGCCATCGGGTGCAGGGGACTTATCTGCCTTTAGTCCCATTAGCTTACTTAGTGCCACATCTTTAGTGAATTTGATTGTGTTAAGTACCTTCCACCCTATAGCCCCTTGACTATCCATTGTTGGAATATTATTAGTGTCCTCTACCACAAAGAATAATACAAAATATTTGTTCAGAGTTTCTGCCATCTCCATGTTTCCCATTACTAATTCTCCTGCCTCGTCTTCTTAGGGATCAGCATTTAGCCTAGCCACGATATTCATTTTTATATAGCTATAGAAACTCTTGCTATCTGTTTTTATATTTTGTACTCGTTTACTTTCATAGTCTATCTTCCCATTCTTAATCAATTTTGTCATTCTTTGTTGGCTTTGAAACGCTTCCCAATCTTCTGCCTCCCACTAGTTTTGGCCAGATTGTATACCCTTGTTTTTAATTGGATACCGTCCTTTATTTCATTATGTAGCCACGGAAGGCTATCTTTTCTCTTTCGCCATTTCCTGCTATGTGGAATATATTTTTCTGGAGAGTTGTGAAATATTGCCTTTTATGTACACCGCTGTTAATCAACCGATCATCAAGCTAATGATTGGACATGAGGTTTGATTTTATAAAGTTAAAATAGTATTAACATGTGTATAATGCATCCAGGACAAGACTTGAACCTGCAAACTTCTGATAACATTCTGATTTACATAAGAATCACACACCTTATTATTTAAGTCACATCGCATCTGCAATTAACATTCATGTAATGCCGATAATGATAGATTAAATTCCTTGATTATATTTATTTCAGTTCCATTACTTACACTCCAATGGCAGATGTGAACCATTCATTAATTGACATCAGAGAAGTCCGAAAGTTGAACCACAATCCAAGCGTTTCCTCACCTCCTCTTTCCAGCTTTTCTACTGCCCTCAGGAAACCTCTTTGTATCTTGCCCTCCACAGAAAAGCTCCTAATTCAATTAAATTAAACCACAGCTGAGGCTCTTAATGTATGCCGCTGACAGCATTTCACCAACTCCCTCCCCCGTCGGTGCCAAACTTTTGCTCCCGAGCTGTCTCCATGAGGAGTGTCCGCTATCCGTAACTTCGCCCGTCACCTCTGCTACCTTCACGCATCTGCTGCTGAAATCCTGACCATGCCTTCGTTATCTGAGTTGACTACTCCAATGCACTCCTTACTGGCCTCCCACGATCTACCCTATATAAACTTGAGGTCATCCCAAAACTCTCTGGCTGTTTCTAAACTCACATCAATCCCATTCACCCTGCACCCTGATGCTTGCTCATCGATATTGGCTTGCGCGGAAGCAATGGCTGTATTTCAATTGTCTCATTGTTGTTTTCACATCCGTCATAGCCTCGCCCCTCCCAATGTCATTAATATCCACCATCCCCATAACCACTGGAGATATAGGCACTCTTCTAATTCTGCCATCTTGAGTATCCCTGATTATAATCGTTCAACAATCGCTGGATATCCCTTCAGCTGCCTGAGCAGTAATCTCTGGAATTCCTATCTAAACGACTCTCTACCTCTCGCCACTACTTTAGGACGCTTTGAAACCTAGCTCTGTGACAAAGCTTTTGTTCATCTGTCCTCATTTCTCCTTATGTGACCCGGTATCAAATTATCATTTTGTACAATAAGAGCATAAAAATATAAGAAATAGGAGAAGGATTAGGACATTTGGCCCCTCGAGCCCACTCCGTCATTCAAATTGATCATGGCTGATCTGATCATGGAATAAGATCTACTTCCCTTCCCGCACTCCATAAACATTTACTCTCTTATCGCTCAAAAATATGTCCATTCCCGCATTAAATATATTCGATGACCCAGCCTGCACAGTTCTCTAGGGCAGAGAATTCCATAGATGTACAACCCTCTGAGAGACAAAAATTATAATCTCAGTTTTAAAGGGGCGGCCCCTTATTCTGAGACGATGCCCCCTCGTTTTAGTTTCCCATCTGAGTGGAAATATCCTCTCTGCATCCAACTTTTCGAGCCACCTCGTTATCTTACAAGTTTCAATATCATCATCTCTCATTCTTCTGAACTGCAAAGAGTTTAGGCGCAACCTACTCAACCGATCTTCATAAGTCAACATTCTCATCTCCGAAATTACCCGAGTGAACCTTCTCTGAACAGCCTCCAATGCAAGTACATCCCTCATAACTACGGAAACCAAAACTGAATGCATTACTAGTGGTGTAGCCTCATTAATAACCTGTAAATTTGTGGCGGGACATCTCTGCTTTTATAATCTAACCACTTGCAATCAATGCCAACATCCCATTTGCGCTCCTGATTACTTGCTGTACTTTCATACTAACTGTTTTGTGTTTCATGTACTGCAGCACTTTGCAATTTTTGTCAATTTAAATTATAATTTGCTTTCCTATTTTTTCTGCCAAAGTGGATAACCTCACGATATCGCACATATTTCGCCATCTGCCAAAACTTTGCCCACTCACTGAGCCCGTTTTCAGATTTGTTATGACCTCCTCACAATTTTCTTTTCCATCCATCTTTGTATCATCAGCAAACTTGGCTAAATTGCACTCGGTCCCTTCATCCAAATCAATAATACAAATGGTAAAGAGTTGAGGACCCAGTACCCAGACCCTGTGACACTACTCTAGTTAGGTTTGCCACCCGTACAATGCCCAATTTATTCCGACACTCTGTTTTTTGTTATTTAGCCAATGCTAATACATTACGTCCAACCCCATGAGCTTCTATCTTGTGCAGTAACCTATCATGTGGCAACTTATCGAATGCCTTCGGAAATCTAATTATACAACATGCACTGGTTCCTTCTTATCCATCTGCTCGTTACATCCTCAAAGAACTGCAGCAAATTTGTCAAGCACGATTTCCCTTTCAGAAAACCATGCCGACTCTGCTTTATTGCATCACGCTATTCCAAATGTTTCACTAGGTGGGAACAGGAGGGGCAAGGGAAGAAAAATAGAGTTGAGTCAGGGAGACATCAATTCCATGGGGCAAGAACAGGTTGAAACGATGGCTCTACTTGGCTGCGCGGGGTTGGGGAACTATGAGGTTAGCGGCCATGTGGAAAGATCCCCAGAGGAGATGAGATCAGTGACATTCTTGGAAACAATGGCCAGATGTTCGCTTGTGTGCCATGGTCCAGGGTGAGCTAGGATAAGGTGTGAGACTAATGGTAACAATTAATGATTAAACACCGTGATAGTCTTTATTTCCGTTTCTTTCAAAAAGACATAAGAATTAGGAGCAGACATTCGGCCTCTTGAGCTTGCCGTGCCATTCAATGAGATCATGACTGATTTTCTTCTCAACTCTACTTTCCTGCACTGCCCATATCCCTTGATGCCCTTAATATTCCCAAATCTATCGATTGGTGTCAAGAAAATACTCAAAGACTGAGCCTCCACAGCCATCTGGGGTGCATAATTCCAAAGATTCACCACCCTCTGAGTGAAAAGGTTTCTCTTCATCTCAGTCCTCAATAGGAGACCCTTTATTCTGAGAGACTGCCCCCTGGTTCTTGACTCCCAATCCAGAGTAAACGTCCTCCCTGCACTTATGCTGTAAAGCCCTGTAAAAATGATGTATATTTCAATGAGTTCAACTCTCATTCTTCATAAACTCGAGCAAATATAGTCCTGGTCTACTCAATCTCTCGTCATCGAACAATCCCAACATCCCAGGAATCAGTCTGGTGAAACTTCCTTGCTCCCTCTCTATCCTTCCTGAGCTCAGGAGACCAAAACTGTACACATTCCTTGCACTCTAAGCAAATCAATGGCTGTGAAGCTTTTACTGATTGAGAAACGAGAATTCCAAGGTAAATCTCCATTCCGTGCGCTTCCACCTCGACAGCTTTTCTGCTGCTGACAGCAAGTTTATTTGCTTCTTGACTTCATTCCAATTCCTCCTCAATCCCATAACTTAAACCACAGTCCATTAAACTAAACCGCTGACTAAATGCAAACAAATCCTTCCTCGCAAGCTGGCAACCTTTTACCTCTGAGCTGTGGAGTATCCCACGTGCGTAACAACACCCATCTCAACCCTTGCCTCAGCGCATCTGATGCCGAAATCCTTATCCATGCATTTGTTACCTCTCGACTGGACTATTACAATGCACTCCTGGCTGGCCTCTGACGTTCTACCCTATGTAAACTTGAGCTCATCCAAATCATAGACTGCCTGTGTCCTAACTGGCAACAAGCCCGTTCACCCATCGCCCCTGTGCTCGCTGACCTACATTGGCTCCCGGTTAAGCAACTCATCGAGTATAAAATCTCATCCTTCCTTTCAAATCGCTCCATATCCTCGCCCCTCCCTATCTCTGTCATCTCCTCCAGCTCCATAACCCCCTGACATATCTTCGCTCCTCTAATCATGTCTCGTTGACCATCCTTGATTATAATCACTCAACCATTCGCTGCCGTACCTTCAGCTGCCTGGGCCCTTCACTCTGGAATTCCCATACGAAATCTATGCACCTCTCTATCTCTTTCTCCTCATAGAATAATGGAAATAATACGACACTGAGGGAAGCCATTTGTCCCATTGTGTCTCTGCCTGCCGACAAATAGCTAACAGGCCTAATTCGACCTCCAACACAAGGCCCGTAGCCCTGTAGGATACGTTTATTTAAGTGCACATCCAAGTACGTTATAAAGAGTGATGAGAGTTTCTGCCTCTACCATCCTTTCAGCTAGTGAGTTCCAGACACCCATCATTATCTGGATAAATTCATACGCCTCCCCTCCTCTCAAATCATGATACCAACTACTTTGCAATGATGCGCCTGGTTTTTGACCACTCTGCTAAGGCAAATGTCCTTTCTAATGTCCTTGCTACCCATTCTATCTGGAGCCCTCATATTTCATGCACTTCAATTGAATCTTCCAGCTGCCTCCTCAGTTCCAAACAAAGTAAAACAAAGTTCATCCAATCTTTCCTCATAGCTTCAATTTTCCAGTCTATCCAACATCCTCGTAATGTCCACTGTGCCCTCTCGAGTGCAATCAAATATTTCCTGTAATGGGGTGAGCAGAACTGCAGCAGTACTCTAGCTGTACCTTAACTATTGTTTTGCAGTTGTACCATAACTTCCCTGCTCTTACATTTTATCCCTCGGCTAATAAAGTACAGGATTCCAGATGCCTTTTTAACTACATAATCAACCTGTCCTCTAACTTTAAGGATCTGAGGGCTTACACCGAAGGTCCATCTGTTCTTCCACACCTCTCAGTATCCTGCTATTTTGTGTATATTCCCTTGCTTTGTTTTATCTCCCCAATTGCATTAGCTCACACTTCTCTGCATTGATTGCCATTTTCCTCTTTTCTATCCAACTGACTGGTCAATCGATATTTTCCTGCAGTCTCATATTCCCTCCTCACTGTCAAACACACAGACATTTTTTTGCATCATTTGTAAACTTCTTTACCTTGCTCCCTACATTTATGTCTATATCATTAATGTAAACTACAGAAAACAAGGGACTGAGCACTGAACCCTACGAACCCCATTGGAAACATCCTTCTGTTCACAAAAGATGCATCAACCATTTTATTCCTGCACTTAGCCAATTTTCGATCCGATTTGCACCACTCCCTTAAATACCATGGGCTTTTACTTTTTTGATCAGTCTACCATGTGAGACTTTTTCAAAAGTCTTGCTAAAATCCATGTGGATTACTTCAAATGCACTGCCCGTATCGTACCTCTTTGTTTCCTCCTCAAAAAATTCAATGAAGTAAGTCGGACTCGACCTTCCCTTAACAAATCGATGCTGACTGTTATTTTGAATCAATGTGTTTCTCACTGAAGGTTTGTACTGTCCCTCAGCGTTGATTCCCATAATTTTCCCATCACCAGGTTTAAACTAACTGTCTGTAATTTTCGGTGCTTCACTTTCTCCATTTTTAAATAATGGTACAATGTTAGCAGTTATGCAATGTTTATGTACCTCTCCTGCAGCTCGGGAGGTTTCTCAAATGATGGTCAGAGTCTCCGCAATTTCCACACTTGCTTCTTTTAATAGCCGAGGATATATTTCATTGCGTCCTGGAGATGTATTTACATTAGAAGATGCCAAACACCTTAATGATTGCTCCCTTCCCATATTTATCCAATCCAATATTACATTCTCTTCTTCCTTAACTGTAACGCCGGCATCGTCACCTTCCTTTATTAAACCGCTGCAATGCTTTCATTTAGTACCTTTCTCACATACTCCACATCCACACATAGGTTAGCATTTTGGTCGCTAAATGTCCTATTCTGGCCTCTTGTTCTTTATGCAATTGTGAAATATCTTTTGATTTTCTTTGATTCAAAGTCCCAGTATTTTTCATGTTTTCTTTTTTCTTTCCAAATTTCGTTTTTAATTTCACCCCTAGGCTTTCTGCAGTACTAGGCTCTCGATTGTTGATAAAAGCTTCCTGTCTTTGCCTTATCTTTTGCAGTATGCACGTTGTCATCCAGGCGGCTCCAGATTTGGCACAGTTGCCGTTTTTCTTCGAGGAACATGTTGACACTGAACTTGTATCTCCTTCTTAAATGTCTCCCACTGCTCTGACACTGATTTACCTTCAATGAGCTGTTTCACGTCCACTTTTTTTGTTCATCGAATCATGGAATCACAGAAATTTACAGCACAGAAGGAGCCATTTTTGCCCGCCGTGTTTGCACCGTCCAATAAAGAGCTATCAAGCCAAATCCAACTTTCTACCTGTTGATCCACAGCCCTGTAGGTTACAGCACTTCAGATACACATCCGAATACTTTCGAAATGTGGTGAACGTTTTTGCACCTACCACCCTTTCAGGCAGCGCGAGCCAGGCCAATCCTCCTCTCACGCCCCCTCCCCCAATCCGCACCACCATAATCTGGGTGAAGAAGTTTCCTCTCACTCCCCACTAAACCTCCTCCCAATTACATTAAAGCTATGCCTCCTCGTTGTTGACCTTCTCTGCTAAGGGAAAAAGGTCCTTCCTTTCCACTTTATCAAGGCACCTCCTCATTAAACACCTTAACATGTTCTCCACTCAGCCTCCCAAGTTTCAGAGAAAATAAAACCAGCCTGTCTAATCTTTCCCCATAGCGTAAATTCCCCATTCCAAGCCACATCCTGGTAAATCTCCTATGTACCCTGTCTCGTGCAGTCACGTGTTTCCTGCAATATGGTGACCAGAACTTCACACAGTATTCCAGCTGTGGCCTAACTGTTTTATACATTTCAAGTGTAACCTCCCTGCTCTTATATTCTATGCCTCAGCAATTAAGGAAAGTATTCCGGATGCCTTCTTCACGCACATTTCTGCCAGTGCTGCTACATTCATGGGTATGTGGACATGCATTAAGACATTCCCTTTGTTACTGTACACTTCTCACTGCCCTACCATTTAATGTGTATTCATTTGCATTGTTAGCCATCCCCAAATAAATTACCAATTCCATTCTCCACGATTCTGCACACGTGACCACTTCATTGATACCGAGCTGCATTCAAGAACTGTCATCTTCATTATCATCCACACAGCCAATGGTTGTGTCATCTGAAAACTTTTTAATCATACCCATTCATTCACATCTAAATCATTGATGTATACTTCAAAAAGCAAGGAGCCATGAAGAGCCCCACTCGAACAGCCTTCCAGTTGCGAAAACACCTATTACCCTTTGCTTGCTGCCCCCAGGAAAATTTTGTATCCAACTTGCCACTTTGCATTGGATTTCATGGGACTTTACTTTCCTGAGCAGTTTGCCATATGTAACCTTGTCGAAAACCTTGCTAAGATCCATATACACTACATCAAATGCACTACCCTTATGGACAATCCTTGTCAGAAAACGTAATCAATTTGGTCACACAGGACCTTCCCTGAAAATATCTATGCTGACTGTCCTTGACCAAACCGAGACTTTCTAAAAGAGTATTTACCTTCACCTCAGAATTTTTTCCAATAATCTGTCCACAACCGAGGTTAGGCTGATTGGTCTGTAATTGATCATTGATTCCTTTCTCACTTTTAAAACAAAGCTTCTACATTAGCAGTCGTCCAGTCCTCTGGCACCACACCTGTAGCCAGAGAGTATTATGATTGTCAGACCCTCTGCTATTTCCTCTTTTGCTTCTCTTAAAAGCCTGGGTACCTCTCACATGGTCCTGTGGATTTTTCCACTTTCAAAGCTGTTAAACCCCATAATACTTCCTCTCTTACTATGTTTATTTAATTTAATATTTTACGTCCCTCCCCCCCGATTGAAAAATCTGCATCGCCGCTATCTTTTATGAAAACAAATGCAAAGTATTCATTAAGAACCATGAACAAATATTCCACCTCCACACATAGATTACTTGACGGTCTCTAATGAGCCCTACTCTTTCTTTAGATATCGTATTGCTCTTAATGTATTTATAAAACATTGGGTTTTCGTTGATTTTACTTGCCAAAATATTTTCGTGCATTCACTTTGCTTTCCTAATGTCCTTTTTAATTTCATCTTTGCACTTCCTATAATCTTCTCGTGTTTCTGAAGCATTGATGCATCGCTATGGAATAAGCCCCCTTATTTTCCTTTATTCTACTCTGTAAGTCCCTTGGTGTCCAGGAGGCTCTGGATTTGCTAGTCCTACCCTCTTTCTTTGAGGGAACGTACTTGCTCAGAATCCTGAGGATCTGCTCCTTGAATGCCTCCAAATACTCTGACACAGTTTTGGCTTCAAATATCTGTTTCCAGTCAACGTTGGCTAAATCCTATCTCTGCTTAACAGAATTGGCTTTTCCCCCAATTGAGATTATTTAATCCTTGTCTAACCTTGTATTTTTCCATCACGACACTAAATCTAACTGAGTTATGATCATTGGTACCAAAATGCTCTCCTACTGATACCCCTTCCACCCGCTCAGCTTCATTAACTAAAACTAAGTCAGAATCGCCCCCTCCCTTCTTTGGCTTGCAATATAATGGCTGACAAAGATCTTCTGAATGCATTTTAAGAATTCTGCCCTTATATGTAATTCGCACTAATTATATCCCAGTTAAGATTAGTGTAGTTGAAATCGACTTCTATTCCTCCCCTATAACTTTGCCAACAATTTTGCTCTTCTCTCTCGCTCTGACTGGTAGCGGTCTTTAATAACCTCCTAGCAGTGTGATCGCCGCGGTTCTGTTGTTCAACTGATCCCATATGTCTAGAATTGATGATCCATCAGTCATATTATCTCTCCTCAGCTGCAATTGTTTCTTTAATCAACACTGGGACGTATCCCCTCCCCTCATTTTTATCTTCTCTCTCTCCCGCCTAAAAATCATATAAGCAGGAATGTTGAGCTACCGTACCTGCCCTTATTTCAGCCATGTCTCCGTAATAGGTATAAAATCATACTCATCACTGGCACGTGGCATCGGGAGTACACCGGAAATTACTACTTTTGAGGTCCTGCTTTTTAATCTCTCTCCTAGCTTCGTACAATATAGCTGCAATGCCTGATCCATCTTTCTTCCTATGTCATTGGTACAATAATGGACCACAGCCTTTGATTGTTCAGTCATTCCCCCCAGCATCCCCTGTAGCCGTTCAGTTCAAACCTTGACTCTGCACCATGTTGGCAACATACCATACTGGAATGACGTCAGCGGCCTGTCTGCTCCACTGACAATCGAATATTTTACTATTATTGCTCTTCCACTCTTCTCACCCAACTCCCGCTGCCCTGTGCAGCTGTGCCAGCAGTGGTACTGTGGAATTAGCTCTGACTGCATTCCCACATGAGCCATCGCCCCAGCAGTACTGAGAACAGAATGCTGTTCGGGGAGCGAGATGCATTCAGGGGACTTCTACAATACCTGGCTGCTCCTCCCCTTCTGTCTGACGACCACACATCCATTCTCTGCCTGCATTCTCTTAAGCTGCTGGGTGATCATCTCAAGAAACGTGGTATCCATGAAGTTCTCGGTCTTGCGGAGTCACTGAAGTGATTCTCCCATTGATAACCCTTTCACTTGCATAGCTTAGTTGCCTAAAACGAAGTGGAGAACCGCCCTCTCCCTTGTTGGGCTTGCTATATACAGGCTAAAAAAAAGTTCTCCTGAATGCAACTCAGGAATTCTATGCTGTCTATACCTTTTACACTGATTGTATCGCAGTTCATATTACAGTAAATGAAATCACCCAATATTACTGCAATATGTTCATGCATCTGTCAGACATTTGCCAACTCATTGCTTGTTCTGTCTCCCTCGGATTGTTTTGGGGCCTAATGTACACTCCCAGCAATGAAGTTTTTCCGATTTGTCATTTAGCCTCATTTAAAGATCATTCTAACATATCACCCCTTTTCATAGCTGCACTATTTTAGTAATCAACATTGCCACCCCCTCCTTCTTAATCCTTTCTCTATCTTGTTTGAAATACCTGTAACCAGGAATATTGAGTTGCAAATCCTGCCCCTCTTTATGCCATGTTTCAGTAATTGCGAAGATATCATGCTTCAACATAACAATCTGTGCAGTCAGCTCCGCTGCGGTAATCACCATACTCCTTGCATTTAGGAATATGTCAGTACGCACAGCCAAATTCATGTATTGTCTATTTTCCAATCTTTGTTTGCTCTGTCCTTCGAACTGTCCTACTAATCTTCGACCTTCCAGCTCTAGCTTTCCTCCTTTCAGATTCTATGCTCATCTTCTAAAGAAGAAGTGACTGGAAGGCTGTTTCCATGGGGTCCCGCTGGTCTCAGTAGTAGGTACCTTGCGTTTAGTGCTATATATCAATGTTTTAGACATAAATGTAGGGGGTATGATAAAGACGTTTTTGGATTATACTAAAATCGGCTGTGTGGTTGATGATGAAGAGGAAAGCCAGAGATTGTTGGGCAGAACAGTGGAAACATGAATTCACTCATGAGAATTTTGAAGTAATTTACTTGGGCAGGGCTATCAAGGCAAGGGAATAAAAAATCAATGATAGGACACTCAGATGTATAAGGGAGCAGGGGGTCCTTGGAGTGAAGTTTCACAGATCCATGAAGGTGGAACGACAGTTGGTTAAGAAGGTATACGGAATAGATATTTATTAGGTGAGACATAGTCTATAAGAGCAGGGAGGTTATGCTTCAACTGGACAAAACAACATTTGGGACACAGCCAGAGTACTGCTTGCATTTCTGTTCACCACATTACAGGAAAGATGTGATTGTATGAGAGAGAAAACTGCACAGATTGATGAGTAGGCGAGCATCCTACTGCTGAAGCATCAATGTTTGGATTTATATTTAATTTTACTTTCCAACCTCTGCAACTTATATGCAAAAATTTGATTTCATAATAGAAAGGCGGTCACTTCACCATCATAAAACGCACTGTGCAGCAGATGCTGTATGGAATTGTTCAATAAATGTTGGAAACACTCAGCAGGTCAGGAAACATCGTTGGCGAGAGAAACCCTGGGTTAATCTCTCAGGCCCATGAGCTCTCGCCAGATCGAACGTTTTGCAGCATTACTTCAAAGTATTATAGGTCTTGTGTGAGTTGCCTTCCAAACCATTAAGCAGCTTAAAAACAACACGAATAATATAGCAGCAACCCCACGAAAAATGCTATCACACTTTTGGGGGTCGAGCCCGCGAACAAGGCGTTAGCAGCATCATGCTGTAGCCAACTGTGGTAAACGTCAGTACTGTGAGCAGCTAAATTCAGCATACTTTTCTGTCATAGGCTGATATTTCCGCGACGACTTCAATTCTTGGAACTATCCGTCAAGTACTTGCACGAATCTTTCTTAATACAGCCTGTAGTTATCATTCATTCACTGTACTATTGGCAACTATGGTGCATATGATACTGTGTGCCACAAATAGTCACGGTATCAGCGCAGTTCTCTGTGTCTGGTCTGTGGCGGATTATATCGTCATATGCAGACAACATTAGTGCCCATCTTTGAATGCGGGACGAAGCATTGGTGTTGATACCTTTGCTTTCTGAGAGCAGTTATGTGAGCGGTTTGTGGTCTGTTCCGATCTCGAACCGGAGACCAAATTGTTATTTGTGCATTTTTTTAACGCTGTATACACAAGCCAGCGCTTCTTTCTCCATCATACTATAGTCTCTTTCAGCCTTGGACAAATTTCTGGTTGCAGATGCAACTGGTTGCAGTTTGCCTGACACATTTGCTGGCTGTAACACATGAAATGTAATTTGTGTGAATGTACCACAATGTACCCCGTTTATTGTACCGAATCGCACTTGAACTGAAAAACAAGAAATGTAACGAATGGAACTGCCGTCAGCACCCAGATGTATTGTATGGGATTGCTGACCGCAGCAAAATGTACTGAAATGCCATTGAATGTACTGTACAGATTTTCTTATGAATAAA
Organism: Pristiophorus japonicus; assembly: GCF_044704955.1. Taxonomy (NCBI): domain Eukaryota; kingdom Metazoa; phylum Chordata; class Chondrichthyes; family Pristiophoridae; genus Pristiophorus; species Pristiophorus japonicus. The sequence goes on from NC_091987.1 coordinate 156,806,300, forward strand.
GTAAATTTTGAAATAAAAAAAATAAAAAGAATATGCTGGCTGTGACACATACCCGACCGTGTAAGACTACACTTCACTTGCTTGTACCAAACAGTTACATAGTCATACAATACATGTAATTTCTTGGAGCATAGCATGTGTCTTGCCTTGTGAAATGCTGTTTCTTGAGATTTACCCTGAACCCAGTCGTCACCCTTGCGTAGCATCTAATGCAAAGGTTCCAGCAAAGTACTCAACCCCGGTAGAAAGTTAACAAAGGAGTTGAGGAGTCCCAGGAACGAACACAGCTCCGTCACGTTTTGTGGTCTGCGTGCATTCTTGAAGGCCTCCATCTTGGAGTCCGTGGTACTGATGTCGTCCACCGCAAATTTTTTCCGAAGAAAATCAACCTCTTGCACCAGGAAAACATACTTGAAGTGTTTCAGCCTAAGTCCCACTCAGTCCAGTCACTTTAGAATCTCTTCCAGGTAGTGCAATTGATCGATGGTGTTTCGACCAGTGATCAAGATGTTCTCCTCGAACACCACTATAATAGAACCGATTTCAGCAGAATCTCCATGTTCCTCTGGAAGATGGCCGCTGCCAAGTGAATTCCAAAGGGGCATCTGTGATTCACGAACAGTCCTTTGTGCATGTTAATGCAGGTCAACTTCTTTGACGGTTCAGCCAGCTCCTGCTTGAAGTAAGCGGAGGTGAGGTCAAGCTTGGTGAAACGACATTCCCCCTGCTAGCGTTGCGAATAAGTCGTTCGCTTTGGGTAGTGGATACTGGTCCTGTAACGAGACTCGGTTGATCATCACCTTGTAGTATCTGCAGATTCTGACCGACCCATCGCTCTTTAGCAACGGCACGATTAGTCTGGCCCACTCGTTGAATGCGACTTGCAATATGATTCCCTCTTGTTGAAGTCTGTGCACCACAATTTCGACTTTCTCTCGCATCATATATGGGACTGCATGGGCCTTGTGGTGAACGGGCTATGCCCCAAGAAGTTGCCGATTCCTGGCTCAAAACAAATAGTGCCGGGAATTATTTTGGCATGTGGGTGCACGGGGTGTCATCTGCCGAGGACACAGCTTTGATGTTGTCCCAGTTCTATTGGAATTTTCCTAGCCAGCTCCTGCCGAACAGCGTAGGGCTATCGCCTGGTACAATCAATAGTGGTAAATCATGCACCATTCCTTCACTCGATAATTTCACTGCTGCACTGCCTATGACAGGTAGGAGTTATTTGGTGTAAATGCAAAGTGTGGTGTGAACCGCGCTCAGTTTTGGCCTCCGAGCCTTGTTACTCCACAGTTTATCAAAGGCCTTCTTGCTGATTATCGATTGGCTTGCTCGCGTACCCAGTTCCATGGAGACTGGAATGCTGTTAGGTTTGACTTTTATCATTATCGGAGGGCTTTTGGTGGCGAAGATGTGTACCCCATGCACTTCCTTCATATCCTCCAGCTGAGTTGCCTCTCCTGCTCGTTCAGCGTGATCTGCGTTGGATCCGTCGCTCTCTGCTGATTGTGCCACATTGTGAGTCCGAGGTCGCTTGCACAATCGCTGAAGGTGCCCCATTGTCCGACAGCCCCTGCACACATAATGCTCAAAATGACATTGATGGCTCTGCGACTGTCCCCGCAGCACTAGCATGGCGTTAATGGATTCACATGAGCACTCCGGAGCGGCCTTTGAGTCACCCTAGCCCTATGGTGTACAGTCCTGCCTGCTGAAGGCATTATTTAATGCATAGTACTTGCCGGTGTTCCTCGATTCTGTGAAGATATCTGCTTCGTGTTGTCGCTCGTCGATCAGAAGGCCTGGTCTATCGTAATGCCCTTGCTCAGATCCAGGGATTCGGCATACAGCAGCTTGTGAAGGATGACTTTGTTTAAATTCCAAGCATGAAAATAACCGCAACATTTCCCCCAAGGATCTGCAAAGTCGCTCTGCCCCGCAAGGCGTTTAAGGTCGGCGATGAAACTGACCACTATCTGGCCCTCGGAGCGACAGTGCATGTAGTAGCCGTACCTGGCCATCAGGATGCTCTCCTTGTGCTTGAGGTGATCTTTAGCAAGCGTGCACAGCACTGTTTATGAATTGTCCGTTTCATTGGCCATTGCCAGCCAATTCTTACAGAGGCCATATACCGATGACCCCCATATTGTGAGGAGAATCGCCCTGCGCTTGACTCTGTTTCAGGTGTGACCAATTTGCTGGCCAGAAAGTACTGGTCGAGGCGCTCATCGAAGGCTTCCCAATCATCACCCTCAATAAATCTCACAATAATACCAAAGGTAACCATTTCCGCGTGAATGTTCATGGTCTGTAACTCGTCGCCAGTTGTTATGTTTAGAAAAAGTCCATTAGGCTGTGTTGTAGACGTAACCAGTGAGAACTTGGACCATTTAATATAACTTTAAAGTGAGGCACCAACGTGGTGGACTGCCTTTTATACCTGTTTGCACCAGGTTACCCACAGATGACGCATATGTCTCCCACAGATGTGCCCTCTTGTGGCAAGTCTAACAGACAGGTAAGGTTAACATCCATAGAAACATAGAAACATAGAAAATAGGTGCAGGAGTAGGCCATTCGGCGCTTCGAGCCTGCACTGCCATTCAATGAGTTCATGGCTGAACATGCAACTTCAGTACCCCATTTCTGCTTTCTCGCCATACCCCTTGACCCCCTAGGAGTAAGGGCTACATCTAACTCCTTTTTAAATAAATTTAATGAATTGGCTCAACAACTTCCTGTGGTAGAGAATTCCACAGATTCAACACTCTCTTGGTGAAGAAGTTTCTCCTCATCTCGGTTCTAAATGGTTTACCTCTTATCCTTAGACTGAGGCCCGTGTTTGTGGACTTCCTCAATATTGGATACATTCTTCCTGCATCTAACCTGCCTAAACCCGTCCGAATTTTAAAAGTTTCTATGAGATCCCCTCTCATTTTTCTAAATTCCAGTGATACATAACAATACCATCACATAATCGCCCACCAACAAAATCATGGGGGGTCAACGTTCACCACAAACTTAAATGGACAATCATCATCATAGGCAATCCCTCGAAATTCGAGGAACACTTGCTTCCACGCTAAAAGAGAGTTCTTAGGTTACTGAACAGACCAATAATGGAATTATAGTCTCTGTGACACGTGGGACAGACCTTCGTTGAAGGAACGTTGAGTGGGGAGTCTGGTTTGCCGCACGCTCCTTCCATTGCCTGCGCTTGCTTTCTGCATGCACTAGGGGTCAAGAGTCGAGGTGCTGAGCACCCCCCAGGATGCTCTTCCTACAATTGAGGCAGTCTTTGGCCATGGACTGCCAGGTTTCGGTGGGGATGTTGCATTTTATCAAACGGCTTTGAGGGTGTCCTTGAAACATTTCCTTTGCCCACCTGGGGCTCGCTTGCCGTGAAGGATTTCTGAGCAGAGCGCTTGCTTTGGGAGTCTTGCATCAGGCATGTGAACAATGCGGCCCGCTCAATGGAACTGGTCAAGTATGGTAAGTGCTTAGATGCTGGGGATGTCGGCCTGATCGCGGACACTCATATTGGTGCATCTGTCCTCGTGGGCCATTTGGAGGATCTTGCGGACACATCATTGGTGTTAATTCTCCAGCGATTTGTGCCATGTAAAAAGTAACTATTCACAGTGGCAGGAGCAGTTAAGGAGGATGAAGTGGAGCATGAATGCCGGCATGGACTGCTTCGGCCAAATGGCCTGGTTCTGTGTCGTTGATAATGAAGAAGAAAGCCGTAAACTGCAGGAAGATACCAATGCACTGGGCAGGTGGGCAGAACAGTGGCAAATGGAATTCATTTTGGATAATTGTGAGGTAACGTATTTGGGGAGGTCTAACAAGGCAAGGGAATAAACATTAATTGGTACGACGCTGAAATGTGTACAGGAATAAAGGGACCGTGGAGTACAGGTCCACAGATCCCTGAAGAGAGGTCAGGTCGATAATGTGGTTCAGAAGGCATGTGGAATACTTGCCTATATTTCTCGTGGCATTGAATACAAGATCAAGGAGGTTATACTTGAACTGTATAAAACACTGGTTAGGCTGCAGCAGGAGTACTGTGTTCAGTTATGTTAACCACATCTCAGGAAAGATGTGATTGCACTGGAAAGGGTGCAGAGGAGATTGCAAGAATTTTGCCTGGACTGGAGAATTTTGCTTTAAGGAAAGATTGGAAATGCTCTTCTGTGTTCTGTGGAACAGAGGATGCTGAGGCGAAACCATATTGAGGTGTATAAAATTATCAGGGGCCAAGATAGAGTGGGTAGGAAGGACTTGTTTCCCTTGGCAGAGTGGTCAATAACCAAGGGCTATGTATTTAATGTTATTGGGTAAGTGCGGCTGTTTCGACATGGTATGAGTGGAAATATCTTAACCCAGTTGGTCGTTGGATTCTGGAACTCACTGCCTGAATGGCTGGTAGCGGCAGAAACCCTCATACAATTGAAAACTACTTGGATGAGCATTTAAAATCGCTGTAACTTACAAGGCGGACATATAGCTGGAAAGTTGGATTTCGGTTCGGAAGGTCTTGGTTGGCCAGCACCTGCACGATGGGCTGAAATTATCTCCATCCATGCTGTGAATTCTTGCATTTCCGACATTACAACAGTGACCACAATTTAAAAGTACTTCATTTGCTGCGAACTGCTTTGGGAAGTCCTGAGGTGATAGTCGCCGTAGAAATGATAGTTTTTTCCTTTCACAGCGTCTGAAAAAAGTGCACAGTAATAAGGCCGACGAGCTCAGTTGTTTCGAGCCTGATGCGAATAACGCTAATGTAGCCGTTTTTATTCACTTACTGGCTATTTATTTTATTCTTGGTAGTAGGGTGAAAGTATTTTAGAGCAGCTTAAAAATTTAGGAAAGGAATTCACACGGAACCTGCAATACTTTGAAGCAATGCTGCAAAACATTAATTCTGCAGAGAGCTCATGGACCTGCTGCGTGTTTGCAACATTTAATGAACATTTCCAAATCCTCCGCGGCTTTGCTACGTCTCGTATATCAATCACAGAATGGCTCATTGCCGCTGTTTGGTCTGCAGTGGAAATATGAAACAGAAATAAATACCAATCTGGTGTGTAATCCCTCATTCTCACCATTATGCTGCTCTGAACTGCAGCGGGCGCGTGGCCATTTGGCTAAGGCGTCTCACTTTGGTGCAAACCCTAATGTTATCAGAAGATTGCAGATTTGAGGCTTGCATTGGTGGCTTTGTCGAATCTTATTCAACTTTATAAAACCAAACCACGTTCACATTCATTTGCTGAAGGTGATTTCCTTCCAATCGTTTCAGGGCTCTTTATTAAAAGGCATTTTGTCATGCTGTTTCCTGAGTACATTTCTCACTGATCTTTGCAAATAGTTTCCAACAAACCAAGCATCACTAATTAATGCCTGTAAATGAATAGTGTTTACAATTCTAACACCAACTTGGCATCAATCTGTGCAATAAAGGGCAGTGGAGAGAAGTGTGATCAGGTTCCAGCGATATCCACAGGGAGCCAATTAAAGAAAAAAATATTTCCGGCAGAGTTCGAACCTGCGTGCGGAAACGCTATTGATTTCCAAGTCCAACACCATAACCACTCGGCCATCGCAGCGACACTATCAATTTATTATAATAGTCCAATGATCGGTGCAAAATAACAGACAATTCCAATTGTCAATGTAACATAAGACATTCAAAAGTTGTGGGTGTGAGTCTCACCAGAGATGGATTTTAGATCAGGACTCGATGTTTCCTGGGCCGCACAATGAATTTTGCAGCAAATCAATACTTGAGAGATGTGAAACTGCGGCCCCTGCACTTGCTGTTACAAAAAGGCTCCAATTATCCTCTGAATTCTCTGCGCGCCCTGGGTCATTTGCACAGTAACAGGAGCAAGACATCGAGATGTGATAGGTGGAGTCCATTAACCCCCAAAAAAGTTGCAAAGGACACGTGGAAGAACAGTAGAAGTCTTTTGTCGTAGAACTCTATTCTGTCGCGCGCAGCTGCTGCATAGTTGACGAGAATGCAATGCCAAACCCACGAACCTATTGCACTGAAATAGCCTATTACATAGGACCAGGAGGATGCCATTCCATCCCTGATCCTGATGCACAGTGTAATATATTTATGCGTGAGTAATCTGACACTAGAGTGCACCACTGTCGGATATCATTTAGGCAGTACAAGAAGTCGGATCTTGTTCTTAACCGAAGTAGCAATCAAAGAGACCAGGTAACCACCCGAGGCAGTTTATAATAAAGGACTCTTGTATTATTACACACACGGATAGGAGGAGTCATTCAGACGCTCGAGGACATTAAACAGGTGGAGACCATTAATTTTGACCTGATGGTTCTGTCATCGGACGAGGGGGTTGCTATTCCTTACCTCAAACTGTTGCCCAGGAATAGGTTGAGTAATTCATCCCTTCAAGCACATTACACAGGCGGTCAATCACAGTAGTATGGTTTTTATTTCCCTGGACGAGTAATCCAGAGACAGGAAATTACAGCCCACCACTCGGGTAGGGTAATTTAAATTAAATTAAATAAATCTGCAATTTAAAAATTATCAGTAATGGTGACCATTATCGTAACAAACCCATCTGATTCACTAATCTCCTTTCGGGAAGGAGATCTGCTGACATTACCAGTTTGGGACAATGTGTGAGTCCAGACCTACAGCAACTAGGTTGACTCTTAACTGCCATCTGAAACTCTTATGGAGTTTATCTGAAAAATATAACACGTTAATCCGTGCCACCCGACCTGGATGACACACCAGACATTTACAAGGCCCTTTTTTTTCTTTTTTTTGTGTTTTTTTTTTGTGTTTTTGTTTTTTTTTTGTTTTTAACTGCCATCTGAAATGGCGAAGCGTGCCATTCAGCTGCATATGGTTGCTCATCAACAACTTAACAATGACCAATTAGATGTGGGCAACAAATGCTGCCATTGCTAGCGATGTCCACATGCTTGGATTAATCAAATAAAACACTTGGATCTCTAGATTGTTAAACAGGAACAAGAAGACCTTCAAGCCACGTCAGAATGCTGAGTGGAGACAACTAGAAGAATGCATAGCGAGCAGGCTTCAAGACATAAAGCAGAGAGTAGGGTTACAAGGGAGCTTTTCATAGTGGCAGAAGGTGGGTAGTTGTGTTCCACAAGGAACGGTGCTGGGACCATTGTTGTTCACAAATTATATTGAAAATTTGACTGAAGAAGCAAAAACATAATTTCGAAATTTGCTAGTGACACCTTATTAGGGGGATAGTCAAAAGTGAGGAGAACTGCAACACATTAGAGGAGGACATTCATAAACTTGCAGACTGGGCATATAATTGGCATTTGAATTTGAAACCATACAAATGTGAGGTGTTACATTTTGTTTGGAAGAATAGGGAGGTCACTTATTGGAGGATACCAGTCTGGGTGGCGTAGAAGATCAAAGGATCTCGGAAGACATACGCAAAACTCTATAATTTAAGACCCATGTTAGCAAAGCCATAAAAAACCAAAACCAATGCGATTATTTACTTCTGCATGTATAGAATAGAAATGTAGTGACGTTATGCTAAACCTGTATTTAAACTTTGTTAGACCACACGGAGTACTGTGTAGTTTTCCATTCGCCATATTATAAAAAGCATATATAGGCATTGTGGAGGATGCAGAGAAGATTTACAAGGATGATAACAGAACAGCCAGTGTACACATATCAGGAAAGGAAGAACAGGCTAGGTCTCTTTTCTCTTGGAAAAAGGAGGCTGAAGCGTTATCCAGGTTGATGCTCTGTTTACAAGGTAACGGTAGATGAGGTATATGCTTGGACATAAGTTTATAGATTGTATCGACTACAATTCTGCTGCTGCTGATGTCCTCAAGGATGCCCAGCTTTGAGCTGCTCGATCTGTTCAGAATCTATCCCATTTAGCAGGGTGGTGGTGCCAGACAACACGATGCAGAGTGTCCTCCGTGTGAAGACAGGACTTGGTATCCACAAGGTTTTCCAGTGTTCACTGCTACCAATATTGCCATGGACAGTTGCATCTGCGACAGACAGATTGGTGAGGAGAAATTCAAGTAGGAATTGTAATATCGGAGCGGCAGTAGTGAGGGTGCTGACTTTCGGTTGAGATCTTAAACCGAGACCTGTCTGCCCTCCGAGCTGGACATAAAAAATCCCACGCTCACTATTCGGAAGGAGAGCAGGAGTGTTCACCCCGGTGTCCTGGAGCCAATGTACATCCTACAAACAACATCTGGTCACTAATTAATCGTGGGTTCTTGCAGGTGCAAATCTGTTTTGCATTTCCTACATTACAAATGTGACCAGATTGTAAAACTACTTAACTGGCTGTGAACCGCTTTGGGAAGTCCTGAGGTGAATGTCGCTGGAGAAATGCTCGTTTTTTTTCTTGTTTATCGTCCAATAAAAATACACAATAGCAAGGCCGGTTGATTCACGTGATTAAAGCATGGCGCTGTTAAAGCGAAGGCTGCGATTTCGATCCCCGTAAGGGACATCTTTTTTTTGGGTGGAGGAGGGCGGCTTAAACATTTAGGAATGAAACTGACAAGGACCTGCAATACATTAAACAATGCTGCAAAATCTTAGTTCTGCTAAGAGCTCATTGAACTGCGGAGAGTTTCCAGCATTTAATGAACAATTCGATTATCTCCGAGAATTTGGGACTTCTCGTATTTCAATCAGTTAATGGCCCACTGCCACTGATTGGTTTGCGGTGCTAAGTGTGGAACTGAAATAAATACAATCCCTCATTCTCACCATTAGTGAGCTGTGCACTACAGGAGCAGTGTGGCTTAATGGATAAGGTGACTGACTTCGGTGTAAACACTTATGTTATCAGAAAATTGTAGGTTTGAGTACTTCCTCATCCTGTTCAGATCATCAGCTGAATGTGATTTCCTCCCAAAAATTGAAGGACTCTTTATCAAAATGAACTTTTTAATGTTGTTTGCTTTGTATATTTCTCACTGATCTTTGCAATGTTTCGAACAAACCAACCAACAGTAATTGATGACACTAAATTATTAGAGTTTCCAATTCGAAGAATAGGTTTGCTTCAATGATTGTAATAAAGGGCAGATGAGGGAATTCTGTTCCGATTCGGCGTCAGTCATCGCGTTAGCGTGCCGATGAAATCAAATAAAATGTTTGCTGTAGAATCGCTGTAAGCAGGGCTCGAACCTGCGCAGGGACACCTGCATTGGATTTCAAGTCCAAGGCCTTAACCACTCGACCAGCGCAGCTATACACTACTACTCTTTTATTAATCTATTGGTCGGTGGGAAATTTAAGACAATTGGCTGGCATGTTTACCCTTTTGTATTTTCCAGTCGATGTGAAATTGAAATCATAGAATCATTGAATCTCACAATCTCACAGCACAGCAGGAATCATTTCGGCCAGAGCTGGAAGGATTTACTTATCGTGAAAATCTGAACAGACTGTTGAGCTTTTCTCTGCAAAAGCCAAGGCAGATACTGTCTTTATTATTATGAAGGGATATGATAGCATCGACGTGCAGAACATATTTGCTATTAGGCAGGAGTTCAGAATTAGAGGTCATAAATATAAGACAGACATCGATGATTTCAGTCGGCAATTCAAGAGTAACTTCTTTACCAAAGAGTGATTAGAATGTGGAAGGTGCAATGACGAGCCCGTAGTTGAGGCGAATAGAACAGAGGTATTAAAGAGGGAGCTACCTAAGCACATGAGTGAGAAAGTAATAGAAGGATATGCTGATAGGATGAGTTGAAGTAGGATAGAAGTGATCCAGGTCTGGGGACCTATCTCCTTTCAAATCTGCTAAAACCCTGAATGCTTCCTCTGTCACTATGTTTATTTCATCCAGGAAATCACATTCCTCCTCGACAGCAGTATCAGCATTGCCCCTTTCCTTTGTGAAAACAGATGAACAGTATTCATTAAGAAATTACCAAAATCTTGCGCATCCACACAAAGATTATGCTCATGGTCGCGAAGAGGTCCTATCCTTTCTTTAGTTACCATCTTACTCTTAATATATTTATAGAACATCTGTGGGTTTTCCTTAATTTTACTAGCCAAGAATTTTTCATGCAGTCTCTTAGCATTCCGAACAGCATTTTTAATTTTGTCTCTTAAATTTCTATATTCCTCCAAGGATTCATTAATATTTAGCCGTTGGTATATGAAAAAGCATCCCTTTTTTTCTTAATCCTCCCCTGTAAGTCCTTACACATCCAGGGGGTTCTAGACTTATTTTCCCAGCCTTTTACTTTATGCGCACATGTTTGGCCTTAGCCTTCTTGATCTCCTCCTTGAATGCCTCCCACTGTTCCGACAATGATTTCCCTACAAGTAGCTGTTTCCTGTCCACTGCGGCCAAATCATTTCTCAACTTAGCAAAATTAGCTTTTCCCCAATTTGGGAGTTTTATTACAGCCCTTCATTTTCCTTATCCACAGCTAACTTGAGTCTGACTGAATTATGGTCACCGGCACCCAAGTGTTCTCCCACTGATACCCATTCAACCTGCCCAGCTTCATTTCTCCCCAAAACATCCAGATCCGCCACATCTCATCTTGGGCCTGTTACATATTGACTAAAAGAAGTTCTGTTGAATACATTTTAAGAATTTTAAGAATTCAGTTATCCCTTCTTAAACAAACGTACGACATTAGCAGTCCTCCAGTCCTTTGGCACCACACCTGTAGCCAGAGATTATTATTATGATGGTCAGACCATGTACTATTTTCTCTTTTGCTTCTGTTGGCCCTGTGGGGTTTTCCACTTTCAAAGCTGTTAAATCCCTTAATACTACCTCTCTCACTTTTTATTTCAGTTAATATTTCACATTTGTGTCCTTTTGCAACGTCTGCATCGCCCCTCACTTTTGCGAAAACAGTTGCAAAGTATTAATTAAAAGCTTGCAAAAATATCCTGCCTCCACACACAGTAACCTTTAGGGACTCTAATGATTGCTACACTTTCTTTAGATATCCTTTGCTCTAAATGTATTTGCAAATCTTTGCATTTTCCTTGATTTACATGGCAATATATTTTCATTCTCTCTCTTTGCTTTCCCAATTTTCTTTTAAATTTCAACTTTGCACTTTCTTTACTCCTCTAGAGTTTCTAAACTATTGAGCCCAAGCTATGGCATATGTCCCCTATTTTCTTTATTCTGTGCTGCAAGCGCCTTGACATCGAAGGGGCTTTAGAATTGTTCGTCCCACCCTTTTCCTTTAAGGATATATTTTTCTGCTGAACCCTGAGGACCTGCTCCTTGAATGTCCCTCAATGCTCTAACACAGTCTTTGCTTCAAGTATCTGTTTCCAGTCCACTTTGGCTAAATCCGTTCTCAGTTTACCAAAATTGTCTTTTCCCGAATTGAGATTTTGTATTCCTGGTTTAACTTTGTCAATTTCAATAACTACACTAAATCTAACGAAGTTATGATCACAAGCACCAAAATGCTCCCCATTGATGCACCTTCCATCTGTTCAGCATCATTCACTAAAGCTTAGGCCAGAACCGTCACCTATCTTGTTGGTCTTGCTACATATTGGCTAAAAATCATCTCCTGAATACATTTAGGAATTCTGCACCGCTATACTTTTCACACCAACTCTATTCTAGTTAATATTAGGTAGTTTCAATCGCCTACTATTACTGCCCTCAAATGTTTGCACTTCTCAGATATTTGTCTACATATTTGCTCATCAATCTCCTTCTGGGCATCTGTAGAACACTCGCAGCCCATTTCATATTCTTCAATTTATCTCATATAGCCTGAATTGAAGACCCTTCCAAAACATTATCTCTCCTCACAGCTGCAATTGTTCACTTAATCAATACTGCGACCTTCCCCGTCCCCTCGATTTTATTTCCCTCTCTCACCCGCATGACAAACATGTAACCAGGAATGTTGACATAACATACCTGCGCTTCTTTCAGTCATGTCATAGTAACAGCTCTAATATCACTCTCCTCGCAGGCACTTTGCACTGGAAGTAAGCCGAAATTACTAACTTTGAGGTGCTGCTTTTTATCATTATCTTAGACGTTCTCTCGAATGAGGATGACTTGTTTCCACATGAGTTCACAGATGTTTCAATGAAGGACCCGATAATTCAGTCCTGAATTCCAAGTGAAGGGGTGGAAGATGCCTGCACGTGGATGTTTTTAACGTGTAGTGATCGTTGCACATTAGCCAACATCGGGACTTGACAGAGCTAGGAGTTTACCTAGTGGCATGGGTTAAGCAAGATGACTGGAAAACTGCTCTGCGGCATGGACCTAGTGCGCACACATTTCGCAGTGTGGGCTGGTCCGTGTTGCCCCTGGGCCCTCGGCTATTCTTGGCCCCGTACCCTCATTTGTCGCACCTCCGCCACAATTCTCGGCACTCCTCCACCACAATCATTCGCTCCACTTCCACCGCGATCTCTCACCTTTTCTCCACCACGATCTCTTGCCGTTCCTTTGCATCAAAAGCATTCGCTGCACATCCACCACGATCTCTCACTGCTCCTCCGCCAAAATATCTGGCCGCTTCTCCGCCACAAACATTCGCAGCATCTCCGCCAAGATTTCTCGCTGCTCCTCCACCACAAAAAAATTGCTGCACCTCATGCTTTTTTATCTCTCTCCTAACTTCCCAAAGTCAGCCTGCAGTGCCTCATCCCTCTTGCGACCTGTGTCATTGGTATCATAATGGATCAAGACCTCTGGCTGTTCACCCTCTCCTCCCTGCATCCCCTGCAACCACTCAGTTATATCCTTGACCCTGGCACCATGGAGGCAACATATCATCCTTGAGTGATGTCTGCTGCATGTCTGCACGGCTAACTATTGAATCTTTTACCAATATTGCTCCCACTCGTCTTCCTACCCCCATGCAGCTGAGCTGGCAGGAGTACCGTGAACTTGGCTTTGGCTGCATTCCCCGAAGTACCATCACCCTCCCCTACACCAGTATTCAGAACAGAAAGCTGGTTGGAGAGTATGAAGCACTCAGATGAATCCTGAACTTCCTGGCTGTTCCTCCTCTTCAGTCTGGCGGCCACACATTCATTCTCACCCTGCACACTTTTAAGCTGCGAGGTAACCACATCAAGAAACGTGCTATCCACAAAGTTATCCGCTTCGCGGAAGCTCTGCAGTGTCTGTCCCACTGTTAAGATTTCATCTGCCCAGCTTAATTCGGAAAAACTAAGTACAAAACCGCAACCTCGCTTGCTATTAATTGGCTAAAAAAGTTAAGCTTCGCAAGCATCTTATCTACCTGGTGTGCTACCTTCAGGGATCTGTGGACATGCACACGAATGTTCCTTTGTTCCACTACACTTCTCAGTATCCCGCATTTGAATGTGCATTCCCTTTCCTCGTTATCCCTCCCCAAAATGCATTGCTTCACACTTCTTTGGATTAAATTCAAGTTGGATCTAAAATTCGCTCCCAGGCAGGAAGCCTGGGTGATTTTGTGACTGGAAGGATGTATCCAATGGTGTTCCACAGAACTCAATGCTTATTCCCATGCTTTTTTTGATATGCATCTCTGATCTAGACTGGTATATAGTGGGTATGATGAAGACGTTTGCAGAAGAGGCTAAAATCGGCTGTGTTGGTTGAAAATGAAGAACACAGCTGCTGACTGCAGGAAGATTTCATTCAGCTGGTCAGGTTTACTAGGTTGATTTTGGAGATGCGGGGGTCGACCTATGAGGACAGGTTGTGTAGGTTGTGTCTACACATATTGGAGTTCAGAAATATGAGAGGTAATCGTATTGTAACTTAAAAGATAATGAGGGCATTCGACAAGCAGGATGCAGAGAGGATATTTCCATATAGGCAAAACCAAAACTAAGGAACATAGATTTAATGTGCGGGGGCGCCCATTTAAAACTGAGGTAATGAAGAATTTCTTCTCTCCGAGGGTTGAAAGTCTATGAAATTCTCTATCCCATTGAGCTGTGGAGGCCAGTCATTGAATGTATTTAAGGCAACGAAAGACAGATGTTGGAGCGATTAGTGAGCAAAAGTGTTATGAGGAGCAGAGTCCCTTATCAGATCAGCCATAATGTGATTGAATGGCGAAGCAGGATCAAGTATTTAAATAGTCTATTTCTGCTGCTATTTCTTATGTTAACTACATTCGGTAGGATTCGAACTTGCAGGGTGAAACCCCAAAATACTTTTTCGTCCATCGCCTTAACCATTCTTCCACTGGGTCTCTGACTCTGTAAATTTTACTCAGGCAAAACTCAATAATCCATCGCTCTGCAGCAGAGCGGCACATCTTCCCGAAACCTCCTGGAAGAGACAATCTCCTCTTGCTGTTTTTGTTACTGTTCTATATTGCTCTGGAACATATTAATATAAATCGACAAAAGGAAACAAAGTAAAATACTATATCTTAAAATTAATTAATCCCCGTCAGGAAATTGAACCCCAGTATCCCGCACGACAGATGGGAATAGTCACCACTATACTAACGTGCAACTTCCAGGGTGGAAGTCTGTCAGAACAGTAATCAAGCTGCAAATAGAACTGGACACTGTGAGAAAGAGACAAACCAATTGAGAGACAGAGACAAATAGAGAAGCAGAGAGAGACAGAGCGATATAGACAACGTGTGAGAGAGAGATAGACAAAGAGAGATAGACAGAGTGAGAGGTAGACAGACAGACTGAGAGTGACAAAGACTCAATGTTGGAGATCTTTGAGGATGTCACGAGCAGGGTGGATAAGGGCTAACGAGTGGATGAGTAGTATTTAGAGTTCCTGAAGGCATTCGATATCATGCCACATAAGAGGTTACTGTAGAAGTTTAAAGCCCTCAATTTTGGGGGTAATATTTTACAATGAATAGAGGATTGGCCAACTAACTGAAAACAGAGTTGAGATAAATGCATCATTTTCCCGTTGACAAAGAGTGTCGAGTGCGGTGCCGCAAGGATCCGTGCTGAGTGCTCAACAATTTACAATCTATATGAATGACGTGGATGAAGGGAACAAGTTAAACGTCACGAATTTTGCTCATCATACAAGGAAAGGTGTTAAAGCAAATTGTGAGGACAAAAAAAATCTGCAAAGGGATACAGACAGGCTAAGTGAGTGGGGAAAAGTTTGCCAGATGGATTATAAGGTGGTAAAAGGCAATGTTTTGCAGTTTGGCAGAAATAATAGAAAAGCACATTACAATTTAAATGGCGCAAAATTGCAAACTGCTGTACATACAGACCTCGGAGTCCATGTCCATGAAAAGCAACAAGTTAGTTTGCAGGTACATCAAGTAATCTGGAACGCAAATGGAATGTTGGCATTTATTGCAAGGGAGATAGAGTATAAAAGCAGGTAAATCCTGCTCGAACTGTACAGATTCGCTATGCTGAGGCCACACCTGGAATACTGCACAGAGTTGCCTTCTTTGTATTTCAGTAAGGGTATTCGCGTATTGGAGGCTGTTCAGAGAAGGTTTACTAGGTTGATTCTGGAGATGCGGAGCTCGATCTATGAGGACAGCTTGTGTAGGTTGTGTCGACACATATTTGAGTTCAGAATAATGAGAGGTGTTCTTATTGTAACTGAAAGAAAATGAGATGGTTCGACAAGCTAGATGGAGAGAGAATATTTCCACATAGGCAAAACCAAAACTAAGGGAGATAGAGTTAAAACACGGGGTCACTCATTTAAAACTGAGATGAGGATTAATTTCTTCTCTTAGAGGGTCGTAAGTCTATGAAATTGTCTGCCACAGAGAACTGTTGAGGCTAGTCATTGAATATATTTAAGGCAAAGAAAGACAGATGTTGGAGCGATTAGTGAGCAAAAGTGTTATGGGGAGCGGAGCTGAGTCCATGACGAGTTCAGCCATAATCTTATTGAGAGGCGGAGCAGGATCAATTGTTTAAATAGTCTATTCCTGCTGCTTTTTTAAAAATGTAAACTGCAGTCAGCCGGGTTCGAAACTGGGCAGGGAAACCCCAATGGATTTTTAGATTATCACTTTAACCACTCGGCCACGACTAATGGGTCACTGACTTTATAAATGTTACTCAGACAAAACTCAATCATTCATCTCTCTGCAGCAGAAGGGCATATCTTCCCGAAAAGTCCTGGAAGAGACAATCTCCTCTTGCTGTATTTGCTACTGTTCTATATTGCTCTGGAATATATTAATATAAATCGACATCAAGAAACAGAAGTAAAATTCGATATTTTAAAAATGATTCTGCCTCGTCGGGGACTTGAATTCCCATCTCCTGCATGGACAGGCGGGGATACTCACCACTATACTGACGAGGAACTTCAAGTGGCGAAATCTATCAGTGCATAATCGAGCTGCAAACAGAACTGGATACCGTAAGAAAGAAACAAATCAGTTGAGCGACAGAGACAAACAGAGAAGCAGCGAGAGACAGTCAGCGAGATAGAGACAACGTGAGAGAGAGAGATAGAAAAGAGAGACAGACAGAATGAGAGGTAGACAGACAGACAGACTGAGTGTGACAAAGAGTCAATGCTGGAGTTCTTTGAGGATGTCACGAGCAGGGTGCAAAAGCGGGGACGAGTGGATCTGTAGTATTTAGAGTTCCAGCTGGCATTCGATATTGTGCCACATAAGAGGTTATTGTAGAAGATAAAAGCCCTCAATTTTGGGGGTAATATTTTACATTGGATAGAGGATTGGCTAACTAACTTAAAACAAAGTCGAGATAAATACGTCATTTTCCCGTTGGCAAACCGTGACGACTGCGGTGTCGCAAGGATCCGTGCTGGGTCCTCAACTATTTGCAATCTATATGAATGACTTGCATGAAAGGAGTAAGTGTAACGTAACCAATTTTGCTGGTCATACAAACAAAGGTGTTAAAGCAAATTGTGAGGAAACAAAAAATCTGCAAAGGGAGAAAGACAGGCTAAGTGAGTGGTAAAAAGTTTTCCAGATGGATTATAATGTCGAAAAATGCGATGTTATCCAGTTTGGCAGAAAGAATAGAAAAGCACATTACAAATTAAATGGCAAAAAATTGCAAACTGCTGCAGTACAGATAGACCTCGGGCATCCTTGTCCATGAAAAACAACAAGTTAGTTTGCAGGTACATTAATAATCAGGAAGGCAAATGGAATGTTGGCATTTAATGCAAGGGGGATAGAGTTTAAAATCAGCTAAGTCCTGCTCGAACTGTAAAGGGTAGAGCTGAGGCCACACCTGGAGTACTGCATAGAGTTGTCTTCTCTATATTTAAGGAAGGATATTCTCGCACTAGAGGCTGTTCAGAGAAGGTTTACTAGGTTGATTCTGGAGATGCGGGGGTCGGCCTATGAGGACAGGTTGCGTTGATTGTGTCTACACATATTGGAGTTCAGAAAAATGAGAGGTGATCCTTTTTAACTCAAAAGAAAATGAGGGGCTTCGACAAGCTGGATGGAGAGAGGATATTTCCACATATGGAAAACCAAAACTAAGGGAGATAGATTTAAAAAAGGGTTCGCCCAAATAAAAACTGAGATGAGGAGTTATTTCTTCTCTCAGAGGGTTGCAAGTCTATGAAATTCTCTGTCCCAGAGAGATGGGAGGTTAGTCATTGAATATATTTAAGGCAAAGAAAGACAGATGTTGGAGCGATTAGTGAGCAAAAGTGATATGGGGAGCGGAGCTCTGTCCAGCCACAATCATATTGTATGGCAGAGCAAGATCGAGGGTGTAACAGTCTATAATTTATGTTAACCAGATCGGCAGGATTCAAATTTGCACGGTGTAAGCCCAATGAATTTATAGCTCATCGTCGTAACCACTCGGCCACGACTACAAGTTCGCTGACTTTATAAATGTTACTCAAGCAAAACTCAATCATCCATCTCTCTGCAGCAGAAAGGCACATCTTCCCGAAACCTTCTGGAAGAGACAATCTCCTCTTGTTGCATTTGTTACTGTTTTATATTGCTCTGGAACATATTAATATAAATTGACACCAAGAAACAGAAGTAAAATTCGATATCTTAAAAATGATTCCTTCTCGTCGGGGAATTAAACACTGGTCTGTCTCGTAACAGGCGGCGATACTCACCACTATACGAACAAGGAACTTACCGTGGTGAATGCTGTCAGAGTATTAATCGAGCTGCAAACAGAACTGGACACCGTGAGAAAGAGACAAACCAATTGAGAGAAAGAGACAAGTGGAGAAGCAGCGAGAGACAGACAGCGAGATAGAGACAACGAGAGAGAGAGAGAGAGAGAGAAAAGAGAGAGAGACAGAGTGAGACATAGACAGACAGAATGAGAGTGACAAAGCCTCAATGATGGAATTCTTTGAGGATGACACGAGCAGGGTGGATAAGGGGGGACCAGTGGATGTGCAGTATTTAGAGTACCAGAAGGCATTCCAAATCATGCCACATAAGAGTTTACTGCAGACGATAAAAGCCCTCCGATTTGGGGGCAAGATTTAACAATGGATAGAGGATTGGCTAACTAACTGAAAATGGAGAGTCGAGATAAATGTGTCATTTTCCCGTTGGCAAGCAATGACGAGTGTGGTGCTGCAAGGATCCATGCAAAATCCTAAACTATTTACAATCTATATGAATGAATTGGATGAATGGGCCACGTATAATATAACCAATTTACTGATCATACAAAGAAAGGTGTTAAAGCAAATTGTGAGGATACAACAAATCTGCAAAGGGATAAGACAGGCTAAGTGAGTGGGAAAACGTTTGTCAGATGGATTATAATGTGGGAAAATGCGATACTATCCTGTTTGGCAGAAATAATAGAGAAGCACATTACAATTTAAGTGGCGAAAAATTGCACAAGTACTGCAGTACAGACAGACCTCGGGGTCCTTGTCCATGAAAAACAATGTTAGTTTGCAGGTACATCAAGTAACCAGGAAGGCAAATGGAATGTTGCCATTTATTGCATGGGGGATAAAGTATAAAATCAGGTAAGTCCTGCTCGAAATTTACAGATTCTTGCTCGGGCCACACCTGGAATACTGCTTAGAGTTGTATTCTCTGCATTTAAGGAAGGATATTCTCGCATTGGAGTCTGTTCACAGAAGGTTTACTAGGTTGATTCTGGAGATGCGGGGGTCGACCTATGAGAACAAGTTGTGTAGGTTGTGTTGACACATACTGGAGTTCAGAAGAATGCGAGGGGAACTTATTGCAACTTTAAAAAAATTAGGGCGTTCGACAAGCTGGATGCAGAGAGGATATTTCCACATCGGCAAAACCAAAACTAAGGGAGATAGATTTAAAATGCGGGTGCGCCCATTGAAAACTGAGATGACGAGTAATTTCTTCTCCCAGAGGGTTGTAAGTCTATGAAATTATCTGCCCCAGAGAGCTGTGGAGGCCAGTCATTGAATATATTTGAGGCAACGATCACAGATGTTTGAGCGATTAGTGAGCAAAAGTGTTATGGGGAACGGAGCTGAGTCCATGATCAGATCAGCCATAATCATATTGAATGGTGGAGCAGGATCAAGTGTTTAAATAGTCTAGTTTTGCTGCTATTTCTTATGTTAATTGCAATCGACAGGATTCCAACTTGCAGAGGGAAACCCCAATGAACTTATTTTATCCATCGCCTTAAGCACTTGGCCACACCTACTGGGCTCCAAATTGTAGAAATGTTACTCAGGCAAAACTCAACCATCCATCTCTCTGCAGCAGAATGGCACATACTCCAGAAACCTTCTGGAAGAGACAATCTCCTCTTGCTGTATTCGTTGCTGTCTTTTTTTCTCTGGAACATATTAATGTAAATCTACATCAACAAGTTAAATTCCAAATTTTAAAAATGACTCTTTCCCGTCGGGTTATTGAACTCTTGTCTTCTGCTTGACAGGCATGGATACTCACCAATAAACTATCGAGGAACTTGTAACGGTGAAATCTGTCAGAACAGTAGTCGAGCTGCAAACATAACTGGAAACCGTGAGAAAGAGACAAACCAATTGAGAGTCAGAGACAAACAGAGAAGCAGCGAGAGACAGACAGTGAGACAGAGACAACGTGAAAGAGAGATAGACAAAGAGACACAGACAGAGTGAGATGGACACAGACGGACTGAGAGTAACAAAGACTCAATGCTGGAGTTCTTTGAGGATGTCACGAGCAAGGTGAATAATGGGGGACCAGTAGATCTGTAGTATTTAGTGTTCCAGAAGACATTCGATATGGTACCACATAGGAGGTTACTGTAGAAGATTAAAACCCTCAGGTTTGGGGGTAATATTTTACAATGGACAAAGGATTGGCAAACTCACAGAAAACAGCGAGTGAAGATAAATGCACAATTTTCCCTTTGGCACCCAGTGACGAGTGTGGTGCCGCAAGGATCGCTGCTAGGTCCGCAACTATTTAAAATCTATATGAATGACTTTGATGAAGGGACCGAGTGTAATGAAACCAAGTTTGCTGATCATACAAAGAAAGGTGGGAAAGCAAATTGTGAGGACAGCAACAATCTACAAAGGGATACAGACAGTCTAAGTGAGTGGGGAAAAGATTGCTAGATGGATTATAAGGTGTAAAAATGCGATGTTATCAAGTTTGACAGAAATAATAGAAAAGCACATAACAATTTAAATGGCGAAAAATTGCAAAGTGCTGCAGTACAGAGAGACCGGCGTGTCCTTGTACATTAAAAATAAGTTAGTTAGCATGTACAGCAAGTAATCAGGAAATCAAATAGTACTCCAGGTGTGGCCTCATCAATAACATGTTCAGTTGCAGCAGGACTTAACTGCGTTTATGCTATTTCCTCCTTGCAATAGAGGCCAATACTCTGAGACCAGTTGTCTCTCTGTATTTATGGAAGGATATACTTTCATTGGAGTCTGTTTAGAGCATGTTTAGTAGGTTGATTCTTGAGATGCGTGGGTTCACATGAGGACAGGTTGAGTAGATTGTGAATGCACACATTGGTGTTCAGAATAATGAGAGGTGATCTTATTGTAAATTAAAAGAAAATGAGGCTCTCGATAAGTTGGATGCAGAGAGAATATTTTCACATAGTGTAAACCAAACAAGTGGAGATATTCAGAGAAACATAGGTAATAGATGCAGAGAGGATATTTCCACTAACAGAGAAGCAAGCTATTATTTAAATGGAGAAAACTTGCAAAGAGTTGCAGTACAGCATACCGGGTGTACTGGTGCATGACATAAAAAAGGTTACTGCACATGTACAGCAATTGTTCAGGAAGGCTAATGGAATCTTGGCCTTTATTGCAAAGGAGATGGAGCATAAGCGGGCAAAGAACTGGACCTGACTCCATGATCGGATCAGTCATAATAGTATTAAATGGCAGAGCAGGCTCGAGGGGCCGAATCGACTTTTGCTGCTCCTATTACTCATGTTCTTATGTTCTTATGTTACACACCAATATACACTACACGCCTCACTGTAACACTGATATACACCACACCCCTCACTATAATAGTGAGGCACCCAACACTGCTCAATGTAAAACTGATACACCACACACCTCTCACTGTAACAGTGATATACACAACACCCCTCACTGTAACACTGATATACCGCACGCCCCTCACTGTAAGGCTGATGCACCCAACACTGCTCAATGTAAAACTGATATACCACACATCCCTCAAGGTAACACTGATATAACCCACACTCTTCAATGTAATACTGATTCATCTGGACTATGACAAAGACACTCAACATCGGCCTGTTGTGGAGAAAAAAGTGTTTAATTGCTTGACCAATAGAGACACGCTCTACAACAGTTACTTAAGTCGATGCCTTCCCAACCGTTCTCGTCGAATACATTCGGAGCTGCTTCTTTTATACAGAATTCTTTGCAAAGTCATCATTTGCATTATCATTGGTCAGTCTTTCTACCGCGTGACAATTTTTTTCACCTTGTTGCAGATTGTTTAATTTCAACTGTGTTAATTGTTTCACATCCTCCTTGGGTATAAACTTATGTCACCTGCATCCTGTCTCCTGCCACTACCAGGAATTTATTTCTGTATTCTGAATACAACAGAAAGCCACTTCCTAGGCCAGCGATCTTAGTTCTGAATAACAGGAACTGTAGCATTGTCGTACAGTTGCGCTTGCTAATTCTGTCACTCAGCAAATTGTGTGTGTGCCTTCCTAAACTAAAATGTGTTTATCTCCTTAATTCCCTCTTCAATCCACACATTGGTCACGTGGCTATTTATTAACCCACCGTGACCATTTCTTTTACCACACTAGACTCGTGTGTCTCGTGCCCCAATTTTGTTGATAAGGCAATAGGATTGGGACCTCACGACTCATATCAGGTATTCGTGTTGGTTTGGTTCGTCTCCCCTGTAACCTACTTTCAGCCAAGTCTTCCTTTTGTATTTCTGAGCAGCTTTTTGCAGTGCTTTCATCCTTCTCCTCCGACATCTAAAGCACCTTTTAAACAGTAACATACGTATAACCGACATCTGCTCTATTACTAATATATGTGGTATTATTCTTATCCAAGGGTGTACATGAACATTAAGTCCAAACTTCCATAGTCGTATATACCATGGTTGATTGACCAGCAATTTATTTGAGTGCTTTTTCAGCTCAACAATCTCTCATCAGATGATGTGTTTTTGTCGTGACTCCCGGACACTCTTCTCCAACGTTGTCTGTTCCTCACTTAGTTTGGGAATAGGTTTTCCCTGAGGCTCCTCTAATCCCTCGTAACCCACCTTTTAGTGTCTACCACCTTTCCAATGATTGGTTCTTCTTTTAATTCTGGCTATATAATATGTAGCTGAAAATTAATCTCTTCTCTTGTCTTGAAGCAGAGGTCAGTGGCAGTGATGCGGCAGAGCATTACCCCTCCCACAGTCATGTTAGTGGCTGTGGTGCTGGCACACCATTGCCCGTTACTTCATGGTGCTGCTGCTGCCTCAAAATCCAGCATCAGCGTGGTGATGCTCAGGACGCATCCTGCTGTGTGGCTGTATCCACAGTCATCTTGATCAAATTTAGGATGTACTCGGCACAAAATAACATGGTTATTCTTATAGCAATCTTTATGCACACACCCTTGGGATCATTTCGGTTCTTAATGACATATTGGTGCAGTTTGTGTTAGCTGACCCATGTTTGGTTTGTTATTTCTCATATATTGTCAACTTTATACAGAAGGTTTCCCTTGATCACATCATATTGTGGTATTTACAGTACAAATCCAATTAGACTCTGATTACCAGTTCCACATTTAGTTTTAGGAATCCATGCATGGCTGTTTCTCCTGATTTCAGAGGCCTCTATTTCCGACCTGTTACGGTCCTACATTGAAGCACGCGAGGCCGTGAGAAGTGGTCTGTCCCGCCCACCCCCATTTCGGTCCTGGTTATCCAGGGACAATCGAGCAACTTATGTCTTGGATCACACATTATCTTCCAGCAGTCAGGGGCTGGTGGACTAACACATTGTTCACCAACCGCACCCTCTGATTCTTTATCGACGGGGTGAGAATTAGTGTGACACTACCAACATTGTTTCTTCATGTACCTGAAGTAGTGTGTGATCCCTTTTTTGTCCTCGGGGATCATACTCTCTCTGTCGTAACTTTTGGACACGGTGACCGTGTATTCTATTCCTCTGACCAGTCCTAGCAGGCCCAACAAGGCCAAAAACAGCATCCTTTAGAGTCACCTGTTTGGTGGAACATAATCTGGAGAGCCCATACTGAGATCAGAGTCTTTCCATTTCCGCTGGCCCATTCCTATTCCTCTCGTGGGTCCTATCCCACAGCCAGATTATCAAACGACTAGGCTTAACATTACAAATATGATACACATCTCTACTATTAGTCCAACTACTAATCCATTTACCTAACTGTCATATGCCTCTGCATACCATTCAGAGTGGTATATTGGTAAACATTTGTGGCCAGTTCTCATATATTCTTTCAGTTGAGACCAATGATTCCACCTGCCCCCACTTTTCATATTTAAGTATGCACACGTGGCTCCGCTAATCAGTACCTCATAGGGTCTGCTCCATCGAGATTCGAATCCAGGTTTTCCTGGTAATACACTAAACATTACCCTTGCCCCCATCTTGGTAATACCAGCGGGGGATCTGTTCTTCTCAGAATGGCAGGCAATGAACAGTGGGTTGCAGCAGGATTCAGTGCTGGGACACCAGCTATTTACAATATATATCAATGATTTAGATGAAGGAATTGAATGTAAAATAGCCACGTTTACAGATGACTAAGCTGGGTGGCAGATGACACTATGCTGGGTGGCGGTGTGAGCGAGTGGGAAGCTAAGAAGAGGCAGCAGGTTCACTTGGACAGGTTAGATGAGTGGGCAAATGTATGGCAGAGGCAGTATAATGTGAATAAATGTGAGGTTATTCACTTTGGTGGCAAAAACAGGAAGACTGAATAATACCTTAATTGTGACAGATTATGAAAAGGGGTGGAGCAACGAGGGTGTCATGGTACGTCAGTCATTTCAGGTTGGCATGCAGGTACAGCAGGTGGTGAAGAAGGCAAATGGCATGTTGGCTTTCATAGCTACAAGATTTGAGTGTAGGAGCAGCGAGGTCTTAATGCAGTTTTACAGAGCCTTGCTGATACCACACCTGGAATATGGTGTGCAGATGTCGTCTCCTAATCGGAGGAAGTTCATTCTTGCTATTGAGGGAGTATAGCGAAGGATCAGCAGACTGATTCCCGGATGGCAGGACTGACATATGAGGAGAGACTGGATAAACTGTGATTGTATCCATTGGAGTTTAGAAGTATGAGAGGGGATTTCATCGAAACATATACAACTCTGATGGGATTCTACAGGATGGAGGCAGGAATAATGTTCCTGTTGCTGGGCAGTTCCAGAACCAGGGCTCACAGGCTAAGGATAAGGGGTAAGCCATTTACGACCGACATGAGGAGAAACTTCTTCATTCAGAGAGTGGTTAACCTGTGGAATTCTCTCCCGCAGAAAGTTGGTGACTCAGTTCGTTCGATATATTCAAAAGGGAGTTAGATATCGCCCTTACCGACAAGAGGATCAAGGAATATGAAGAAAAAGCAGGAAAGGGGTACTGAGTTTGAATGATCAGCCATGATCTTATTGAATGGCGCTGTAGGCTCGAAGGTTCGAATGGCTTGCTCTGCATCGAATTTCTATGCTTCTATGTTTCTATGTTTCTTTATCCTCGCCTTCCTCTTCTTGCTTATCTGGCACTTCCTGATGCATACATTTCAACTGCTTTCAGTTCTATTATGGAAAGGTGCTAACTCTATTCCTCCTGTAACTATTCCCTCAGGGAATTTCATTGCTCGTCCAGTTATTAGTTCATAATGGGTGAGTCCTGTTGTGCAGTTCGGTGTAGCATGCAGTCTCTTCAATATGGTGGGCAGGATTTCCGGGCATGATTGTCTGGATCCCTGGATTGCTTTACTCAAGGAGTTTTTGAAAGTTCTATTCTTTCTTTCTACCATTACCGAACGCTGGGGATGGTAGGCATGTAGAAGTTCTGCTTAATATTCTGTATTTTACAAATTTCCTTAATTAACTTTCGTGTGAAATGAATGCCTTGGTCCGAATCTATCTGAATGGGAATCCCATATCGAGGATTTACCTCTTCCGCTCGTGTACGGGCTACTGTGGTTGCGGTGCAATTGCGGGTGGAGAATGATTCCACCCAGCTTGTAAACAGGTCAATAAGCGTCAAGCCGTACTTCCTTCCCCTGGAGCTTATTAGAGGCCCAGTAAAATCAATCTGTATGTTTTCCCATGGTCCTTGTGGGCGGGGTTGATGTTCCATCCTTATTTTTATCGCTTTTCCTGGATTATGTTGGGCACACGTAACACAGTGCTGATATGTTTAACAACGTCACGCCCAATTCCGTGCCACC
Source organism: Pristiophorus japonicus (assembly GCF_044704955.1). Classification (NCBI taxonomy): domain Eukaryota; kingdom Metazoa; phylum Chordata; class Chondrichthyes; family Pristiophoridae; genus Pristiophorus; species Pristiophorus japonicus. The sequence continues at coordinate 156,832,228 of NC_091987.1, forward strand.
ACCAAACCCGAGATATTGGATATCATGGCGTTATGCCCGGCATGGTAAATGCCGTGGTGTAACTCCATGATAATTTGCCGAATGCAGGAAGGGGCCAACAACTTTCCTTCCTTTCTCAACACACAGCCTATACCAGGTGATCCTTCCTTCCTCTCCAATTCTGCTCTTTCTTCCTTGTGCATATCTGCGTGCAGTTGAACTATGTTTATGTCCTCCGCTGTGGAAATGCTACAGACAGACTCTATCTTTATGTCTCCGCATGTGTCCGCTTCCTGGGCGACATTGTCCGAAGCCACATTTCCACTACTCGTTGGGTGGCCTTTACCTTTATCACTGCCGCTTTAGCAGGTTTGCTGGCTGCTTCTAATAGTAATTTTATATGTTCATCATGTTTGAAGGCCTCGCCGCTAGTGTTAAAAAATCCTCTCTTTCCCCATGCTACCATGTAGTCATGTACTGCCCCAAAGGCATACATGCTATTTCTATATATATTCACGGTCTTTCCCTCTGCCAGCAATAAGGCTTTCGTCAGTGCGTTTACTTCTGCTACTTGGGCTGAAAGGCCTCCGTCCAGTGCTCCATGCATCACTACCTCAAGATGCTTGTTTACTCCCGCTCATCCCATACATGGGTAGCTGTCGACGTACCCTCGGGATAAGTCCACATACAATGTGAGGTCTGGGTTTTCGAGAGCTATATCACTTATATTCCCTGCATAATCTTGCCATTCTAATGCATTACACTCGTGGGGCTCCCCTTCCTCACCAAAATGAGGATTCCTTCTGCCGGGTTTTCCCCTGTGTCTCTGACTATCTTTACTGATTAATCGTGGTGCAGTAAAATGGCTTCCCTCTTTCCTCGGCGGATATTGGACACGGCTCACAGCATTCCAGTATTCAATATTTCTACTAGAGTGTGTTTGGTGTGTCGGACAATTTCGCTTGTCTTCACGACAGTTTCGCTGAACTTGACTGCCCATATAGTGCAGACAAGTGCAGCCACGCATCTGGACAAGCCCGTGGCTACTGGTGATTGTTGGGTTGAATAGTAATCTAAGGTTCTCAATCTATCCCCGTGCATTTGTGTTACCACGGCTCCATAAAAGCCTTTTTGTTTCTGAAAGTAAACTTGGAAAGATAGATCCATTTTTGGGAGTCCCAATCTGGGGCGGAATTTACGGCCACCTTCAGATTTCCATATGCCGTCTCTTGCTTGTGACCCCATTCTGCAGGCTCTAGGAATGGTTTTCCCACTTTAAGCACACTCTGCATGGGTTCTGCAATTGCTGCGAAGTTGGGTATAAAATTCCTGCAGTAGTTAAAGAGTCCCAGTACCTTACACACTCCTCGGACTGTTTTTGGACATGGCTTCTTTCGTATCATTTTCATTGTCCGAACGCCTTGGGAGATCTCGTGTCCCAAGAATTATATTGTGGCTTGTCCAATCTGTGTCTTTTTAGGTTTTACCTTGAACCCAGCTTCTCAGAAGGCTTCTCGAACCTGTATAATTGCTCATCTGTGCCGCTTTCGTCTTCTGAGGCTATCAACAGGTTGTCCACAAACTGCAGATAATTCTCGACAGTGTCAGATCTACTTTTTCTATGGCCGGGCTAATGGTTCGATAAAATATTGCCGGATTATTGTGCAATCCTTGTGGGACCCGCATCCAAGCACACCGTAAAGGCAAATTTATCCTGGGATTCACTTGCAAGGTGTATGGACCAAAAGCAGTTGGCTATGTCTGGTACCGTGAACACATGCTGTTCAGGCTTCAACACACAAATATGGTCTCGGGGCTTGCCACAATGGAATGCTGACATGGGGTTACCCTCTTCAAAGTTGTGTAGTCAATGGTCAGCCTGTATGACCATCTTGCTTCTTTACTGGCCACAACGGGGAGTTGGTAGTTCATTGCGCATCTCTAAGTATTCCATCATTTAGTAACTCCTCAATGATTTGTTTTACAGTGGTCCATTGCCTCTGGTTTAATGGGATATTGTTGCCCAACTCCACTGACGTGCCCCGCCGCTCAAGCACATCCCAATCCCTTGTTATGATCTAGGGACTTCCTACTTTAACATGTCTATCAAAACTATCTTGCCTCCCTGGCACACTTGGCTTCTGATCATTGGCATTTACCCTCATTCCCTTATTTTCCCGGGGGTCCACCTGCGCCCCTAATTGATCCAATACATCTATTCCATTATCGTACCCTCATTTTAGGGAATCATGTAAAACTGAGCCGGTATTAAGATCCCAGCTATTTCCAATAATACAAGCTCGCTTAATTTGGCTATCCAATTAGTCCCTTCCACCTCCCTTACCTTCATGATTTTCCGGGTAGTTGCAAGGGAATGTCTATAATAGACACCGCTGCCCCAATATCCACCAACATATCACTCTGCGGCCCCCCAACACTGCTGTCACGTGAATGCACTTGACACCATCACTCCATCGTGGGTCCGCTGACCTTCAATCACGCTGAAGTTCCTTCAAGGCCTAAAGTAGTTGTTGGATGTTGCTCCGGTTAGGTTAGACTGTGGGATTCTTTATCTGGTCCCTGTCCTTCCCGCCCAGCAACGCTCCTTGTGATGGACGGATCTGCCACTGTTCTGGTATTTCTGTGAGGATCATCTGCACTCGCTTTTTCGATATCCCATCTTTCTACAATGATAATACACCTGACTATCCCCACTCTAACGGCAGCCACTTTGGTCTTTAACTATTTTTTTGTCTCGCTATCTATCTGACATGCCCATTGTACCAATCTATGGTACATATTGGCTGCTATTACCCACATTTTGAGAATTTTCTGATGCTCTGCCGACAACCGACCTTTAAATATTTTACAGAAGGGGATATCATTCTGGTCTGGATTGGCCTGGCCTGACGACTCCTGATATGCTGTCCATCAATGCTCTCCATATTCATCACTATTCTCATTTTTCTTTTGTTTTACCAACATTATAAGGCCCCAATTGGGCTGTGATTGTCCCAAGACAGTCTGCACGGCAGTCTTAAATCCATTGTATACCACTAGCCTAGCTCCCCCGGGCGGTGTTTACATTGGGAAGCCAGGTCCCATCCCTAAAATTTTGTGCCGGGTTATTCCATTTGTCACGTGGGCACATTTCCCTTACTAGTTGAGGAACGTCCCGTTCATCGATATCATGAATGTCATGCATTCCTTTCTGAGACTCCCAAATCACTATGCTTCTGTTGCGGAGTTCAATTGCTCCCAAATCCATAAGTAGACACTATTTTTCAAAGGAGATGAAGGCCCTATATTTTTCTATCCCTGCATTTGGACTCCTACTGTCACTGTCACTGGTGCGATGGAGGTTTTGTCTTCTTCATCGCTGCTGTCCTCTTTCGGGGCAGTTGGGACTACTTCCTCATAAGGTGGTGGAACGTCATTTGTCTTACTGTCTATATCATCGTCCTGGTCATTGCGTAAGGGCCCAGAGCGTCCTTTGATCTGTTGTTTTAAACTATTACTTGTACGTGTAACCTCTGTAATTCTTCTAGCTGAGGCCTTTTCTCACAAATTCGGACACACCAGGAGACCGAAACGTTTTGCGGCAGATTGCATTGGATTTATGAGTGCTACTTAAAATATATACTCACTAGTGATGGTCTGTAAACATCCGTCTGTCTTCGCCAGGGTACGTCCTTCCAGACTAAGCTATTTGATGTGGAGTAAGACAAAGACACTCAACACAGGCCTGTTGTGGGGAAAAGAATTGCTTAACAGCCTGATCAAGGGAAACTGGATGCCTTCCCAACCGTTCTCTTCGAACACTTTAGTAACTGCTTCTTTTATCCAGAACTCTTTGCAAAGTCAACATTTACATTATCATTGGTCAGACTTTCTGCTGCGTGAAAATTGTTCCAACATCCTCCTTGGGTGTGAACATATGTATCCTGCATCATGCCTCCTGCCAATAACAGGAATCTATTTCCTATTTCTGAATAACAACAGGAAGCCACTTTGAAGGCCTAGGGCATTAGCTCTGAACAACAGGAATTACACCATTGTCCTACAGTTGCACCTGCCAATTTTGGCACATCAGCAAATTGTGTCTTTCGCTTCCTAATCTGAAATGTGTTTAACTCTTTAATTCCCGCTTCAGGGCTGTTAACGGGGAAATATACAGACCAACAGTGGGACAATCTCAAAGAGGAAGTCGAGACAAAAAAAACGGTACAACCTCCTGAAATTCACAGGCTTCATATGTGCATTTCATGAACCATGGTCAGCAAATGACACGAGATAAAGCAGCAAGCGAAAAGAAATCTCTTACTCAAATGCAGCAATATGTGGAAAACCAGCAGACTGTGAGAGCAATAAAAATCAGCAAAGCGAAATAACGAAAGTAACAAAAGGTGCAGGTGCAAAAAGGTGATAACAAAAAATGTGCAAGGAAGTTGAAAGTTAGCAAAACAAGTTCATTTGAGTATATTAAGAGAAAGAGAGTTTCAAGCGAAAATGAAGGCCCTTTGAAGACAGATGCAGCAAGACGTTGATAGACTGTAAGGAATTGGCAACTAGCCACAGAATAGTAAACAGAGAGTAGGTTTTAAATGTAGCAAAAGGTAGGAACAGGTGCTCTTCAGCGATCTGTGCTGTGACCAATGCTGTTGATTAAATCTTGGGAGATTGTATCCTGGTCACTTGGCCTTCCATCAATTTTAGCGAGGGCCGAAGTGACTGGAAGGTTTTATTTGCCTCAGTGAGTAAACCCAGGGACACCGAATCGTGTCTCACAATGGCAGGATAGCCGAGTGGTCTGAAGCGCTGCATTCAAACTGCAATTTCCATCAGGAGCGTGGGTTCCCATGGCACCTTGGAAGTTTAGTCGCGACTGATACAGAACTTTTTATTTTATGTGGATTCTGCTGGAGGGCATTTTTCAGTCCAGTCGATTCATTCCTTCCTGAAAACGATGCCTCTGTGATAAACCCTAAGTGACATGTTGAATCTCTGCTCAATCTGAAGTGTGCCCCAAGCATTCTCATACAAGCTGAGCATTGATTTCCTTCTCCCATGGATAAACCCCGAGAATCCCTGATACACAGAGCAAAGTGTGTTTTGAAAGTCGTGGCACAAAATTAAAACGGACAATGCTGGAAATATTCAGCAGCTCAGGCAACATCTGTGGAGACTTTTTCAGGACGCCATTCTCCACTTTGTTTGATACTTTACAATTTCTACACCTCCGTGCAAGGAGTGTTCAGAAGTTAAGACTTGCTGCCTTGCGCAAATAGAGTAAGGCAGCAAAACACAACTCTCCCAATGCAGCTTGGAACTCATCCAGAAGAATACACATTGGATTTCAAGTCGATCGTCTTATCCGCTCAGCCATCGCAGTTGCAGCAAAGCCACTTCCAACAATCTAATTTCTTAACTCACTGACCTTATGTACAATTGGAAAGAATGGTTTTGTGATGGTAAATTTGCTTCCAATTCATCAAATCGAAAGGTACCACAGTGATCATTACAATACAGCAAATGTTCCTATATTTAACAGTAATGTAAAATATTGAGAACTGTATCGGCTATTCTAAGGATAATGAAAATAAACTGCGGGATTATACTTTCCTGCTCCCACATGGCACACATCAGCTCAGGCTCTGCTCCCTGCCCGCTGACTGTTGAAATCTTGTCCCCAGCTTTTTAACTGATTCTATTTTGAAGCTAAATATTCAGGGTTTTCCGAAACACTGCGGTTGAGTTCAAATATATTAACAGTTATTTTAGACCAGAGATAGCTTCAAATCTCATATAGTTCCCAAATGCATCGATGTATGAATATGACATCAAATGTGTTTAAATGTCAATGGGAGGAATTAAAGCATATTGTGGGCCAGCGATTTCCAAGGTGATATTAGCTGTTGCTCTATTGCCTCTGCCCTTCCTCGTGCATGCTGCCGATGTTAATCATTGTTTAAATCAGCTGCTCTGGGACACTGAATTCCACAGATTCACAATCTGGTCTAAAATAGAGTTCCGCTGTTTGTGTATTTGTTAAGCGTCGCACAAATTGAGGATTGATCTGCTTTTTAAAACATGTAAAATATTCATTCGGTTCCATACAGTGAATCATTTTCCTCTGTTGGGCGAATGAAGAAGAAAGGGGACATGTCCTTAATATTAGAACTCGGACTTCCAGCAGAAAAATCGGTTTTGATAGGATGGTAATGGTCATCTGGAATATAAGAACATAGGAATATGAGAAATAGGAACACAAGTGCGCCTTTTGGTCCCTCAGGCATCCTCCGCCATTGAACGATGTTGTGGCTGATCCTGCACCATAATGCTACCTGCCCGCACTATTGCCACATCCTTTTGATTCCCTTATTTTCAAAAAGCTATCGATTTCCGTCTTGAATATTTTTTTTTATTCGTTGCCAATCTTTCCAATTCTTTTGTCAGATCACAAACGCCAGAGATCACCTTGCACTTGTCAAGGATCACTCTGCGCCAATGCTCTTAGCCAAAAGGCCTAGAGCCACTGCACCGTTCCTGGAAGTACTGCAATACCAGGTTCGTGCCATGGAGGTGGGTGTGTGCCCTCCACCCACCTCCGTGGAGGTGGATGGGTCAAGCCACCCCACCCATGCTCAATGACAGAGCCTCCTCATCCCTCGCCGATAGAGAATTCTAAACATTAGCGACATTCTGAATGTAGACATTTCTCATCATCTCAGTCCTAAATGGCCAACCCTAAATTCAGGAACCATGTTCCCTGGTTCTAGACTCCGCAGCCAGGGGTAACATCCTCCATGCATCTACACTCTCCGCCCAGTAAGAATTGTATGGTCAATGTAATTACATCTAATTATTCTAAACTTGCAGATAATATAGCCCTAATCTACATAATCTTTCCTTATTGGAACACTCACACCATGCCTTAGACAAGGAGTCCAAAACTGTACACAATACTCCAGGTGTGCTCTCATCAGCCACAAGACTTGTACCTTTAATCTCTAATAAAATCATTTTCTTCATTGAAGATATTGCAGTTCCCTCCAGCTGTGTTCATCTCGGATTCTCTATATCTCGGTTGCTTCTAAATGAATGAATCCGTGAGTTAGCGCTTCTTTGTGGGTGAGTGGAAAACTTGAAGATATGTTCTGAATGTTTCCTTGTAATTCATTCACAGCTCATTCCCTAATTTGAAGAAATGCACAAATGAGTGAATGGGAACAGAGGAACATAAGAACTGGAGTAGACCATTCAGCCCACCGAGTCTGTTCCGCCATTCAATGAGATAATGGCTGATCTCTTTATAGCTGCCTTTGGCCCTTATCCCACCATTAGTTGACACAAATATTTCAATGTCAGATTTTAAATTAACAATTTATCTATCATCAATTTCAGTTTACAGGAGAGAGTTCCACATCATCCACATCATCCTTTGTGAGCAACGGTGTTAACTAAGTTCACTTTTGGATCCATTTTTTTGACTATGCCCCCTAGTTCGAAACTCCCCAGTCAGCGGGAAAAGATTTCTCTGCTAAACACTAACATTTCACCCTAATATCTTGAAGTTTTCGATCACATCACACCTTATCATTCTAATTTCAATGGAATAAAACTCAATTTTTTTGATCTCTCCTTGTATTTCGGGTGTTATTTGGAAAGCGATAGGCTGCACTCACTCCAAAGTGAATATATACTTCCTGCATTGTTACTAAAAAACATGTAACAGAAATATAATGTGGCTCAAAAATCTGTGGCTTGGGAGTAACTTTTCAGAGAGCGGCACAGAGACGATGGAATTAATGGCATATTTTTGAGCTGAATGAATCGATGACTTATTGTTGAAAAGACCGGTGGAAAATGCAGCTGTATGATGGGAGCACTGATACCTCATTATACCGTGGCTCTAGTGGCGCAATCGGTTAATGCGAGGTAATTATAAGAAACTGCAAGTGGGGGCAATGCCAAGGTTGTGAGTTTGAGTATTATGTAGTGCAGACAGTAAATTTGCTGCTCCCAGTTTTGCGACATTTCTAGCGATGTTGAAATTCGAAGTGGTGTATCCCCACTTTTATCGACTGATTTTCGGTTTCATGTGTGCATTTAGAATCCAATGAGCCACAATGATTCAGGAGCAGGTGAGAGTTTTACTGCAGCGCTTTTGACTTACTTGTTTATAGGAAGGAGTGGGGCCGTTTCCGTTCATAAACCAGTCATTATGATGTCAAGAAAAAAGTGCCAGAAACAGACTCGAATTCAACGCAGTGACAAGATATTCGGCACACATGGGAAGATGTGAAAACTGACGGGTTATCTGTACATATTTCCTGCATTTTATTCAACATAAGCTACGATTCTGAACGGATTGCTGAGAATTTTGAAAAGGGATCCTACATGTGTTCGAAGTTTGCATGACAACTTTTACAGTGGAAAATGAAACTGTTTGACAGTAGCGGGAAAACCACCCCGCTCGCTGACAGCAAACCTGTTATTCACACTTCCACAGCTTGTCCATGCATTTTTAACTGGGACAAATCCGTGAGTTTGGCAATGTCATGATGCAGCCAAAAAAGACGTTACAACCACTGAAGTGTTCGTGCTCGGGAGCGCCTCTGTGGCACAATGGTTAGTGCAGTAAACATCCACATAATTCTATTCTATAGGACCACGCAAGTGTTGTCGGATCGAATTTTAGGGAGGGTTTGGTGTTTACGACACTGGAAAGTGAACTTGTGCAGCATAACAACAATAGTTTGCTCTGCGGCTGAGCAGCGTCGACAATCATACAAAAGAAAGAGATATGTAAATATGTTTTGAATATTTACCTTTAAATCGTTTACATCTCCGTTTTCTCCTGGAGGTTGAATAAATGCATAAATGAGAGGATCACACACAGCGCTCTGAGAAACTCGACCGCTAAGCATTGAAAGGTGACTGTGGGTAGTGTGAGGGATTTTGACATTAAGACAGTCATCTGGTATAAAAGCGACCGAGACCCGGACGAGAATCGAACATACAGTCCTCTGATCTAGTGTTCGACGTGTTCCCGAAATCCTGTAGCCTCTTCAATACCCCACGCAAAGATGACTTTCATATATATGGATCTAGTATTGTCTCAATCAGAAGCTCTTCCTCTATATGGTGGAACTTTGCCAAGCCCACTGATTCTACCTGTGTGACACATGAAGGCTTTCAAATCCCTGCAGTCATAAGAAGCAGCATTCCCTGGCACGGCCCATATCCCGCTCGTTTCTGCCGCCCGCTGCCAGTCTCTGACAACACAGAGATAGGGCGCAAATATCATCAGGGAAAGAGGCACATGCTGAAATTCTAAATCAGAGGAACAGTTAATGTTCTGGGTGTAGACTTGGACCAGAGCTGCAAAGAAATATGTGTAAGATAGAGACAAACTATTTCTTCTGGTGGGAAGGACCAACACAATGGGATACAATCAAACAATTAGTTATCCCGTTCAGGGATGACGTAAGGAATCAGTTTTTCCCACAGAGGTTAGTGGCAAAATTTAACTTCCTCCCTAAATATCTGTTGAGGTTGGGAGTGACTTGATAATTTGAAAATTCAGGTTGCTAGGACTTTGTTAAATATGGATTTCAAGATTTATGAAATCATCGCAGGCAAATGGCACAACAGATCAGCCTTGATATAATTCAATGGTAGAGCAGCCTCAAGGGCGGAATGGCCTCCTATTGTATCTATTTCCTTATAATTGCAACAGGACAGAAAGAGGAAAAGCTGCAAATGTACGTTGCATTTTATTCACATTTACCAGCAAAAATGTCCGTGTCGGTCGCAACGATGATTTGATCAGGAAGGAATTCTCGAAGATGTGTGGCTTTCCTGTGGCTCTCTTGCCTCGCTCTGCCCTTCCAGCCACACGCTGTCTGTTTTTAAACATTGTTTTCCATTTGCTTGTCTGGGCCAGTGCATTCCACAGTCTCACAGCTTTCCCCACAAATACATTTTCACTGCTTGAGTTCGATGTCTATTAGTGTGAATACGCTTGAGGTGCAATGGTAGCCCTTCAATATTCATATTAAAATGCGACTCATTGTATCATTGAATCTTTTATTTCCCAGCTCGAATATAGACTGTTTAGGCCCATAGTCATTGAAGAAAAGTTATCCAGCTGAATCCTTCTTTCAAAAACTTGTTCTGTAGCGCTGTACGTTACGCACTTCTATTTCATATCCAGTTCCTTTTTAAACATGGTGCATCTTTTAGGTTGTGAGAGTCAGGCCCCGAACATTCTATGGTGACAAAAATCAACTATAAATCCACTGATGATTTTAAATTATACCCAACTTGTGTTTACCCATGTCATAAGGGTAATAGATCCTTAATATACATTCTATCTAAACACTTATAATTTTATATACTTCAATCAGTTCTCCCCTCAGCATCTTCTACTCCAAAGAAAATAAATCCATCCCATGTAATCTTTCCTCATTGCTGATATTCTCCTGTCCAGGCAACATCCTCTTAAATCTGCTCCTTACCAGCTCTACTGCAATCAGATCTTCCCTGTAATGCCGTGCTCAGAACTGCACGCCCTTCTCTAGCTGTGGGATAACCAGTATTTTAAACAGCTCAAGGATCACCTCCCTACTCTTGTATTCTAATCCTCGGCGAATAAATGCAAGTGTTCCATATGGCTTCTTACCCAACTTGTAAGAACCTAAAAATATATGAAATATGTACAGGAATCCGCCATTTGGCCCATTGAGCTTGCTCCACCATTCAGTAAGATCATGGCTGATCTGGTCTGCTGCGTGCAAGGATCTATTGACGTGCACTCCATGGCACCTTTGTTCCTCTACACTTCCCAGTTTACTACCATTCAATGTGCATTCACTTGCCTTGTTATCCCAAGCCAAACTTTTATTTACCACAAACTTCTTCGGAATTAATTACATTTGTAACGCTTCTGCCTACCTTAACGTAATCTAGCAGATGATAAGAGTTTCTACAGAACATAAAAAGGAAAAAAAGTGGCTAATGTAAATGTTGCTCCCCTAGAGGACGAGAATGGGTAATTAATAATGGGTAGCAGGGAATGGCAGAGACGTTGAACAAATATTTTGTAATGGTCTTCACATAGAAACATAGAAAATAGGTGCAGGAGCAGGCCATTCAGCCCTTCTAGCCTGCACCGCCATTCAATGAGTTCATGGCTGAACATGAAACTTCAGTAGCCCCTTCCTGCTTTCTCGCCATAACCCTTGATCCCCCGAGTAGTAAGGACTTCATCTAACTCCCTTTTGAATATATTTAGTGAATTGGCCTCAACTACTTTCTGTGGTAGAGAATTCCACAGGTTCACCACTCTCTGGGTGAAGAAGTTTCTCCTCATCTCGGTCCTAAATGGCTTACCCCTTATCCTCAGACTGTGACCCCTGGTTCTGGACTTCCCCAACATTGGGAACATTCTTTCTGCATCTAACCTGTCTAAACCCGTCAGAATTTTAAACGTTTCTATGAGGTCCCCTCTCATTCTTCTGAACTCCACGGTAGATGAAACAAAAATATCCCAATTGTGGATAAACAAGGGGCTATAGTGAGGGAGAAATCACGATCACGAAATAAATAATACTCAACGAAATAATGGGTGCAAAGGCGGACAACTCCCTGGATCTGATAGCTTGCATGCCAGCGTCTTACAAGAAGTGGTTGAAGAGATAGTGGATGCATTGGTTATAATCTATGAAATTTTCCTGGAAAACCGCAAGTGTAATGCTTCTATTTTAAAAAAAGGAGACAGACTGGCATCAGGTCAGTTATCCTAACATCTGTCATTGGCAAAATGCTGAGTCCATTATTAACGAAGCTGTAGAAGGTCATTTGTAAAAGCAAAATTCAATGAATCATGGTTTTATGAAAGGGAAACCATATTTGACAAATTTGCTGCAATTATTTGAGGATGTAAGTAGCAGGGTGGATAAGAGTTAAGGGGTAACCAGTGGATGTGGTGTATTTAGTTTGCCAGAAGGCATTCGATAAGATGCAACATTAAAGATTACTGCAGATGATAAATGTTCACGTGGTCCGGGGTAATTATTAGAGGATTGGTTAAATAAAAGTAAATATAGAGTCGGGATAAATGATTCATTTTCTAGTTGGCAAACGGAAACTAGTGGGGTGCTGCATGGATAGGTGCGGGGGCCTCAAGAACTTAAAAGCTATATTAATTCCTTGCATGAAGGGACCAAATGTAATGCAACATATTTAGCTGAAGATAAAAATATGGTTAAGATGTAAATTGTGAGGTGGATACAAAGCATCTGCAAATGGATATAGACAGGCTAAGAGAGTGACCAAACATTTGGCAGGTGCAATGAGGCAAAATGTGAGGTTATCCTGTTTGGCAGAAAGTGTATAAAAGCAAATTAGTTTTAAATGGAGAAAAATTGCAAAGTGCTGCAGTACCGATGGTCCTGGGGGTCCTTATGAATGATACACAAAAAGTTAGCATGCAGGAACATCAGGTAATCAGTAAAATAAATGGAATGTTGGCCTTTATTGCAAGGGGATGGAGTGTAAAAGCAGTGAAGACATGCTACAAGTGTACATAGTATTGCTGAGGCCACAACTAGATAACCGCATACAATTTGGGTCTCCATATTTAAGGGAGGATATACTTGCTTTGGAGGCTATTCAGAGAAGTTCCCCAGTTTCATTCCGGAGATGAGTTGGTTGACTTATGAAGAAAGGTTTAAATAGTTTGGGCCTATACTCATTGGAATTCAGATGAAAGAAAGGTGATCTTATAGAAACATGTAAGTTAATTGTGGTGCTCAAAAAAATGGATGCAGAGAGGATATTTCCAAACATAGGGAAAGGACAAATAGAGGACATAGTCTCCGAATAACGGGAAGCCAATTTAAAATAGAGAAGAGAAGGAATTTATTCTACATGACAATATAAGAAGAAAGAAGGTAATAAATAGGAGCAGGAGTAGGCCATTTGGCCCATCGAACCTGCACCACCACACAATAAGATCATGGCTGATCTGATCATGGATTCAGCTGCACTTCCCCGCCCGCTCCTCATAATCCTTCACTCCATTTTCGCTCAATATTCTCGCTATATCCGCCTTAAATATATTCAATGACTCAGACTCCATAGCTCTCTGGGGCAGAGAAATTCAAAGATTTACAACCTTCTGAGAGAAAAAATTCCTCCTCAGCTCAGTTTAAAATGGGCGACCACGTATTCTGACATTATGTCCGCTAGTTTTATTTACTCCTATGATTGGGAATATCCTCTCTGTATTCACTTTGTCAAGCACCCTCATTATATTATATGTTTCAATAAGATCACCTCTCATTCTTCTGAACTCCAATGTGTATAGGCCCAACCTACTGAACCTATCTTTATCAGTCAATTCCTCATCACCTGAATCAACATGGTATGCCTTCTCTGGAACGCTCAATTGCAAGTATACTCTTCATTAGGTATGGAGATCAAAACTGTGGGCAGTGCTCTAGGTGTCACCTTATCAATACCCTGTAAAGTTGCAGCAGGACCTCTCTGCTTTTATACATTATCCTCCTTGCAATAAAGTTCAACATTCAAATTGGCCTTCCTGATTACTCGCTGTATCTGCATATTAACTTTTGTTTTTCATGGACATGGACCCCTAGGTCTCTCTGTACTACAGCATTTTACACTTTTTCTCCATTCAAATTATCATTTGCTTTTCTTTTTTTTCTGCCAAAGTACATAACCTCACATTTTCCCACATTATACTCCATCTGCCAATATTTACTGCCCTCATCAGAATTTGCTTTCCCTCTTATCTTTCCATCTTCCGCAAACTTAGCTACATTACACTCGGCCACTTCTTCCAAGTCATTAATACAGGTTGTAAATAGTTGAGGAGCAGAACCGATCCTTGCGGCAGCGCACTAGTCACTGTTTGCCAATTGGAAAATGAACGATTTATCCAGACGGTTTGCCAATCCACTCTCCATGCCAATATTTTACCCACAACCCTGTGAGCTGTTACATTGTACAGTCATCTTTTATGTGGAACCTTATTGAATGCCTTCTGGAAATCTAAATATAATACTGGTTTCCCCTTATCCACCCTGCTCATTACAACATCAAGGAAATCCAGCAAATTTGTCATTCCTGATTTCCCTTACATAAATCCATGCTGACTGTGCTTGATTGAATTATGCTGTTCCAAATATATCGCAACTGCTTCCTTAACAATGGACCGCAGAATTTTCCCAACGATAGATATTAAGCTAACTAGTCTCTAGTTTTGTGCTTTTTATCTGCATTCTTTGTTGAATAGGGGCGATAAATGTTCGGCTTTCCAATCTGCTGGACAGCCCCAGAATCCAGGGAATTTCGGTAGATTACAACCAGTTCATCCACTATATCTGCAGTGCCTTCTTTTAAGAGCCTAGGATGTAAGCAAACAGGTATAGGGGTCTTGTCCACCTTTAGTCCCTTTATTTTACTGCATACTACTTCATTTGTGATAGTGATTGCACTAAGTTCTTCCGTCCTTATAGCGCCTTAATTATCCACTATTAGCATATTCTTAGTTTCTTCTACGTGAAGACCGATACAAAATATTGGTTGAATTTCTCTGCCATTTCACTGTTCTCCAATATTAATTCCACAGTCTCATACTGAAGGGTACTTGTGCCATTATTTTCTTTTTCTATACCTGTAGAAACTCTTCCTATCTCTTTTTATATTTCATGCTAGTTTACAGAGGGCTGTAAATCTATGGAATGGTATGCTCCGGAGAGCTGTAGTTGTTGGGTCCTTGAATATATTTAAGACGGTGACAGACAGATCTTTACGTGATAAAGCAATAAAGGGTTATGGGGAGCGGGCAGGGAAGTGGAGCTGAATCCATGAGCAGATCAGCTATGAGCTTATTAAATGGTGGAGCAGGCTTGAGCGGACAAATGGCCTACTCCAGCTCCTAGGTATTATGATCTAATGCTCGTAGTGATTATTCCTGCAGTCTACCGTTTTCTTTTTCATTATCAATGACACAGCCAATTTTTGTGTTACCTGCAAACTTCTTAATCATATCCTGAAACTTCCAAGTCGAAATCATTGATATATGCCACAAAAAGCAAGGGAGCTAGTATTGAGCCCTGTGGGATCCCACTCGGTGCAGCCTTCGATTCAAAAAATTACCCTTCATACATTATGCCTTGCATCCTGCTTTTGAGCCATTTTAGAATCCAACTTGCATTTGTATTTGATCCCATGGGCATTTAGTTTCAAAGAAACATTTAGAAATAGGAGCAGGAATAGGCCTTCGGCCCCTACGACATTCAATGTGGTCATGCCTGATCTACCGCAACTCCACTTTCCTGTACAGTGGCCATATTATTCTGAAAACCCTGCTGCTCAACTCCTCAGCCAGATAAAACATCCTCCCTGCATTACTCTGTCTAGCCCTGTAAGAATGATTATTTTTCAATGTGATGCACTCTCATTCTTCTAAACTCTATTGAATATAGGCCTCGTCTACTCAATCTCTCCACATAAGGTAACACCCTCATCACAGGAATTGGTCCGCTGAACCTTCGTTGCACTCCCTCAATGTCCAGGATATTCTTCCTTAGGTTAGGAGAACAACGCTATACCAAGTGCTGCAGGTGAGATGTCACCAGGGGCCAATGTAATTGCAATAAGATGTAGTTACTCAAATATTCAAATCCTCTTGTAATAAAGGCCGATATACCATTTGCTTTCTTAATTGCTTAATGTAGCTGCACGCTAAATTTCAATGATTTGTGTACAAGAATATCCAGGGCCTTCTGAACACCAACATTTCCATCTCTCTCACCATTTTTAATACTCTGCTTTTCGATTTTTACTACTAAAGTCCATAGATTCACATTTTTTCCATGTTATATTCAATTTGCCATGTTCTTGCCGACTCAATTTGCATGTTTATATCCGCTTGACATCTCTTTGCATCCTCCTCACAACTGACATGCCCACCTTGCTTTGTATTATCAGTGAATTTGGACATATTTTGTTTGGGCCCCTCATCTAAATTATTGATATACATTGGGAATTGCCCCTTGCGCCACCCCAATAGTTACCGCCTGCTAAGCCCAAAATGATACAGTTTATTCCTATTCTCTGTTTTCTGTCCATTAACTAATCTTCAGCTCCTGCTAATATATAACCCCCAATCATCTGAGCCCTATTTTTTTCCCATAACCTCTTGAGTTGTGCTTCATCAAATGCGTTCATGTAAATCAAAATGCATCACATTTACTGGTCCCTGCTTGCCTATTCTACTCGTTACAACCTCAAAAATTTCTAACAGATTTATTCAACATGATTTCCTTACATGATTCTATGTTGACTCTGAGCAATCCTATTGTTATGTTCTAATTGTTCTGTTATATCATCCCTAATAATAAATGCTAGCTTTTTTCCCGAATACTGATGTCAGTCTACTGATCTGTCATTCGCTGTTTTCTCTCTTCCCCCTTTCCTAAACAGCGGATTTTATGACCTACCTTCCAATCTGCGGGAATGATCTTGGAATCTACGGATATCTTTCATGACCAGTCTGCCATGTGGGACCTTTTCAAAATCCTTGCTAAAAACCCCTATACACTGCATCAAACGCACTCAGTTCATTGGCCCTCTTCGTTACGTCCTCAAAAAAAATCAACCAAATTAGTTAGACATGACCTTCCCTAAAGAATTCCATGCTGACTGACCTTGATTAATCCGTGTCGATCTCAATGAAGATTTATACTGCCCTCAGAAAGTTTTGCATTAATTTTCCCACCACCAAGTTTAGGCTGAAAGGCCTGCGATTAAGCGATCTATTGCTTATTGTTTTTAAACAAAGGTACAATGTTAGAAATATTCCAGTCATCCGGAACCACACCTTGGCCAGAGAGGATTATACAATGATGACCAGATCATCTCTATTTCCCGTTGTCCTTCACTGAGCAGTCTGGGATATATGTTAGCCGGGCCTGGGGAGTTATCCACATTCAATGCTGCTATGTCCCTAAATATTTCCAATCTCACTACGTTTATTTCATCTAATATTTCACATTCGTCCTCCTTGACTGCAATGTCGGCATTGCCCCTCTCGTTTCTGAAAACAGACGCAATGATTTCATGAATAACCATATCCACGTATTCCGGCTCGACACACAGATTAACGTTGTGGTATCTAATCTGCCCTACTATTCATTTATTTAATATCTTGCTCATAATGTACATATAAAGCATGTTCTGGTTTTCATTGATTTTACTTCACAACATTTTTTCATGCTCTCTCCAGCTTTGCTTTCCTGATTTTGTTTTTTTAATTTTACTGCTGCACGTTCTATACTTCCCTTGGATTTCTGCAGAGTTGAGCCCTCGGTCCTGTCATGAGCCTCCCTTTTTTCTTTATATTATCCTGTATGCCACAGGGCTGTAGATTTGTTTTTCCCACTCTTTTTCGTTAAAGAGACAAACTTGCTGGGAACCCACAAGTTCTCCTCTTTCAATGCCTCCCACTGCTCTGACAGTGATTTACATTCAAGTAGTTATTTCCTGTGGACTTTTGCTAACTTATTTCTCAGTTCAGCAAAATGGGCTTTCCCCCAAATGAAAACTTTTATTCCTGGTCTATGCTTGTTCTTTTACATATCTACACAAAATCTAACTGAATTATGATCATTAGCAGCAAAATTCTCTCAATTTTGATACACCAACCACCTGCTCACCTTAATTCCCTAAATCGAAGTCCAGAAGCATGCAGTCCCTTGTTGGGCCTCCTAAATACTGGATGAAAAAAATTCTCCTAAATACCTTGAGTAATTCTTCACCCTAAATACACGTTATTTATATCCCAGTTAATATTAGGTTAGTTGCAATCGCGTTGGTGTCACAGTTTCATTTTGCACATAATTCAGCCTAATTCATTCGAGGCGGAATATGGTATTTCGTACATCACAATAAACAACATCTTTTATACGTTGTGGCTGATTAGTTCCTAGTTTCACAAATAGATTTGGCGGATACACTCAGAATAAGGGGCCGCCCATTTAAAACTGAGATGAGATATTTCCTCTCTGAGGCTATGGAATTCATTGCCCCAGAGAGCTGTGGATGCTGGGTCATTTAATGTATTTTAGGCGGAGATAGGCAATTTTTTGAGCGATGAGCGATTAAAGGGTTAGAGGTGCGGGCAGAGAAGTGAGCTGAGTCCATGACATTGAATGTCTGAGCTGGCTCGAGTGGTCAAATGGCCGACTCCTGCTCCTATTGCATATGTTCTCATTTAATTCATGTTCGAAACAAACACTTGAATTCCTTCAGCATTACCCACAGATTAAGACTGAGATTAACGCAGTGATAACCCACAGATTAAGACTGAGGTAAACATAGCGAGAGATTGCGGCAGAATCGGGACAGATGGCGGAATAGACAAGAGAGATGGATCGATTCAAAACGGCCTCAGAGTCCAAAAGGCAGTGACAGGCACTGCTTGATATCAATCAGTATAGGGAAGCACATAAGTGTGTCGAATGCCGCCGTGGCTTAGCTGGTCAAAGCGATTGTTTATTAAATTGGTGATCCGCATTTCGAATCCCATCAATGCCAAGGTTTTTTTTCGTTAATTTCTTCCCGGGAGAAAGTGCTACAGGCGTTTTAAATGTAATTACGGTTACACCAGTTGCCATTCTGCATTAACGCTCCAGTCGCTGCAAGGTGTGGGTCGAATTCCACCACTGTATTAATTTCAGGTGGGGCTGATTTTGGCCTCATATTTTCTACGCAATGCTGTGTGTGACTTTGATGTGGTCAAAACAGGCTTGCAACAGCTAATGTGGGACGCCCTGATGCTTTCGATGTTAGTATTCTGCGATGTTGCCACAACAAATCGAATTCGAGTTAAGGCACAGTTTGCATTTTCTCTTTTGTCCTGTGCGGCACCTGCTGATAAGACCACAGCAAAAGATGAATCATTACTCCATGAAGCAAATAATTTGTTTTTGGCGATAGAATCCTGTTTACTCATTAAAATGCGCCTGTTGTCTCAGCTTTTTTTGCCTTCCAGAAACAATAGCCCTTTGCTTAAAGTTTTCCTGACAACAATTGTTGTGGTAGCAGCAATGGCTGCATGGGCTAAAGGAAAAGGCGCCTGAGTTCGATATGAAAGAAACCCTCTCATGATCGTTTAAAAAACCGATTCAAACTTTTTTTTTGTTTCAAGGCAGAACATTTCTGGCGCATCCTCAACTGAAGCAATGGAAGGCCTTTTACTGAGGGACGCTAATTGTACACTTTGAACAATGTTGCGACTGGGTGCACGGGACAAGCAGTGAGTTCCGTTTGTCGCTGGGGATTTCTGTTTGGATGCAAAAAGAAGAAAACAGAATAACTGATTAAATTCTACTCGTAACGCGAGGTGCCCGAGTGGTTAAAGCGAGACTGCTAATCCATTGTGCGCTTCATGCCGCGGATTCGAATATAATCCTCGTTGTTATTACGTTAAACATTTGATGCCTCTGTTTGTTTTGATAATCACCGTAAGCTTCATGTCCAATTTCACTTTTTGCTACAAATATGCTACACTCAGCTCATATCACGTCAGAAATTACTGATGTAGATTTAAAGGGAATACATTTGTACGATTATGGGGAGTGGGACTAATTTGATAGTTCTCTCAGGGACACAACACAGGCAGGATGGGCGTTAAAAGTTTATTTAATACCGACAGAATATGAGATTTCAATATGTAATGAGCTCTGTTGTGTTTTTATATCGGAGCCTCGTTGGTCCAGCGATTTGATTCTTGCTTTGTGATTTTCAGCTTTGAAATGCGACAGATCCAGGGTGCAAATCCCTGACTGTCGTCGCTAGGTTTTAGTAAAATTACCTCCGCACAGCTGAAAGGCACGGCAGAAAGGATGAATAATTACAAGTACAAACGAGTGAATTTACACCGTATTGTGTACATCGTCCAAAATCAGATAGCTTTACTAGAGCAACGTTAAAAACAACGAACTGAGTAAAGTTTCGGCTTCTGGGTGTGTGCGCCTCTGTGTCTCATTGGACGTCTTACACACGTGCGAGGTGAGAGGAGCGGTTGTTTAAAGAGGCAGCGCATGAGGAGCGGCTGTTTACAGAGCGGGAGCAGAGCTGAGTGGCAGTCCTTGTTGCTGGACCTGTGGAGTGTTTCGAGCAGTTGCTGAATCAATTCTTTTTCAGCATCTGAAGTACTTTGCTGAGCTTTTTTTGGAGCACTTTGCATTAACACAATGCAATAATTAATTGCGCTGGCTTGAAGATTAAATAACAAAACAATGTAAACTTTGGTGGGTCTGGGGTAGAATTCCCGCCTGCCACGCGGGAGAATAAACAGAACACATCCCTAAAACATTCTTGGATTATAAAGTATAAATTAAATAAAAACTGTGCGCGAATATCGAAAGTAAACGATCACTTGATTCTGAGGATATTTATTGCACTGACAATGGACAGCTCTTCCTTCAAAGTGAGGTTGGCCCATTGAAAACGTGCGATCCAGACGTGATTGCAACCCGCTGCCGTCTGATCTGGAATCAGAACCGCTACCATTGCAGCACAAGTTCTCAAGCCGACAAATGCAGCCGCATCGATAGGAAGGATCGAGCAGCGTGCGGAGGCCTGGCCTGGAAACCAGCGCGGTCCCATCCTGCAAGACCATCAGCAGGCCGGGACAATTGGAGGGAGCAACGTTCGGTGGCCCGGTCCAGAAATCGGCGCTGTCCTGGCCTACAAGATCATCAGCAGGCCGGGGCCTTTGGAGGTAGAAGCTTGTGGCCGCATGCCATTGCTGCTGCAGGAGGGCGATGGCTATGAAGTCAGGTCACTGATTTCACTGCGGGCACGCACAGCAGGAGGGGTGAAGGAACGGCAAGAGACCATACATGGAAGTGGCCGGGGGCCCAAGAGAGGCATGAATCTGGTGTTCGGAAGAGACGAGAGCCCAAGGGCAGCATGGTCCAGACCACACAACGATATGTGTGCACGCTCGGTTTGGATAGCAGAGCTGGGTTCCAGTTTGACTTGCGTATACCTTGCCACTGGATCAAGACTAGCTCTGTCAAACCCGTGTGGTGGCTGGTGTGCAACGGCCACCACACGTGAAAAATTCCACCCTTCGCGATCTAGGTCGGGATCTGGAATATTAGATCATTCCCTGATACACCTGTGAACTTATCACTTTTTGGCGCGGAAGTCATCCTCGTGATGAGAAACTGCCTATGATGATGATAAAAATAAAAAGCTGGAAATACACAGAAGGCCAGCCAGTATCCTTGGAGAGCAAAACAGAGTTCACGTTTCAGGTCGATGATGGTTACTCAGAACATGTCTAGAGAAGGGTACAATGAGGAACAGCTGCTTAAATGCGGGAGTAGATAAGAAAAGAGTTTGATTCCCGACCAATTCCAATCCCGCGGTTTTACTAATAAATTTCAGTAAACAAAGTAATTTAAAAAAGTTACATGATGCGATGTACAAAGAAACTCCCATTTGGAGGTTTCACACCGTCATACCTCGGTCTGTGACGCTGCTCCATTTGCCTTGCAATTCCCGTGCTGCATATATCGGCCCGACTGGGACTATGTTCATCCGAAAAACAGTTGTTGGTTTTCTGGTGACAACAAAGCAAACTGCCCTAATTGCTCAATGCAGCAACAGGATATATATAAAAATCAGCTTTCGACGAATCGGCATTGCCTGATTACGAAGCTGGGCGGTATATGTTTCAATTCATTCACAAGGTGGCTGGTTTACTCATTCAACAACATGACTACATCATTGTCTGGGCGAGGGATCGCAACCACATCCGCATCACCCACGCCATGACAGCAGCTGATGATTGCTAAATGGACCACCGCCTAATCCACCCTGTTATTAAATTAATGTAGACTCAAAACAACAGAAACGCTGGCGCAGGAAAACCAACGCTGGAGCACTTAAAGACCCTATTAAGAAAGCTCTATTCAGACAGCGTCCCACAAACTACTTCAGGAATTCCAGTCAGCCGGAGAGGCAGAATGTCCACAGTGCCTGATCTGCCCTGAAGGCCTCGAAAGTTAGCACCTGTGTAGAGACGCTTGATAAATCCATCAGGAAACAGCAAGACTGCTTCGACGAGAATGACCAGGAGATTCAGGAGCTAATAAGCCACAAATGCAAATCATTCTTGAATTGGAAACAGATGCACAATTCGAGAGCATGAAAGCAGTTCTTTAGTCGTCTAAAGACCGCAATCCAAGATAAAACTCGCGACCTAAAGAACAGATGGTGGGTAGAAATAGTGCAGGTGATCCAGCAACGAGCTGACAAACACGACGTGCATACATTCATTAGCGCCGCCAATTACGTTCATGCAGTGAAATGTGTACCCCACTGAGGGCCAGAAATGGAAGAATAATTACCAAGGACAGAGAAGCACTCAGTGCCCGCTGGAAGGCGTACTTCTAGATCTGCTTCTGTGAGACTCTGTCTTCGACATGAGTGTCCTCGAACCCATCCGACAGCATGCTACCCGTCACCAACTCAGAAAAACCGCAGCCTGGCACAATGTTTAAAAGGCCATCCGATAATTGAAGAACAACAAGGCCTCAGGAGCACACGGAATCCCAGCCGAAGCACTAAAGCATGGCGGGGAATTACTGTTAGCGCGAATCCATGAACTGATTTCTTTTATTTGGAATGAGGAGAGCAGGCCAGGGGATTTAGAGACGTTGTAATCGTGACTAGCTTCAAGAAAGGCGACAAATCCAATTGCAGTAATTACAGAGGGTTTTCCCTGCTGTCTGCCCCAGTGAAAGTTATTGGAGAATCCTCCTTAATCCCTTTCTACCAGTGACTGTCGAGTCACAGATTCGTAGTACTGATTCTGTCCACTGACGGGCACAATGGACATGATCTTCACCACGCGCCAATTTCAAGAAAAACGCAGGGAGCAGCATCGATCTACGACCTATCCAGGCGATTCAATGGATCTTCAGACACATGGATTGGCTGATTTAGCTGCAATTCGTCATCTTTAGGAGCAACAGGAGGTTGAAAAGCAACATTTTATGCAAGCATGGAGAGGGTCAATTCTGTGCTTTTCAGTATCTAAAACGGAGACCTTGCTGCTTCTTCACCGTGCCTCACACCAAGGAGCTGATGTGAATATTTCCAAAGGAAAGTACTGGCGGTGCTGAAAATCCGAAATTCAAACAGAGATAGCTGGACATAATCAGCAGGCCAGAAAAAATTTCTGGAGAGCTAAGTAATTTGACGTGTCAGATCGATGACTAATCATCACAACTGGAAATAGTTCGAGTTGCAGCAGGTATTAAACAGGTTCAGAGGCAGGGAAACAGATGGGGGCTGGGGAAGGAACACATGGGAAGATCTGTGACAGTATGGAAGGCAGAAGATGAAATGAATCAAGGGATTGATTGTGCAAAGCAAAAGGGGATAACATTGGCCAAGTAAAGAAACACAAGATGGGTCTAGTGGATCTCTAAATGGGAATTGCAGAATCATTAACAGCAGCTAGTGTCCAAAAAATTCGAGCAGTGTTTATGACCTTCAGTTGTTGTACCCAATCTTGAGTACAGAAGTTTGTAAACTACAGAATCGAAAGATGAGGTGCCTTTCATAGAGCTTACAGTGAGTATAATTTCACCAAAAACTTCGATCTCAGAGGGGGATTGCGGCGGAGAATTAAAATACCTTGTGACCGGATGCTCAGTATCAAGCTTGCCGCCTGAACCGAGGTGCTCCACAGTACAGAGGAGACCACATGGTGAGCAGTGAATACAGTATAACACATTGAAAGAAATACAAGTAAAACACTGTTTTACCTGGAAGGTGTGTTTGGGGCCTGGGACATTGGGTAGTGTGGAGCTAGCAATCCAGTTGTTGCATGTCCTGTGCTTGCCTGGGAAGGTGCCGTGGGAAGTGGAGGGGCTGCTTCGAGTGACTGTGGAATGGACCTGTGTGTCACGGAAGAAGCAGTCTCTTCAGAATGGGAATGGTAAGCGAGGGGAAGAAGAGTTTGGCGTTTAAATCACGGTAGAGGAGGCAGACATGGCGGTGGGTGATCCGTTGATTGTGGAGGCTGGTGGGGTAGAAGTTGAATGCAAGGTTAAACCCTTATTTTTTGCGTAAGAGGGAGAGAATGGGTGAGAGCAGAATTGCAGGAAATGGGACGAACATATTCGAGGGGAATCAACGGAGGTGGAGGGGAATCTTCGGTTATGACAACAGGATGGCCTATTGGAAGCACTAGTATGGAAGATTAAAGCGATAGGGATCGGCGGTTGATGGATGGGTTATACTGATAGGGATAGGCAGTCCATGGAGGGTTACAGCGATAGGGATAGGGATAGGCAGTCCATGGGTCGGTTAGATATGGATAGGCAGTCGATGGATCGGCAATGTAAATAGGGATAGGGGTTCCATGGCTTTGTTTCAGATATCAATTGGAATAAACAGTCCATGCATGGGTTACAGAGAAAGAGATAGGGATAGGCAGTCCATGAATGAGTTAAAACCAGGGATTGGAATGCAAAGTCCACTGATAGGTTACAGAGACAGGGATAGGTATAGACCGTCCATGTTTGGGTTACACCGATAGAGATAGGCATAGGCGGTGCATGAATGGAATTCAGAGATAAGGATATGGCTGGTGGTCCATGGATGGGTTACAGCAATAGGGATAGGGTTAGGCGGTCCATCATTTGGTTTCAGAGATAGGGATAGCAATAGCCAGTCCTTGGATTGGTTACAGAGATAATGATATTGTCATGTGACCCATGGATGGGTTACAGAGATAGGGATAGGCAGTCTTTGCATTGGTCTCAGCAAGAGGTATAGGAATAGGCGGTCCACGGATGGGCTACAGAAATATTGATTGGAGCAGGTAGCTCATGGATGATGTACAGAGATAGGGATCATCAGTCTATGGATGGCTGTAAGCGATACGGATAGGAATAGACGGACCATGGATGGGTTACCGAGATAGGGATAGCATTAGTCAATCCATGGATAAGTTACAGCAATATGGATACAGATAGACTGTCCGTCGATGCTTTACAGCGATGGGGAGAGGAGTAGGTAGACAATGGACGGAACAAAGCATTAAATACAGGAATAACCGGTCCTAGGGATAGGAATGGTCAATCCATGGATGGGTTACAGTGATAGCGTTAGGGATGTGCAATCCATGGATGGGTTACAGAGATAGGGATAGAAATGGGAAGGCCATGTTGGGTTGCAATGAAAAGGATAGGAATAGACAATCGATGGATGGTTTAAAGAGATAGGCATAGGGAAAGACAGTCCTTGCATGGATTGCAGAGATAGGATAGGAATAGGCTGTCCATGGATGGGTCACAGCGCTAAGGATAGGAATAAACAGTCCATGGATAGGTTACAGAGAAAGGGATAGGAATAGGCAGGCCATGTTGCATTACAGCGACAAAGATAGGAATAGACAGTCGATGTATGAGATAAAGATAAAGGCAAAGGGAAAGGTTGTCCATGCAAGGGTTGCAGAAATGGGTATACGAATAGACAGTCCATGGATGGGTCACAGCGATAAGGAGTGGAATAGACAGTCCATGGATTGGTTACAGAGATAGGGATAGGAATAGGCAGGCCATGTTGGGTTACAGCGATAGGGATATGATTAGACAGTCTCTGGATGGGGTAAAGCGATAGCGATAGGGATAGGCACTGCATGAATGGGTTGCAGAGATACGGATAAGGATGTGCAGTCCAGAAATGGGCCTCAGCGATAGGGATGGGAATAGTCCGTCCATGGAAGGATTGCAGAGATAGGTATAGGAAGAGACAATCCATGGATATGTTACAGCGATGGGGATAGAGGTAGATGATCCATGGATGGGTTGCAGATAGTGAAAGGAATAGGCGGTCTATGAATGGGTTTCAGCGATAAGAATAGGGATAGGCAGTCCATGCATTGTTTACATTGATAAGGCTAGCAATAGGCAGCCCATGGATGTGTTACAATGGTAGGCATAGAGTCAAGCTGTCGAACGACGGTTTACAGAATTAGGGATAGAAATAGGCGGTCCTTGGATGGGTGACAGTGTGGGGATAGGGGTAGGAAGTCCATGGATGGGTTACAGCCGTAGTGATAGGGATAGGCTGTCCATGGATGGGGTATAGCAATGGGGATAGGAATAAGAGGTACGTGGATCGGTTGCAGCGGAAGGCACTGGGGTTAGGCTGTCCATGGAAGGTTTACAAAGATAGGATTAGGAATAGGCGGTCCATGGAAGGGTTACAACGGTGAGAATAGGGATAGGCAGATGATTTCTCTGTAAGTGCACATCCAAGTCCTTCAAAAAATGTGATGATGATTTCTGCATCTACCATCTACGTAGTGAGTTTCAGACTCCCAGTTCTCGCTGGGTGAAGAACGACTCACTTATCTCCTCTCTAGTCTTTCTAACAACTACATTAAATTTATGCTACCGGTTAAATACCCGTCTGCTCATATTGGGCGCAGAGAATCGTCGGGTAGAGAGGCAAGAGCTCAAATCTAAATGCGAGAGACATGATCAGAGGAAAAGTTAATGTTCTGGGGTGTGGACTTCGGGCAGAGTTGGAAACAAATAACTGTAAGATAGAGAGAAATTATTCACTCTGGTGCGAGTGTCCAGTTCAATAGGGGAAAACTGTAAAATTAGAGATATCCCATTCAGTGATGAGTGAGGAATCAGTTTCTCACACAGAGGGGAGTGAAAAACTGGATCTTTCTTCCCTACAAAGCTTTTGAGGCTGGGAGTCAATTGACAATTTCAAAATACAGATTTGTCAATTTTTGTTAGGAGAGAATATTAAAATTTATGGCATTATCACAGGCAAATCACATATATCAGCCGTGATATACTTAATTGGCAGAGCAGGCTCGAGGGCTAAATGACTCCCTCCTATTTCTAATTGCCAATGACTGGAACATGATAGAAACAGAAACAGCTGCAAATAAACGTTGCATTTTATTAATATTTAACAGCAAAAAATCCGTGTCATCCGCAACAATGCTGTGATCAGGGAGAACTTCTCGAAGTTGCTGTGTGATTCTCTTGCCTCTCTCTCCAATTCCTCCCACACGCTGCCATTTTTAAACCTTGTTTTAAATCTGCTGCTCTGGGCCAGTGCACACCACAGTTTCACAACCCTTTCTACAAAAACGGTGTTACTGCTTGAAATCTGTATTTATCTGTTATGAATCACGATAAGGTGCAAAGCTAGAGCTTCTGCCATCAAATAATGAGGATTCATTAATGCATGCTGGCGTCATAGTGTCGCCTTCAACAGAATTGAACCGAAATCTTTAAAGATGGAATATTGTAATTACTGCATCACAATAAACAATATATTTTTATAAATGTTGGGATTTCCCAACGTCAGAGTCGGAATTGTGTGTTCCCCACTTTTTATTCATGTCAGACACAAACTCAAGTATACATTCCGACTCAATTCAGAGTTTGACACAGAGATAAAAGCAGCGAGTGATACAGGCATTATCGGCACACATGGCGGATTAGACAAGAGAGATGCATTGATGTAAAAACGGTCTCAAACTTTAACCGGTGGTGACAGGTATCTGATAGATATCAGTTACTGGAGGCGATGCATCAAAGGCATGATTTGACTCCATGGCTTAACTGGTCGAAGCGCCTATCGAGTCAATAAAAGATCCAGGCATCGATTTCCAACGGGCCTGCTCTTTTCTGTCGTTATAACATACGATTAGCGAATTATGTCTGTGTGAACGGGCGACAATCATTTTAAATGTAACTACGGCTGCATTAGTTCCCATTCTGGATTAACGCTCCAGTCGCTGCGTTGCGTGGGTCGGATTCCACCGCATTTCTGGCGGGGCTGATTCAGGCCTCTTCAAAACAATCGATCTTTTCTAAGTGATGTGTGAGACTGTGCTCTGTTCAGAGCAGAGTTTCAGTAGAAGTGTGGCGCAGTGATCGTATCGTGGTTCGCATTCTGCTTTGTGGCCGCAGCGACCTTGGTTTGAATCGGAGTTACAGCACAGCTTACTTTATATCTTTTTTCTCTGCAGATCCTGCTGATAGAATGTCGCGAAATATTAGACATTATTGCATGAAACAAATATTATTTTGTTGGTGTTGAAAATCTATTTACTCCTTTAAACCCGCCTCACCTCACAGCTTTTTCTGCCTTTCACAATCAGTAACCCTTTACTCACAATTCGCTCCACAACAATACTTCTGGTGACGGCAGCGGCCAAAACGATAACGCACCTGACGTCGAGGCTAATGTAATCCTGTCGTCGTCATGTACCTCACCCGTCGAAAATGTTTCTTTTCTGTTCTCATTCTATCTCAAAACCGGCCATTTGTGATACTCCCTCACCTGGAGTAACAGAAGGCCTTCTACTTACAGAAGCTGGTTGTAGATTTTCAACATTGTCGATCAAGGTGCACGGACAGGACAAGCGGCGAAGGGGACTTTGCCACAGCTGATTTATTTTTGATGCAAAAAGCAGGAAACGTAATGGCTAATCATACTTTACCACGGAGAGGATTTGGTTGAGAGGTCGAGGTGATAGACTGTAAATCTGTTGTGCTCTGCAGGGGTGGCTTCGAATCCCATTTTCGTCACGATTGCACAAACATTCGATACCGCTCGTATTTTGTTATTCACCTTAAACCTCATGTCTAAATTCACATTTATATGCCAAGAATGCTACATTCGATCCATATCACATCTCAAATTATTAATACTTACTTTAAAGGGATAACCTTTGTCGGACCAAGTGTTGTGAGAGGCACGATGGGCGTAAGAACCTACTGCAGCTTCTTCAGAATGTGAAATTTCAATACGGGGTTGCTTTGCTTTATGGGCATGATTCTGTCTTTCGGGATTTGATTTTACAGCTGAGTTGCAAGCAGTCCCGAGTTCAAACCGCGGACGAACGAGGCTCAATTTTAGTCAAAAATCAGCTTCTCAAATCCGATCGACTTTCCAGAAAACATAAATATTTTAAATTAAATTTACGTGATCTCGTGCTATTTTCCCACATCTACTGAAATCCCAGATCAGCAGAGGAGCGATATGAAATTCAACTTACTCAGTAAAGTTAAATGATTCCATGTGTATTCGTCTCTGTGTCTCATTGAATGTCTTATACATGTTTTGGATTCCGGCCAATGCAGGACCTTGATATTTTGCTTTCTGTATTCATGAGCTCGCTGATTTGGGAGAAACTTACATTCAGCGTCAACCGTGCAACTTCATGAAGCAGCCGCTGCCCAGAATATCAGTCAGGCTTGTTTTTTCTAGCGCTGAAAAGGTGTGAGCAGTTGGCTTTTGTATTGGTCCCATGATGCCGAATACAAAGCATACAGGGTTCTGTATTGGCCAGGAATCAAACCGGCTTGGCCAGGCTTCCTGTGCTGAGTAAATGGGTTGTGGACCATATGATTCCATTCGGCACTTTGCAACCTTCCGGTCTCAACAGTAAATTCAATAAATCGTATCTTAACCAGTGCTCCCGCTCTCGGACAGCAGATGCACATAATCGTTCTGCTGTTCCAACCATCACCTTCTCTGGAGCATCTTTTGTTTCTTTACTGCCCTATTATCATCCACGTTAGTGCGTCACGAAATGGAGGAATATTGCGAAGAGAAATCTCTCCCATAACAGTAAAGTCAATATTGGGCATCGGCTCAATATGTTGGAAATATAACAGGTACTGATTACTGCCAGTATAGTCACAAGAGAAATCGCTCCCATCTGAAACTTGAATCAATATCCGGTCCATGGGCTATGCATATTGGAACGTGAATGTGTACTGAGTGTCAGCGATTATATTCATAGAATGAAACCATTCCATATTGGGAAATGT
This sequence comes from Pristiophorus japonicus, assembly GCF_044704955.1. NCBI lineage: Eukaryota > Metazoa > Chordata > Chondrichthyes > Pristiophoridae > Pristiophorus > Pristiophorus japonicus. The sequence goes on from NC_091987.1 coordinate 156,862,152, forward strand.
GCTGAGTATATCGGAACTTCAGTGGGCACTGTGTGTCAGAGAGAGTACATGGAGAGGATACATCTCTCATATATCAGTAAAGTATCAAAATTGAATATGTGTTAGTTATATTGGAATTATAAAGGTTACTGATGTACAAAATATAATACAAAGTATTTTAAGCACATAAACTGCCATTCGGCCAATCAGGTCAGTGTCTGTGTTTATGCTCCTCAAGGGCTTGCTTCCTCCCATCTTGATCTAACCCCTTCAACATCAGCACTCGTATGCGTATATATCCTCTCCTTTAATACATCTATGTATTTCCGTCGACCCCTGTTTGTCTTCTCTTAGACACTCGCTCGTAGTCGAGGATGACTTGCTTCCTCATTCATGCTTGTTCTCAGGTCAGCGATGAGAAAATGCAAGAACCACAGTCCTTGTTACCAGTGTGGCAGACGGTGGTTGAAAGGACGGATGGGTGGGGTGCTTGTGTTGTCGTGGGCTCCTTCCCCTGTGTGCACTTGGCTTCTCCGTGATTCCAGCGAAGAGACCTGACGTGTTTGGCGCCTTGCCAAATGTTTCTGCCTCAATTTGAGTTGTCTAAGTCCAAAGATTCCTAGATGTCGGTGGGAATGTAGCAATTTTTCAAGGATACTTTGAGAGTGTCCTTGAAGAGTTTCTTCTGCCACCATGGACTCGCTTGCCCTGTTGCAGCTCTGAGTCGAGCATCTTTTTTGGCAGATTAATATCGGACATGAGGACGAAGTCACCTGTCCATCAAAGCTGTTTGAGTGTGATCAATGATTTCATGCTGGAGATGCTTGCCTGAGAGAGAATACTGCCGTTGGTGTGCCTATCTTGCCAATGTATTTGCAGGAATTTGCGAGGAAGCATTGTTGCTACTTCTCCAGTGCTTTGAACTGCCTGCTTTATACAGGCCATGTCTGTGAAGCATGTAGGAGTGGGAACATCACTACTGCCCTGCAGGCATTGAGCTTGGTGCCGGGCTTCAGATCCTGCACATTGAAAACTCTCTTCCTCAGGCGACAGAACGTTGCACTGGCACACTGACGGCGGTGTTGCACTTTGTCATCGACGTCTTCCCTTGTTGACATTAGCGTTCCAAGATATGCAAAATAGTCTACGTTGTCCAAGGCCTTGTCATTGATCTTGATAATAAGATGGCCGTACTGTGTGGCTGTGCAGGTTGGTAGCAAACCTTTGTCTTCTGGATGGTTAATGTAAGGCCCATGCTCACGTACGCTTCGCTGCTGGTATTGATGAAGGTATGGAGCTCCACCTCCCATTGTGCACAGACGCAAGCATCCTCTACATGCTATAATTAAATCACAAATGGTGAAACAACTTTGGACCTGGACTGGAGGCGATGTAGTTTGAAAAATGTTCCATTCATGCTGTAGATTAGCTCAAAAGTAGGGGAGAGCATATTGAGAGTGAGGTGGATCAGTGCAGAAAGGAAGATCTAGAAGAGCTTTAGTATGATGACTCAGCCTTGCTTGACAACGGTTCGCACATGTGTGGTGGATCTGTTGTTCAGCATCACGGCTTCATGTCATCGTGAAGCAGGTGGTGGAAAATTAAATAATTTTGAGAGCAGCTGAATTTGATGAGGATACTCCATAATCGCTCACTGTTGATGGAGTCGAAGGTTTTTTTGAGGTCAAAGTAGTTCGTGTCCAGATTTCGATGCTACTCCCTGCGTTTTTCTGAAATTTGGCGCGCGGTGAAGATCATGACCACTGCGCCCCTTAGTGGGATGAATCAGCACCGCGAATCTACTAATCTTCAGTCACTGGGAGAACGTGATTGAGGAGGATTCTTCTGATGACTTTCCCTTGGGCAGACAGCAGGGAAACTCCTCTGTAATTACCGCAATCGGACTTAACACCTTTCTTGATGATGGCCATGATTACAGCATCTCCGATATCCCCTGGCATGCCCGCTGCATTGTAAATGAGAGAAATTATTTCTGGCATTTGCGCCAAAAGTAATTCCCCGACATGCTTTGGTGCTGCAGCTGGGATTCCATGTGCTCATGAGACTTTGTTGTTCTTCAATTATCGGATGGCCTTTTGAAACTCATGCAGGGCTGTGGATATGCTAAGTTGGTGGTGGGTAGCATGCTTTTGGATGGAATCGAGGACACTTATGTCAAAGACAGAGCCTTTGTTAAGGAGATCTCGCAATACGCCTTCTGGAGGGCACTGGCTGCCTCTATGTCTTTTCCGTCCTGGCCCCTTTTTGGGTGCAAACTTCACTGCTTGGACAGTGGTTTGTCTCCTGCGCTATTTCCCCTCATCATCTGTTCATTATGTCGTTAGTTTTATGTTGCACCTCGACCTTCAGACGTCGAAATAACTGCTTTCTTGCTCTCGAGTTTTGCTGCTGTTTCCAATTCAAGAATGCCTTGCCTTTGTGGTTTATTAGCTCCTGGATCACCTGCTTATTCTTGTCGAATCAGTCTTGATGTTTCCTGATTGATTTATCAAGCGGCTCGACACAGGTGCTAACTACAGAGGCCTTGAACGCAGACCAGTCACTTTGGACACTGTGTCTCCGGTTGACTGAAATTCCTGAAGTTGTTTTTGGGGCGCTGTCTGAATAGGCTTTCTTAGTAGGGTATTTCAGTGCTCCAGCTTTGGTTTTCCTGCACCAGCGTTTCTGCTCCCGCTGTTGTTTTCAGTCTACATTAATTTAAATAACAGAGTGGATTAGGCAGTGGTCCATCCAGCAGTCACCAGCTTCTGTCATGCCGTGTGTGATGCTGACGTCGTTGTGAACCATCGCTTAGACGATGACATAGTCATCTTGTTAGAACAATAAAAAAGCCACCAGTTGAAAGAATTCAAACACACACTGCCCAGCGTCGGAATCGTGCTATGCTGATTGATCAAAAGCGGATTTTCATATAGATTTGTTGCTGCATTGAGCAATTAGGGCAGTCAGCTTTCATGTCACAAGAAATTCGACAACTGAACTGTCTTCGGATGAAGATAGTCCCCATCTGGCCGATATATGCAGCACCGGGATTCCAAGGCAAATGGAGCAGCGTCACAGACCGTGATATGACGGGCTGAAACCCACAAATGAGAGTTTTCTTTGTACAATGCTTCATGTAACTTTTTTAATTAATTTGTTTACTGAAATTCATTAGTAATACCGGGGATCATCATTGGTCGAGATCGGACCCGTGTCTACTTTGCTCCACATTTAAACAGCCGCTCCTCACAGCACCCTCCAATAGACATGTTGTGAGGAACCATCATCGACCTGAAATTTTAAATGTGTTCGCTCCCCACGGATACTGCCTGAATTTCTGTGTATTGTCAGCATGTCCTGTTTATACCCTTCCTTTCGATGCGGTTGCTCTTGTTGGCTCTGGACCTTGTGCTGCAATGGTAGCGGTTCTGATTCCAGATCAGATGGCAGCGGGTCCCAATCACGACTAGATCGCACGTTTTCATTGGGCCAGCCCCAATTTGAAGGAAGAGCTGATCGTTGTTGGTGAAATAAATATTCGTAGAATCAAGTGATCTGTAACTTTCGATTTTCGCACACAGATTTTATTAATTTATAATTTATATTGCAACAATCTTTCAGGGATGTGTTCTGGTTATTGTTTGCAGAATAACCATGTCTCCCGCGTGGCAGGCGAGTATTCTACTCCTGAATCACAAATGCTTACATTGTGTGTAGAAGAACTCCACGAGGCTGAGTGTAGTGAGCTAAACATAGTGTGTCTTTAAATTTATTTATTTCAACTCCAGAGTGCCTAAACATCATGCCAGACAACACTTTATACAGGCCTTGCATGTTTGTGCATGGGACAATTAGGACTCCAACAATCGCGCCCTTTGGTGGCAAGTATTACATAGTCATATGCATACCATCACTCCCACCTTCGGTACAAGTTATTTTCAAGTTGAAGCGATCTAGAGCCTTTCGCCGCCTGGTTTATGGTCTAAGTTCAAAGCCTGGCGTGTGTGAGTTGACCGGACCATTTCTGCACTGCAACGCGGCTGGTCTGACCAGATTATCAGGAAGGGTAGATTCATCCTCGTGATTTACAACGAGTTCGATTGCTGGTTCTGTGTGTGTTGGTGGATTGTCGATGGTGATGTCCTCTTCAAGTCGTACCTGGTTTGTCAGCAAATCACAAATTGGTGTGATCTAAATGCATTCTGCACGTTTCGGCATTTAGCAGTTTGATTATAAACACCCTATTCCCTTCCTTGGCAAAAACAGAGCCAGCAATCCATTTGGAACCATGACCGTAATTCAGGACAAATAGAGGGTCGTTAACATCGATGTCACGTGACCAGACGCGTGTTCCTGGTACATGTTCTGCCGGTGTCGCCGGGTTTCCACGTGATCATGTAGATCCGGGTAGACGAGAGAGAGCCTGTTTTTCAGCGATCTCTTCATTAACAATTCTGTATTACAACTCCAGAGTGCCTAAGCATCATGGCAGCCAATCTTTTATACTGGCGCTACCTTTGGCTGCACTTGTATGCAGGTGACAATTAGGAATCCAACATTCGCGCCCTCTGATGGCAAGTATAATATAGTTACATACATAACAATTTTGTTATTTTAATCTTCAAGCCAGCGCAATTAATCATTGCAATTTTTTAATACAAAGTGAAGAACAATAATGGACAGCAAAGTACTTCAGATGCTGAAAAAGAATTTCTTCAGCAACTGCTCGAAAATGTCACAGGTCCAGCACTGGGCAGTACCACTCAGCTCTTCTCCTGCTCTGTTAACAGCCGCTCCTCTCTGCTCCCACTCTGTAAACAGCCACTCCTCTCTGCTCCCGCTCTGTAAACAGCCGCTCCTCTCTGCGCCCGCTGTTTGAACATCCGCTCCTCATGCTCTGCCTCTTCACACCGCCCACGTGTGTAACACTTCCAATGTGACACAGAGCCGCAGACACACGGAATCCAATGACTTTACTCAGTTGGTTGGTTTTAACGTTGCTCCTGTGAAGTTCTGTGATTTCGGACGATGTACAAAATACGGTGCAAATTCACACATTTTAACTTAAATTATTGATCTTTTCTGCAGTGCCTTTCGGTTGTGAAAATGTGATTTTTGGCTAAACCCTTGTGACAACCATCCGGGAATTGCAACCAGGATCTGTCGCATTTCAACGCTGAAAATTCCAAAACGAGAATCAAATCGCTGGACCAACGAGCCTCCAATAAAAATAAACAACGCAATTCATTATGTATTGAAATCTCATATTCTGTCGGTAAAGAGTTAAATTTTGACACCCATCCTGCCTGTGTTGTGTCCCTGAGAGAGCTAAAAAAATAGTCCCACTCCCCATAATCCTACAAATGTTTTCCTTTTAATGTAAATATTAGTAATTTGAGAAATGAGTGTAGCACATTTGGAGAAAAAGGTGAATTTGCACATTCAGCTTACGGTGATTTACAAAACAAACGGAAGCATCAAATGTTCAAGGCAATATCAACGACGATTATATTCACATCCGCGCTTGTAGCGCACAATACATTAGCAGACCTTTGCATGAACCATTCGGCCACTTTGTTTTACGGCTAGAGTGTAATCAGTCACTCAGCTTTATGCTTTTTGCATCCAAACAGCAATCCCCAGCGACAAACGGAACTCAACGCATGTCCTGCCCATGCATCAAGTTGCAACAATGTTGAAAGTGGACAACTAGCTTCTGTCAGCAAAAGGTCTTCCGTTGCTTCAGGTGAGGGAGCGCCAGAAATGTTATGTTGTGAAACAGATTCAAAGCAAAGAAAAAGAAACGATTGACCGGGGGAATTAAACGCCCATGACAGAACTTCGTTATTATCGAAGTCAGGCATCTTTTCCATGAACACACGCAGCCACTGCTGCGCCACTACAGCTGTTGAGGGGAGTATTTTAAACAAAGGGCTATTGTTTCTGGAAGGCAGAAAAAGCTGAGACAACAGGCCCGTTTGAATGAGTAAACAAGTTTCGAATGACAACAAAATAATACTTGTTTAATAAAGTCAAGATTGATGTTTTGCTGTGTTCCAACAGCAGGTGCCGCAGAGGACAAAAGATAAAAAGCAAACTGTGCCGTAATTCGGATTTGAACCGAGGTTGTTGCGGCCACAACGCAGAGTACTAACGACTATATGATCACGGTACCTGACATCAGCTCCTGCAACGTTGCTCTGACAAAAACAAAGTCATACACAGCGCTGCTTGGATTTTATTGATGAGGCAAAAATTAGCCCCGCCAGAAATTATGGCAGCGGTGGAATTGGACCTGCACCCTACAGCGACTGGAGTGTTAATCCTGAATGGCAACTGGGGCGATGGTAGGTAAACTTTAAAGCCCTTTCACGCGGGGAGAAATTCGTCCATTATGCGTTATGAAAAAAATTAGGCCCCGCTGATGGTTGAACCCAAAATTGGCTTTTTACTAGACATGTGCTTTGACCAACTAAGCCATGGAGCCGAATCGCTATTTGACTGGCTTCCCGCCACTGACTGATATCAGTCAGCAACCTGTCACTGCATTTTGGATTTGCAGGCTGCTTTGGATGTTCTTATCTCCCTTGTCTATTCGGCCATCTGACCCGAATCTGCCGCTATCTCTCGCTGTGTTTATCTCAGTTTCAATCTGTGGCTAAATGCTGAAGGAATTCCAATGTTTCTTTCGAAAATGAACATAAGAACATAAGCAATTGGCGCAGGAGTAGTCCATTTGACAACTCCAGCCAGCTCCCGACCTTCAATAAAATCATGGTGGATCTGCTCATGACTCTGCTATACATCCCTGCCCGCTCTCCATAACCCATGAAACCCTTAACACGCAATAATCTGTCTGTCTTTGCAATAAATATATTCAATGAACCAGTCTCCATAGCACTCTGGAGCAGCGAATTCCTCAGATCCACAACCCACTAAAATAAAACAATTCTCCTCATCTCAGTTTTAAATGGGCGGCCTCTGATTATAATATTATGCCATCTCGATCTAGTCTCCCGTATAAATGGAAACATCGTCTCTGCTTCCACCTTGCCAAGCCCCCAATTATTCTCATACGTTTCGATAAGCTCACCTCTCATTCTTCTGAATTCCAACATACTCAACTTTTCCAGAACTGTCAACCTCCTCATCTCTGGAAGCAACCTTGTGAACCTTCTCTGAACTGCCTCCGAAGCAAGTGCACCCTTTCATAAATTTGGAAAACAAAACTGCAGGCATTATTCCAGGTGTGGACTCACCAATACCCTGTACTACTTTAGCAAGACTTCCCAGCTTTTATGCGCCAAGCTCCTTTGCAATAAAGGCCAAGATTCCATTGGCCTTCCTGATCAATGCTGTGCCTGCACACGAATCTTTTTTGTCTTTCATGCACAAATACCCCCAGGTCCAGCTGTACAGCAGCACTTTGCAATCAATCTACATTTAAATAATAAATAGCTCCTAGTTTTAGCTGCCTTCATACTTTCCAACATTTTTCACCATCTGTAAAATTTTTGCCCACTCAATTAGCCTGTCTATTTCCTTTTGCAGATTTTTTGTGTGCTCTTCATGCATTGCTTTTCCTCCCATCTCTGTATCGTCGGAAAACTTAGCTACGTTACACTCGCTACTTTCCTCCAAGTCATTAATATAGATTGTAAATAGTTTGGTCCCAGCACTGACCCCTGCAGCACCCCCCTTGTTACTGATTGCCATCCTGAGAATGACCCATTTATCTCTACTCTCTGTTTTCTGTTCGTTAGGCAATCCTCTATCAATGCTTTTATATTCCACCCAAGCACGTGAAACTTAATCTTGTGCAGTAACATTTTACGTGGCACCTTGTCAAAGGCCTTCCAGAAGTCCAAATGCACCACATCCACTGGTTCGCCTTTATCAGCCCTGTTCGTTACATCCACAAAGAATTCTACCAATGTCTCAAACACGAATTTCCCCTCATGAATCCATGCCTGAACTCTGCCTGACCTAGATTTGATTTTCCAAATTTATTCTTTAATAATGGACTCCAACATCTCCCATCCACAGAAATTAGGCTAACTGGTCAATAGTTATTTGCGTTTTTATCTGCCTCTTTTTTAAAATAGGGGTGTTAAATTTGCTGTTTTCCAATCTGCCAGAATCCGAGGAATGTTGGTAAATTACAACCAATGCATTCACTATTCCTGCCGCTACTTCTCTTAAGACCCTAGTATGCAAGCCATCGCATGCAGGAGTTTTATCTGCCTTGAATCCCATCAGCTTACTTAGTGCCACATCTTTAGTGAATTTGATTGTGTTAAGTTCCTTCCCCCCTTTTGCCCCTTGACTATCCATTGTTGGAATATTATTAGTGTCCTCTCATGTAAAGAATAATACAAAATATTTTTTCAGAGTTTCTGCCATCTCCATGTTTCTTAGGGACCAAGATTTAGCCTAGCCACGATTTTCATTTTTATATAGCTATAGAAACTCTTGCAATCTGTTTTTATATTTCGTGCTCATTTACTTTCATAGTCTATCTTCCCATTCTTAATCATTTTTTTGTAATCATTGTTGGCTTTTAAATGCTTCCCAATCTTCAGCCTCCCACTAGTTTTGGCCACATTGTATGTCCTTGTTTTTAATTGGAAACCGTCCTTTATTTCTTTAGTTGTCCAAAGAAGGCTCTCTTTTCTCTTTCGCCGTTTCCCCATCAGTGGAATATATTTTTCTGGAGAGTTGTGAAATATCACCTTTTATGTTCACCGCTGTTCATCAAGCTAATGATTGGACATGAAGTTTGGTTTTATGAAGTTAAAATAGAATTAACAAGTGTCAAATGCATCCAGGACAAGACTCGAACCTGCAAAATTCTTATAACATTCTAATTTACATAAGAATCACACACCTTATTATTTAAGTCACATCGCATGTGCAATTAACATTCATGTAATGACGATAATGATAGATTAAAGCCCCTGATAATATTTATTTCACTTCCATTATTTACACTCCAACAGCAGAAGTGAACCATTCACTTATTGAAATATGAGAAGTCCGGGAGTCGAACCACAATCCAAGCGTTTCCTCTCGTCCTCCTTTCCAGCTTTTCTGCTGTCCTCAGGAAACTTCGTTACCTCTTGTCCTCCACAGAAAAGCTCCGAATTCAATTAAATTAAACCATAGCTGAGGCTCTTAATCTATGCCGCTGACTGCATTTCACCAACTCCCTCCCACGTCAGTGCCAAACTTTTGCTCCCAAGCTGTCTCCTTGAGGATTGTCCCCCATCCGCAATTTCGCCCGTCACCGCCGCTACATTCACCCATCTGCTGCTGAAATCCTGACCATGCCTTCGTTATCTCTGAGTTGACTACTCCAACGCACTCCTTACTGACCTCCCACGATCTACCCTACGTAAACGTGAGGTCATTCCAAAACTCTCTGGATGTATCCAAATTCGCATCAATCCCATTCAACCAGCACCCTGATGCTCACTCACCGATATTGGCTCGCGCTGAAGCAATGCTTGGATTTCAAATTTCGCATTGTTGTTTTCACATCTCCGTCATGGCCCTGCCCTTCCCAATGCCATTAATCTCCTCCATCCCCATAACCAATGGAGATATAGGCACTCTTCTAATTCTGCCATCTTGAGTATCCCTGATTATAATCATTCGACAATCGCTGGACATCCCTTCAGCTGCCTCAGCCCTAATCTCTGGAATTTCAGAAAACAATGCCGATTCTGCTTTATTGCATTACGCTATTCCAAATGTCCCACAAGGTGGGAACAGGCGGGGCAAGGGGAGAAAAATAGAGTGGAGACAGGGAGTCATCAGTTCCATGGGGCACGAAAAAGGTTGAAACGATGGTTTTACTTGGCTCTGTGGTGTTGGGGAACTATGAGGTTGGCAGCCATTTGGGATGATCCGCAGAGAAGATGAGATCGGTGAAAGTCTTGGAAACGATGGGTTGATGTTTGCTAATGGGCCATGGTCCAGGGTGAGCTAGGATGAGGTGTGGGACTAAGGGCAGCTATTAACGATGAAACACCGTGATAGTTTTTATTTCGTTTCCTTCAAAAAGACATAAGAATTAGGAGCAGGATTCAGCCATTCAGCCCCTCGAGCTTGCTGCGCCATTCAATGAGATCATGGCTGATTTTCTACCTCAACCCTACTTTCCTGCTCTGTCCCATATCCATTGATGCCTTTAATATCCCGAAATCTATCGATCGCTGTCATGAATATACTCAAAGACTGAGCCTCCACAGCCCTCTGGGGTATCTAATTCAAAAAGATTCACCACTCTCTGAGTAAAAAGGTTTCTCCTCATTTCAGTCCGAAATAGCAGATCTTTTATTCTGTGGCAGTGCCCCCTGGTTCTAGATGCCCAAGACAGAATAAACGTCCTCTCTGCATTTATGATGTCAAGCACTGTAAGAATGTTGTATATTTCAATGAGTTCAGCTCTCATTCTTCTAAACTTGAGTAAATATATTCCTAGTCTACTCAATCTCTCATCATCGAACAATCCCAACATCCTAGGTGTCAGTCTGGTGAACCTTCCTTGCTCCCTCTCTATTCTTCCTGAGGTTAGGAGACCAAAACTGTAAACATTCCTTGTACTCCAATCAAATCAACGGTTGTGAACCTTTCACTGATTGAGAAACGAGAATTCGAAAGTTAATCTCCATTCCGCGCGCTTCCTCCTCGACAGTTTTTCTGCTGCCGTCAGGAAGTTTCTTTGCTTCTTGACTTCCTTCCAAATCCTCCTCAATCCCATAACTTGAACCACAGTCAATTAAACTAAACCGCTGACTCCATGTAACCAAATCCCTCCTCACTGGCAGCCAACCTTTTACCTCTGAGCTATGGAGTATCCCACATGCGTAAAATCAGCTGTCACAACACTTACCTCTGCGCAGCGACTGCTGAAATCCTTATCCATGCATTTGTTGTCTCTGGACTGGACTATTCCAATGCACTCCTGGCTGGCCAACCACGTTCTACGCTATGTAAACTTGTGCTCAAGCAAAAAATAGACAGCCTGTCTCCTAACTGGCACCAAGCCCATTCATCCATCGCCCCTGTGCTCGATGACCTACATTCGCTCCCGGTTAAGTAACTCATATGATTATAAAATCGCATCCTTGCTTCCAAATCGCTCCATGACCTCGCCCCTCCCTATCTGTCATCTCCTCCAGCTCCATAACCCCGTGACATATCTTCACTCCTCTAATCCTGTCTCGTTGAGCATCCCTGATTATAATCACTCAACCATTCACCTGCCATACCTTCAGCTGCCTGGGCCCTTAGCTCTGGAACTCCCTTACGAAATCTCTGAACCTTTCTAACTCTTTCTCCTCATAGAATAATATAAATAATACGATACTGAGGGAAGCCATTTGTGCCATTGTATCTCTTCCCGCCGACAAATAGCTAACCGGCCTAATCCAACATCCAACACGAGGCCTGTAGCCCTGTAGGATATGGTTCTTTAAGTGCACATCCAACAACTTTATAAATAGTGGTGAGGGTTTCTGCTTCTACCATCCTTTCAGCTAGTGAGTTCCAGACATCCATCATCATCGGGAATAAATTTATTCCCCTCATCTCCTCTCTAATCATGATACCAACTACTTTGCATCGATGCGCCTGGTTTTTGTCCCCTCTGCTAAGGCAAATGTTCTCTCTAATATCATTGCTACCCATTCTATCGAGGGCCCTCATATTTCATGCACTTCAATTCAATCTTCCATCAGCCTCCTCAGCTCCAAACAAAGTAAAACACAGTTCATCGAATCTTTCCTCATAGCTTCAATTTTCCAGTTGATGCAACATCCTCGTAATGTCCACTGTGCCCTCTCGAGTGCAATCAAATATTTCCTGTAATGGGGTGAGCAGAACTGCAGCATTACTTTAGCTGTGCTCTAACTATTGTTTTGCAGTTGTACCGTAACTTCTCTGCACTTACATTCTATCCCTCGGCTAAAAAAGTAAAGGATTCCATATGCCATTTTTACAACTTAATCGGCCTGTTAACTAACTGTAAGGATCTGAGGGCATACACTCGAAGGTCCCTCGGTTCCTCCACACCTCTCAGCATCCTGCTATTTTGTGTATCTTGTTGTACCTCCCCAATTGCATTAGCTCACACTTCTCTGGATTGATTGCCATTTTCCTCTTTTCTACCCAACTGACTGGTCAATCGCTATCTTCCTGCAGTCTAAACTTCCCACTTCACTGTCAAACACACAGACAATTTTTGTTTCATTTGTAAACTTCATTACCTTGCTCCCTACATTTATGTCTAAATTATTAAAGTAAAATCAGAAAAAAAGGGACTGAGCACTGAACCCTACGAACCCCATTGGAAACATTCTTCTGTTCGTAAAAACATCAACCATTTTCTTCCTGCACTGAGCCAATTTTCAATCCGATTTGCAACACTCCCTTAAATACCATGGGCTTTTACTTTTTTGATCAGCCTGCAATGTGAGACTTTGTCAAAAGTCTTGTTAAAATCCATGTGGATTACGTCAAATGCATTGCCCGTACCGTACCTCTCTGTTACCTCCTCAAATAATTCAATTATGTAAGTCAGACACGACCTTCCCTTAACAAATCGATGCTGACTGTTTTTTTGAATCAATGTCTTTCTAAATGAAAGTTTATACTGTCCCTCAGCGTTAACTCCAATAATTTTCCCATCACCAGGTTTAAACAAACTGTCTGTAATTATTCGGTGCTTCACTTTCTCCACTTTAAAATAATGGTACAACGTTAGCAGTTATGCAATGTTTTGGTGCCTCTCCTGCAGCTAGGGAGATTTCTCAAATGATGGTCAGAGCCTCCGCAATTTCCACACCTACTTCTTTTAATAGCCTAGGATATATTTCATTTCGTCCTGGAGATTTATTTACATTCGAAGATGCCAAACCCCTTAATCATTGCTCCCTCACTATGTTTATCCAATCCAATATTACATTCTCTTCTTCCTTAACTTTAACGCCGGCATCGTCGCCCTCCTTTATTAAACTGCTGCAATGCTTTCATTTAGTACCTTACACACATACTCCACATCCACACATAGGTTACCATTTTGGTCACCCTATTCTGCCCTTCGTTATCCTCTTGTTCTTTATGCAATTGTGAACCATCTTTGGATATTCTTTGATTCAACGTGCCAGTATTTTTCATGCTTTCTCTTTTCTTTCCAAGTTTCCTTTTCAATTTCACTCCTAGGCTTTCTGCAGTACTGGGCTCTCGATTGTTAATAAAAGCTTCCTGTCTTTGACTTATCTTTCCCTGTATGCACGTTGTCATCCAGGCGCCTCTAGATTTGGCACAGTTGCCGTTTTTCTTTCGAGGAACATGTTGACTTGTAACTTGTATCTCCTTCTTGAATGCCTCCCACTGACACTGCTCTGATACTGATTTCCCTTCCAATGAGCTGTTTCCCGTCCACTTTTTCTATTCATCGAATCATGGAATCACAGAAATTTACAGCTTAGGAGGCCATTTCTGCCCGTCGCGTTTGTACATTCCAATAAAGAGCTATCAAGCCGAATCCCACTTTCTACCTCTTGATCTACAGCCCTATAGATTATGGCACTTCAGACACACATCCAAATATTTTCGAAATGTGGTGACCGTTTTTGCACCTACCACCAGTGCGATCGAGGACAATCCCCCTCTCACGCCCCCTCCAACAATCTGCACCACCATAATCTGGGTGAAGAAATTTCTTCTCACTCCCCACTAAACCACCTACCAATTACTTTAAAGCTATACCTCCTCGTTGTTGACCTCCTCTGCTCAGGGAAAAAGGTCCTTCCTATCCACTTTATCAAGGCATCTCCTAATTAAACACCTTAACAAGTTCTCCCCTCAGCCTCCAATGTTCTAGAGAAAATAAAACCAGCCTCTCTAATCTTTGCCACAGCTAAAATTCCCCATTCCAAGCCACATCCTGGTAAATCTCCTATGTACCCTGTCTCGTGCAATCACGTGTTTCCTTTAATATGGTGACCAGAACTTCACGCAGTACTCGAGCTGTGGCCTAACTGTTTTATAGAGTTCAAGCTTAACTTCCCTGCTCTTATATTCTATGCCTCGTCAATTAAGGAAATTATTCTGCATGCCTTCTGAATGCACTTTTCTGCCTGTGCTGCTACATTCATGGGTATGTGAACATGCATTAAACATTCCCTTTGTTAGTGTACACTTCTCAGTGCCCTACCATTTAATGTGTATTCCTTTACATTGTTAGCCATCCCCAAATACATTACCTAATACTTCTCCGTATTGAATTCCATTCACCACTATTCTGCTCACGTGACCACTTCATTGCTACCTAGCTGCATTCAAGAACATTCTTCTTCATTAAAACATTGGCTGTTTGGATGATAATCATACCCCTTCATTCTCATCTAAATCATTGATGTATAGTTCAAAAAGCAAGGAGCCATGAGGAGCCCCACTAGAACAGCCTTCCAGTTGCAAAAACACCTATTACCCTTTGCTTGCTGCCTCCAGGAAAATTTTGTATCCAACTTGCCACTTTGCATTGGATTTCATGGAATTTTACTTTCCTGAGCAGTCTGCCATAAGTAACCTTGTCGAAAGCCTTGCTAAGATCGATGTACACGCCATCAAATGCGTTACGCTTATGGACAATCCTTGTCAGAAAATGTAATCAATTTAGTCATACAGGACCTTCCCTGAAAACTGTCCTTGACCAAACCGAGACTTTTGAAATGAATATTTATCCTTTTCCTCAGAATGTTTTCCAATAATCTTTCCACAACCGATGTTAGGCTGATTGGTCTGTAATTGATCCCTTTCTCCTTTTTAAACAAAGATACGACATTAGCAGTCCTCCAGTGCTCTGGCACCACACCTGTAGCCAGAGAGTTAGACCCTCTGCTATTTCCTCTTTTACTTCTCTAAATAGCCTGGGTACATTTCACGTGGCCCTGTGGATTTTTCCACTTTCAAAGCTGTTAAACCGCATCAGACTTCCTCTCTTACTATGTTTATTTCATTTAATATTTTACGTTCCTCCCCCCACCCTGATTGAAACATCTGCATCGCCGCTATCTTTTATGAAAACAAATGCAAAGTATTCATTAAGAACCATGAACAAATATTCCACCTCCGCACATAGATTACTTTATGGTCTCTCATGAGCCCTACTCTTTCTTTAGATATCGTCTTGCTCTTAATGTATTTATAAAACTTTGGGTTTTCGTTGATTTTACTTGCCAAAATATTTTCATGCACTCACTTTGCTTTCTTAATGTTCTTTTTAATTTCACGTTTGCACTTCCTATAATTTTCTAGTGTTTCTGCAGCATTGATGCATCGCTATGGCATAAGCCCCCATATTTTCCTTTAGTCTACCCTGTAAGCCTCTAGTTATCCAGGGGGCTCTGGATTTGCTAGTCCCACCCTCTTTCTTTGAGGGAGCGTACTTGTTCTAAACCCTGAGTATTTGCTCCTTGAATGCCTTCCAATACTCTGACAGAGTTTTGCCTTCAAGTATCTGTTTCCAGTCAACATAGGCTAAATCCTATCTCTGTTTAACAGAATTGACTTTTCCCCAATTGAGATTATTTATTCCTTGTCTAAATTTGTATTTTTTCACAACTACCCTAAATCGAACTGAATTATGATCACTAGTACCAAAATGCTCTCTCACTGATACCCCTTCTACCCGCTCAGCTTCATTTGCTAAAACTAAGTCAGAATCACCCCCTCCCTTCTTTGGCTTCATATATAATGGCTAATAAAGATCTCCTGAATGCATTTTAGCAATTCTGCCCCTATATGTATTTCGCACTCATTCTTTCCCAGTTAATATTAGTGCAGTTAAAATCGACTTCTATTCCTCCCCTATAACTTTGCCAACAATTTTGCACTTCTCTCTCACTCTGACTGGTAGCGGGTCTATAGTACCCTCCCAGTAGTGTGATCGCCACGATTTTGTAGTTCAATTCATCCCAAATGTCTTGAATTGATGATCCATCAAGCATATTATCTCTCCTCAGCTGCAATTATACTTTAATCAAAACTGCGACCTATCCCCTCCCCTCGTTTTTATCCCCCTCTCTCTCAAGCCTAAATACCATATAGGCAGGAATGTTGAGCTATCATACCTGCCCTTATTTAAGCCATGTCTATGTAATAGGTGCAAAATCATACTCATCATTAGCAAGTGGCGTCGGGAGTAACCCGGATATTACAACTATTGAGGTCCTGCTTTTTAATCTCTCTCCTAGCTCCTACGTGCAGGGCCTGATCCATCTTTCTACCTATAACATTGGTACAATAATGGACCACACCCTTTGGTTGTGCACTCTCTCCCTCCAGCATCCCCTGCAGCCGCTCAGTTCAAACCTTGACCCTATCTGAATGGTGACAGATTAGGAAAAGGGGAGGTGCAACGAGACCTGTGTGTCATGGTACATCAGTTATTGAAGGTTGGCATGCAGGTACAGCAGGCGGTTAAGAAAGCAAATGGCATGTCGGCCTTCATAGTGAGGGGATTTGAGTACAGGGGCAGGGAGGTGTTGCTACAGTTGTACAGGGCCTTGGTGAGGCCACACCTGGAGTATTGTGTGCAGTTTTGGTTTCCTAACTTCAGGAAGGACATTCTTGCTATTGAGGGAGTGCAGCGAAGATTCACCAGACTGATTCCCGGGATGGTGGGACTGACCTATCAAGAAAGACTGGGTCAACTGGGCTTGTATTCACTGGAGTTCAGAAGAATGAGAGGGGACCTCATAGAAACGTTTAAAATTCTGATGGGTTTAGACAGGTTAGATGCAGGAAGAATGTTCCCAATGTTGGGGAAGTCCAGAACCAGGGGTCACAGTCTAAGGATAAGGGGTTAAGCCATTTATGACCGAGATGAGGAGAAACTTCTTCAACCAGAGAGTGGTGAACCTGTGGAATTCTCTACCACAGAAAGTAGTTGAGGCCAATTCACTAAATATATTCAAAAGGGAGTTAGATGAAGTCCTTACTACTAGGGGTATCAAGGGGTCTGGCGAGAAAGCAGGAAGGGGGTACTGAAGTTGCATGTTCAGCCATGAACTCATTGAATGGCGGTGCAGGCTAGAAGGGCTGAATGGCCTACTCCTGCACCTATTTTCTATGTTTCTATGTTTCTACACCATGTAGGCAGCGTACCGTACTGGGATGACGTCTGCGGCCTGTCTGCCCCACTAACAATTGAATCTTTTACCATTATTGCTCTTCCACTCTTCTCCCCCAACCCCGCCCCCATGTGCAGCTGTGCCAGCTGTACCGTGGAATTAGCTCTCACTGCATTCCCGTAGCAGCCATCGCCCAACCAGTACTGAGAACAGAATGCTGCTAGGGGAGCGAGATGCACTCAGGGGACTTCTACAATACCTGGCTGCTCCTCCCCTTCCCACACATTCATTCCCTGCCTGCACTCTCTTAAGATGCTGGGTGATCACCTCAAGAAACATGCTATCGTAGAAGTTCTCAGTCTTGCCGAGTCACTGCAGCGATTCTCTCATTGATACCCCTTCCACCTGCCTAGTTTAGTTGCCTAAAGCGAAGTAAAGAACCGCCCTCTCCCTTGTTGGGCTTGCTACATCCGGGCTAAAAAAAAGTTCTCCTGAATTGACTTAGGAATTATATCCTGTCTATACTTTTTACACTGATTGTATCCCAGTTATTATTTCAGTAAATGAAATCACCCAATATTACTGCACAATGTTCATGCATTTTTCAAACATTTGCAAACACATTGCTTCTTCTCTCTCCCTCGGATTGTTTGGGGGCCGACTGCATACTCCCAGCAATGTAGTTGTTCCTATATGTCATTTAGCCTTATTTGAAGATCATTCTAAGATATCACCCCTTCTCATAGCTGTAATATTTTTTGTAATTAACATTGCCACCCCTCCTTCTTAATCCTACCTCTATCTTGTTTGAAATATCTGTAACCAGGAATGTTGAATTGCAAATCATGTCCCTCTTTATGCCATGTTTCAGTAATTTCTAAGATATCATGCTTCAATATAACTATCTGTGCCATCAGCTCCGCTGCCGTATTCACCATACGCCTTGCATTTAGGAATATGCTATTATGCACAGCCAAACTCATGTATTGTCTATTTTCCAATCTTTGTTTGCTCTGTCTTTCGAACTGCCATACTAATCTTCAAACTTCCAGCTGTGGCTGTGCTTCCCTCCTTTCTTATTCTATGCTCATCTTCTAAAGAAGACGTGACTGGAAGGCTGTTTCCATTGGGATCCACAGATTTCAGTAGTAGGTACCTTGCGTTTAATGGTATATATCAATACTTTAGAAATAAATATAGGGGGTATGATAAAGACGCTTTTAGATTTTTCTAAAATCGGTTGTGTGGTTGAAGATGAAGAGCAAAGCCAGAGACTGTTGGGCATAACAGTGGAAACATGAATTCAATCCGGCGAATAATGAGGTAATTCACTTGGGTAGGACTATCAAGACAAGGGAATACACAATCAATGATAGGACACTGAGATTTATAAGGGAACATGGGGTCCTTGGAGTGCATTTTCACAGATCCATGAAAGTGGAACGACAGTTGGTTAAGAAGGCATACGGAATATATATATTTATTAGGTGAGGCATAGTCTATAAGAGCAGGGAGGTTATGCTTTAACTGGATAAATCAACATTTGTGCCACAGCTAAAGTACTGCTTGCAGTTCTGTTCACCACATTACAGGAAAGATGTGATTGTACGAGAGAGGATACTGCGCAAATTGATGAGTAGGCGAGCATTCTACTGCTGAAGCACCAATGTTCGGAATTATACTGAATTTAACTTTCCAACCTCTGCAACTTGTATGCAAAATGTTATTTCAAGATAGATAGGGGGTCACTTCACCATCATATAACGCACTGTGCAGCAGATGTTGTAGGAATTGTTCAATAAATGTTGGAAACACTCAGCAGGTCAGGGAACGTCGTTGGCGAGAGAAACACTGGGTTAACCTTTCAGGCCCATGAGCTTTCGCCAGATCGAATGTTTTGCAGCATTGCTTCAAAGCATTATAGGTCTTGTGGGAGTTTGCTTCCAAACCATTAAGCAGCTTAAAAACAACACGAATAATATAGCAGCAACCCCCAAAAAAATGCAATCACCCATACGGAGGTCGAGCCCGCCAACATGGCGTTAGCAGCATCACGCTGCAACCAACTGTGGTAACCTCAGTACTGTGAGCAGCTAAATTCAACACACTTTTATGTACTCGGCTGATATTTCCGCGATGTCTTCAATTGCTTAAACTATCCTTCAAGTACCTGCACGAATCTCTTTGCATACAGCCTGTAGTTATCTATCATTCACTGTCCTATCGGCAACTATGGTGCATATGTTACTGTGTGCCACAAATAACCACATCCAACAGATTATGACATTCACTTCACACAAGTGCCAGGCAATGACGATCTCCAGAAAGCGAGTGTCAAACCAGCGCCACTTGACTGTCAACGTCATGATTGTTATGTTTTGAATAACTCCACGAGGCTGAGTTGTGGACTTAAGCCACTGTGACCTTGGTTTGTTTAACATAACTCCAAGGTGAGGCAGCAAAGTGGTGGCCTGACTTTTATAACTGCTTGCTCCAGGCTACTCACAGGTGGCCCATAGTTCTCCCATAGGTATGCCCTCTGGTGGAAAATCTTACAAACAGATCAGGTTCACATACGGTACGTAATTTCCACCCAAACTATTGAGTACAATTCATTTATAGTTTGAGACGATCTGGCAGTCTGTGTTCCCTGGTCGTTCGCCTGAGTTTACATCCTGGCATGGGTGAGTTTATCAGGTCATCACTGCATGGAAGCTCGGCTGGTCTGGTTGGACTGTCGGGCAAGATGGGTTCATTCTCGTGGTTGACAGTGATATCACTTGCCGGTTGGATGTGTGGGGTGTTCCTGAAACAGTTCTTGGTAGTCCGTGAATTGCAGTTCGTATGATACAGGTGCTTTTTAGTCGTTTTCCCATTCAACAATTTCACAACAAGCACTCTATTCCCCTCCTTGGATAAGCCTGTGCCAGCAATCCACTTGGGACTGGGCACATAATTTAGAACAAACACCGCGACATTGACTTCAGTGTCATGTGAGACCGCCGTGCGATCATTGCACATATTATGCCTTTGCTGCCGGGTTTCTACTTGAACATTGAGGTCCGGCTGAACTAAGGAGAGCCCAATATTGAGTGCTCTCTTCATTAGCAATTCTGCAGAGCGAACCCCGTGAGAGAGGGTGGCACGTCCGGTAGCTGAGCAGGACCCTGGATAAAGCGGTCTGCAACGACCTTTCCGTTAAATGTCTCAAGCTTTGCTTGATGGTTTGGGCTGGTCATCCACTTGGCCATTGGATGCGGGTTTAAATGGGGCAGACCTGACATGCTTGATGCCATTGCTGATGTTGAATCGTTGAATTCTGAGCTGGTGATACATGGTCAATTGTTGCTGACAAGGACCTTGGTTAACCCATTGGTGTCGAACCTGGCCCTGAGGCTTTCAATGGTGGCAGTGGATGTACATGATATTATTATACGTTAATCCATTTTGAGGAAGCGTCCGCTGTGACTGGAAACATCTTCCCTTGGAAGGAGCCAGCGAAGTTTACGTGAGCATTGCACTATGATTTCGAGGACCATGATCACAGACTCAGTGGGGCCTCCGTGGGTGCATGGCTCACCTCTGAGCATATGTTGCATTGGTGTACGCATGACTCTAATTCGAAGTCTTGCATTTCTGGAGGTGGGTGGGGTGGCTTGACCCATCCACCTCCACGGAGGTGGGTGGAGGGCACACACCCACCTCCATGGCACGAACCTGGTATTGCAATACTTCCAGGAACGGTGCAGTGGCTCTAGGCCTTTTGGCTAAGAGCATTGGCGCAGAGTGATCCTTGACAGGTGCAAGGTGACCTCTGGCGTTTGTGATCTGACAAAGAATTGGAAAGATTGGCAACGAATAAAAAAAAATTAAAAGAAATTATCCGGGAACCACCGATCAGCTTCCATTGAGGATGCATCATTTTACTAGTGATAACAGGGGGTCTTGCCTGGTCGAAGACCTGATCTGGCGAGCCGTGACCGGCGACCCCTCACTCTCAAAGGCATACATTCCCAGAAGCAAGTCTGCAGGTTGCACCATTTCCAGACCGATAGTGTGCAATGGCAACCGAGTCTGGGCGTCTGCGTAGTTCTCTGTGCCTAGTCTGTGGTGGATTATATAGTCATATGCAGACAACATGCGTGCCCATCTTTGGATGTGGGACGAAGCATTGGTGCAGATACTTTTGCTTTCTGAGAGCAGTGATGTGAGCGGTTTGTGGTAGGTACCGATTTCGAACCGGAGACCAAATAGTTATTTGTGCATTTCGTTAACCACGTACACACAAGCCAGCATTTCTTTCTCATCCATACCATAGTCGCTTTCAGCCTTGGACAAATTTCTGGACGCATATGCAACTGGTTGCAGTTTGCCTCACACATTTGCTTGCTGTAACACATACACGACCCTGTACAATGACACAGCACTTGCTGGTACCAAACTTGTGAAAGGCTGTTTCTTGAGAATTACCCCAAGCCCAGTCTTCACCCTTGCGTAGCAGCTAATGCAAAGTTTCCAGCAAAGTACTCAATTCGGTAGAAAGTTAACAAAGTAGTTGAGGAGTCCCAGGAACGAACGCAGTTCCATCACGTTTTGTGGTCTGGGTGCATTCTTGAAGGCCTCCGTCTTGGCGTCCGTGGGACTGATGCCGTCCACCGCAATATTTTTCCCCAGAAATTCGACTTCTTGAGCCAGGAAAACGCACTTGACGCGTTTCAGCCAGAGTCCTACTCAGTCCATTCGCTTTAGAACCTCTTCCAGGTTGTGCAATTGATCGATGATGTTTCGACCAGTGATCAAGATGTCGTCCTGGAACACCACTGCATTGGAACCAATTACAGCAGAATCTCCATGCTCCTCTGAAAGATGCCCGCTGCCGAGCGAATCAAAAAGGGGCATCTGTGATTCACGAACAGTCCTTTGTGCATGTTGATGCGCGTCAACTTCTTTGACGGTTCAGCCAGCTCCTGCTTCAAGTAAGCGGAGATGAGGTCTAACTTGGTGAACGACCATCCCCCTGTTAGCGTTGTGAATAAGTCCTTCGCTTTGGGTAGTGGATACTGGTCCTGTAACGAGACTCAGTTGATCATCACCTTGCAGTTTCCGCAGATTTAACCATCGCATTGCTCAATAGCATTGGCACGATTGGTCTGGCCCACTCATTGAACTCGACTTGCAATATGATTCCCTCGTGTTGAAGTCTGCCCAGCATGATTTCGACTTTCTCTCGCATCATATATGGGACTGCATGGTCCTTGTGATGAACGGGCCATGCCCCAGGAAAAAGGTGGATGTTCACTTTCAAGTTGCAGATGCCTGGCTCAAATGGTGCCGGAAATGTGTTTGGCATCTGGGCACACAGTGCATCAGCTGCCGAGGTCAGAGCTTTGATGTCGTCCCAGTTCCACCGGAACTTGCCTAGCCAGCTCCTGCTGAACAGCGTAGGGCCATCGCCTGGTACAATCCATAGTGGTAAATCACACACTATTCCATCACATGATAATTTCACTGCCGCACTGCCTATGACAGGTATGCGTTATTTGGTGTAAATGCACATGTAGTTTGAATCGCGCCGAGTTTTGACATCCGTGCCTTGTTACTCCACAGTTTATCAAAGGCCTTCCGGCTGATTATCGATTGGCTTGCTCCCGTGTCCAATTACATGGAGATTGGAATGCCATTAAGTTTGAATTTTAACATTATCGGAGGGCTTTTAGTGGTGAAGGTGTGTACCCCATGCACTTTCTTCTCATCCTCCAGCTGAGTTGCCTCTCCTGCTCGTTCAGCGTGGTCCGCGCTGGATCCGTCGCTCTATGATGACTTTGCCACGTGGTGAGTCCGAGGTCGCTTGAACAATCGCAGAAGATGCCTCTTTGTCGTACAGCCCCTGCACACGTCGTGCTCAAAACGACATTGATGGGCTCTGTGACTGTCTCCGCAGCACCAGCATGGCGTTAATGGATTCACGTTAGCACTCCCCAACGGCCTGTGAATCACCCTAGCCCTATCGTGTACAGTCCTGCCTGCTGAGTGCATTATGTTATGCACATTACTTGCCGGTCAACCTCGATTCTGTGCAGATATCTGCTTCGTGTTGTCGCTCGTGGATATGAAGGCCTTGTTCATCGTGATGGCCTTGCTCAATCCAGCGGTTCGGCAGACAGCTGCTTGCGAAGGATGCGTTTGTGGCAAATTCCAAGCATGAAAAAGACTCGCAACATTTCCCCCAAGGATCCTGCAAAGTCACACTGCCACGGAAGGCGTTTAAGGCCGGCGATTAAACTCACCACGGTCTGGCCCTCAGAGCAACGGTGCGTGTAAAAGCTGTACCTCGACATCAGGAAGCTCTCCTTGGGCTTGAGGTGATCCTTACCAAACGTGCACAGCTATGTGTACGATTTGTCCGTTAGTTTGGCCGGTGCCAGCCAGTTCTTACGGAGGCCATATACCGATGACCACATATCGTGAGGAGAATCGCCCTGTGCTTGATCTCTGTTTCAGACGTGACCAATTTCTTGATAACAAAATACTGGTCAAGGCGCTCAATGAAGGCGTCCCAGTCATCACCCACAATAAATCTCAAAATATAAACAATGGCAGCCATATCAGCTTTGTGGTCTGTAACTCGTCGCCAGTTGTTATGTTTGGAATAAATCCACGAGCTCTGTTGTAGACTTAAACCAGTGTGATCTTGGTTTATTTAATATAACTCCAAAGTGAGTCAACAACATGGTGGACTGTCTTTTATGCCTGTTTGCACTAGTGTACACACAGGTGACCATAGGTTTCCCACAGGTGTGACCTCTGGTGGCAAGTCTTACACACAGGTAAGGTTCACATACGTAACAATAACCATCACATAATCCTCCACCAACAACATCCTGTGGGTTCACCATTCACCAGAAACATAACTGGACAATCATCATCATAGGCAGTCCCTCGAAATTCAATTAAGACTTGCTTCCACTATAAAAGTGAGTTCTTAGGTGACTGAACAGTCCAATAAGGGAATTAAAGTCTCTGTCAAAGGTGGGATAGTCATTCGTTGAAGGAAAAGATGGGTGGGAATTCTGGTTTGCCACACAGCCCTTCCACTTCCTGCGCTTGCTTTCTGCATGCAATCGCGACGAGATTCGAGTTGCTCAGCGCCCTCCCGGATGTTCTTCTTCCAATTGGGGCGGTCTTTGGCCAGGGACTACCAGGTTTCGGAGGGGTTGTTGCATTTTAGGCTGTCAGGGTGTCCTTGAAATGTTTCCTTGGCCCACCTGGGGCTCGCTTGCCGTGAAGGATTTCCGAGCAGAACGCTTCCTCTGGGAGTCTTGCATCAGGCATGTGAACAATGCAGCGCACTCAACAGAACTCGTCGAGCGTGGTCAGTGCTTAGATGCTGGGGATGTCAGCCTGATCGCGGAACTGATATTCGTGCATCTGTCCTCCTCGGCCATTTGGAAGATCTTGCTGAGACATCGTTGGTGGTATTTCGCCAGCGATTTGTGTCACTTAAATTGTAGCTGTTCACAGTGGCAGAAGCTGTTCCACGAGGATGAAATGGAGCATGAATGCCGGCATGGACTGCTTGGGCCAAATGGCCTGTTTCTGTGTCATTGATCATGAAGTCGAAAACTGAAAACTGCAGGAAGATATCAATGCACTGGCCAGGTGGGCAGAACAGTGGCAAATGGAATTCAATTCGGATAATTGTGAGGTAATGCATTTGGGGACTTCTAACAATGCAAAGGAATAAACATTAATTGGTACGACGCTGAAATATGTGGAGGAACAAAGGGACCGTGGAGTGCAGGTCCACAGATCCCTGAAGGTAGCAGCCCAGGTAGCTAACGTAGTTCAGAAGGCATGTGGAATACTTGCCTTTATTACCCGCAGCATTGAATACAAGAGCAAGGAGAATATACTTGAACTGTATAAAACATTGGTCAGGCTACAGCAGGAGTACTGTGTGCAGTTATGGTCACCACATTTCAGGAAAGATGTGATTGCACTGGAAAGGGTGCAGAGGAGATTACAATAATATTGTCTGGACTGGAGAATTTTGCTTTAAGGAAAGATTGGAAATGCTGTTCTGTTTTCTATGGAACAGAGGATGCTAAGGCGAGAACCTATTAAGGTGCAAAAAATTATGAAAGGCCAAGATAGAGTGGGTAGCAAGGAATTGTTTCCCCTTGGCAGAGTGGTTCACAACAAGGGGGAATATATTTAAAGTAATTGGGGAAGTGCTGCTGTTTCGACAAGCTATGAGGGGAAATATCTTTATCCAGTGGGTCGTGAGAGTCTCGAACTCACTGCCTGAATGGCTGTTAGCGACAGAAACCCGCACACAATTTAAAAATACTTGGAAGTACATATAAAATGGTGTAACTTACAGAGCGGACATAGAGCTGGAAAGTGGGAATGAGGCTGGGAAGGTCTTGGTTGGCCGGCACATACACGATGGGCTGAAATGTCCTCCTTCCAAGCTGTAAATTTTTACATTTCCTACATTACAACAGTGACCACAATTTAAAAGTACTTAATTTGCTGCGAACCGCTTTGGGAAGTCTTGAGGTGAGAGTCGCCGTAGAAATGATAGTTTTTTTCTTTCA
Source organism: Pristiophorus japonicus (assembly GCF_044704955.1). NCBI lineage: Eukaryota > Metazoa > Chordata > Chondrichthyes > Pristiophoridae > Pristiophorus > Pristiophorus japonicus. Next base: position 156,887,878 of record NC_091987.1, read on the forward strand.
CAGCGTCTGAGAAAATGCATCGTCATAAGGCCAGCGACCTCAGTTCTTCAGAGTGAGATGCGAATAAAGCCAATGTAGCTTGTTTTATTCACGTACTGGCCATTTATTTTATTCTTGATGGTCGAGTGAAAGTATTTTAGAGAACCTTTAGGAAAGGAACTCACACGGTACCTGCAATACATTAGATCTGCAGAGAGTTCATGGACTGTGGAGTATTTGCAGCATTTAATGAACAGTTCCATATCTTTCGCGGGTTTGCTATGTCTCGTATTTCAATCACAAAATGGCTCACTGCTGCTGATTGGTCTGCAGTGCAAAATATGGAACAGAAATATATACAATTCCGGTGTTTAATCCCTCATTCTCATTATTAGGCTGCTTTGAGCTAGAGCGGGCGTGTGAACATTTGGCTAAGGCTTCACACGTTGGTGCAAACCCTAATGTTATTTGCAGATTCGAGGCTTGACTTCGTGGTTTTGTCAAATCTTGTTCAACTTTATAAAACCAAACGACAGTCACACTCATGAGTTGAAGGTGAGTTCCTTCCAAACATTGCAGGATTCTTTATTAAAATGCATTTTTTCATGTGTATATTTCTCCCTGATCTTTGCGAAGAGTTTTCAACAAACTAACCATCACTAATTAATGCCTGTTAATTAATAGTGTTTCCAATTCGAACAACAGCTTCGCATCAATCAGTGCAATAAAGGGCAGTGGAGAGAAGTGTGATCAGATTTCAGCGATATCCACAGGGTACCAATTAAAGAAGAAAACATTTCTTGTAGATTCGCTGAAAGCAGGGTTCGAACTTGCATGGGGGGAACCACATTGGAGTTCAAATCCAACACCTTAACCACTCGGCCATCACAGCTGTACTAGAAGCCTGTTTTAACAGTCCAATGATCACTGCAAAATATTAGACAAATGGACTTTTAATCAATAAGCCATTCGAAAGTTATGGGATGGAGTCCAACCTGAGACGGATTTTCGGTCAGGATTTGATGTTTCCTGGGCCGCACAATGAATTTTCCAGCAAATCAATACTTCAGAGATGTGAAACTGCGGCGCCTGCATTTGCTGTTACACAAAGGCTCCAATTATCCTCTGAATTCTCTGGGCGCCCTGAGTCACTTGAACAGTAACAGGAGCACGACATCGAGACTGTGACAGGCCGAGTCCATTATCCTGTCAAATCAGTTGCAAATGGCACGAGGAAAAACAGTAGAACTCTAATCTGTCGCGCGAACCTGCTGCATAGATGACGAGAAGGCAATGCCAAACCCATGAACCTGATGCACAGAAATAGGAGGAGGCCATTCAACCTCTCGCGCCTATTACACAGGACCAGGAGGATGCCATTCTGTCCCTCAACCTGATGCGCAGTGTAATATATTTATGTTTGGGTTAACTGACACCAGAGTGTGCCACTGTCGGATGTCATTTCGGCATTACAGGAAGTCGGATCTTGTTCTTAACCAAAGTGGGAATCAAAGAGATCGGGTACACACCCCAGGCAGTTTATAATAAAGGACTCTTGTGTTATTACACACAGGGACAGGACGAATAATTCAGACCCTCGAGGACATTAAACAGGCGGAGACCAATAATAGTGACATGATGGTTCTGTCACCGGACCAGGGGGTTGCCATTCCTTAACTCAAACTGTTGCCCAGGAACAGGAGGAGACATTCAACCCCTCGAGCACATTACACAAACGGTCAATCATAGTAGCATGACTGTTATTTCACTGGAATAGTAATCCAGAGACAGGAAATTGCAGCCCACCAATAGAGTAGGCTAATTTAAATTTAATTCAATAAATCTGGAATCGAAAAGTATCAGTAATGGTGACCATTATCGCAACAAACTCATCTGATTCACTAGTCTCCTTTAGGGAAGGATATCTGCCGACCTTACCAGTCTGGGCCTATATGTGACTGTAGACCCACAGCAACGTGGTTGACTTGAGAACTGCCTCCTGAAATGGCCTGGCGAGACATTCAGTTGCATATGCTTGCTCAGCAAAACCTTAACAAGGACAATTAGAGGTGCGCAACAAATGCTGCCCTTGCTAGCGATGCTTGAATTAATCAAATAAAACACGTGGACCTCTAGATTGTTACACAGGAACAAGAAGACGCTCAAGCCAGGCCAGAGAATGCTGAGTCAGGAGACAACTGGAAGAATGGATAGTGAGCTGGCTTCAAGACATAATGCAGAGAGGAGGGTTAAAAGGGAACTTTTCATAGTGGTGTTCCACAAGGATCGGTGCTGGGACAAAAATTGTTGTTCACAAGTTATATTGAAAATTTGACCGAGGAAGCAAAAAAATAATTTCGAAATTTGCAAGTGAGACCTAATTAGTGGTGTAGTCAAAAGTGAGGAGGACTACATCACTTTAGAGGAGGGCAATAATAAAGTTGCTGATTGGGCTTATAATTGACATTTGAATTTCAAACCATATAAATGTGAGGTGTTACATTTTGTTAGGAAGAATAGGGAGGTCACTTATTATTAGAGGATGCCAGTCTGGCTGGCGTGGAGGAACAAAGTGATCTCGGAAGACAAATACATAAAACTATAAAAGGTAAGACACAGGTAAGCTAGGCCATCAAAAAGCAAAACCAATACAATTATATATTTCTACACGGTTAGAATAGAAATGTAGCGATGTTATGCTAAACCTGTATTTAAGCTTTGTGAGACCAGACAGAGTAATGCGTACAGTTACATTCGCTATATCTTAAAAAGCAAATAGAGACATTGTAGAGGATGCAGAGAAGACTACAAGGATGATACCAGAACAGTCAGTGTAAAAATATCAGGAAAGGAAGAACAGACTGGGTCTATTTTGCCTTGAAAAAAGGAGGTTTGGTGATCTATTTACAAGGTAACGGTAGAGTGAGGTATATGCTTCGACATAAGGTTGCACATCAAGGATGCCCAGCTTTGAGCTGCTCGGTCTGTTCAGAATCTATCACATTTAGCAGGGTGGTGGTGCCGGACAACACAATGCAGAATGTCCTCTGTGTGAAGACAGGACTTGATATCAACAAGGTTTATCCAGTGTTCACTGCTATCAGTATTGCCATGGACAGATGGATCTGCGACAGACATATTGGTGAGGAGGAGGTCAAGTGGGTTTTTTAATATCGGTGCGGCAGTAGTAAGGGTGCACTGCACTGTCGGAGTTGCTGACTTTCGGTTGAGATCTTAAACCGAGACTTGTCTGCCCTTCGAGCTGGACGTAAAAGATCCCACGCCCACTATTCGGAAGGAGAGCAGAAGAGTTCATCCCGGTGTCCTAGAGCCAATGTACATCCTACAACCAACTTCTGGTCACTATCTAATCATGGGTTCTTGCAGGTGCAAATTTGCTTTTGCATTTCCTGCATTACAAAATGGACCACACTGTACAACTACCGAACTGGCTGTGAACCGCTTTGGGAAGTTGTGAGGTGAAAGTCGCTGCAGAAGTGCTAGTTTTTTTTCTTTTAAATCGTCCGATAAAAATGCGCAACAGCAAGGCCGGTTAGTTCACATGATTAACGCATAGCGCTGTTAACGCGGAGGCTATGGGTTCGATCCCCGTAAGGGACTTTTTTTTTTGGAGGGCTGTGAGTACCTTAGCTTTTTTATTTTAGAGCAGCTGAAACATTTAGGAACGGAACTCACACTGACCTGCAATACATTGAAGCAATGCTGCAAAATCATAGTACTGCCAAGAGCTCATGGAACTGCGGAGTGATTCCAGCATTTAATGAACAATTCGATTATCTCCGAGAATCTGGGACTTCTCGTATTTCAATCAGTTAAAGGCCCACTGCCGCTGATGGGTTTGCGGTGCTAAGTATGGAACTGAAATAAATACAATTCCGGTGTGTAATCCGTCATTCTCACCATTAGTCTGTTGTGTACTGCACGAGCAGCGTGGCTTAATGGGTAAGGTGTGTGGCTTCAGTGCAAACACTGATGTATCAGAAAATTGTAGGTTTGAGTATTGCCTAATTTTATTCAGCTCAACAGCTGAATGTGATTTCCTTCCAAAAATTGCAGGGCTCTTTATTAAAATACACTTTTTAATGCTGTTTGTTGTGTATATTTCTCACTGACCTTTGCAAAGTTTCCAATAAACCAACAATCACTAATTGATAGAAATATAGAAACATAGAAAATAGGTGCAGGAGTAGGCCATTCGGCTGATCAAATTATTGGCAGTAAATAAATAATACTCACGGCCACGACTACTCTGTGGGGACTCTTTGTCTTCGCAACAAAGCTAGCGTGTTTCCTTACCACCGGAGTTTTTCGGCTCTTGGTTGGAGTGATCAGTTCCCTTCCGCACCGACCTTATTTACCAAAGGGAAAAATCAAACTGGTTAGTCAGCCTCCTCCCGCTATCTACTTACTCGTTTCTTATACACTATCCCATCGTGCCCGTACACCTCTCTTTTCAGTCTCTAACACCAGATTCCAGATACTGTCTTAAGTGATCACGTCTGATCAGACAGTATCCTGTTGTGACGCCATTTTGTTGTGGAAAAATATTTCCGAGACTGTATAATATATAAAGAGAGGTTTATTAAATCGGAGACAAAGCTTTGGGAGAAGTGTTAGAGACCCCTGTCTCTGAACCATTTCTCAAATTGGTATCTTCAGTGAGGTTCTTTTATCTTACAAATTATGTCACTTTACAACACATGCTATAGCACTACAAAGCTATTACTATTGAAGGGTAAGCTTTTGATATAAACCATCCTGCATTGTGACAGGGCAGTATAAACAAGTGCAGGCTTTTGGCACCGGTATAAACAAACATACCCAGCACTTAACTCTCCAGTGTTCATTATCTCACTTTCCTATCTCCATAACTCAAGGCCAGCATACCTTGAAGTCTAACTGTTTTTTTTTTATATTGCCCCTTACAAAATTCATTAAAGGGGAAAATAAAACAAAAGTTTGGTCCTGTATACAATCAAGTACATGTCCAAAAATCCGCTCCAACATTCGGCTTTCAATCCATTAAAGATTGTGGCTGGGCTGGCGACAATGGATTACCGACGAGGTGTCACGTTATTCAGAGCGGTACAATCTATAAGCAGCTGGTATGAGCCATCCGGCTTCTTAACCGGCAACAAGGGTTAATGAGTGTACTCGCAGTTTCCCGGAGTATGCCACATTCGAGTAGATCTTGTACAATTTGTTTGACTGCCTCTCAAGTTTCAGGTTTGATTTGATATTGTTTAGGTGGCCTGAGACAATAATTGGGTCAGTTTCTTCCACTCCACAATCTTGTTTGGACTGTACCCACAATCCATCAATCTGCAGACACACGGGACCATAGCCTTTTAATGTATCCCAATCCTTGGAGAGGAGCTGTACGCTCTAGTCCTTCGCATGGTTGTCCAATTTATTTTGTTCCATTTGGACCTCTCCAAACGAATTTCTTCCCCTGGTGACCAATCAACGTTCCTAACTGTTCTCGGAGGTCGATTCCTTCTGTTGTAACTTTATTATTGGGAAAAGATACAATTGTGCGGGGATTTGAATCCCTGCCACTTACCATAATATTATTTCGCTTAAGTTTGCCATTGTGGCCAATCCTCCAAGACCTGTGATTAGAACTGTCCTTTTAGTTTTGGGTATAGGGATATCTGTCATTGAGACAGAGGCGCCTGTATCCACTAACATTTCACATTGCCGGCCCCCTAACAATGCTGTAATGTGCATCCGAGGATCGACTTCGCTCGGGGCAGAGTCCACTGACATTCAGTTCCTATCCAGATCTTTAGGGGCCTGGAGAAACTGATCCTAAAATTCATTCTACCCCAGGAACAAATATTGTATTCAAATTAAGAAAATCTCCTGCATTCAAAAAGTATTGTCCACTGAATTAAAACCGTTTTCACAGCTGCATGTAAAAGAGTTCAACTCATTTGTTTCCAAAGCCGACAAACACAGACACCAACAACCAATGTCAACTTTCATTGCACAGTTTGCAGCCTTTTCAGTTTAAACCTCTCTGCTTTTTTCCTTTTTTTCCTTTTCATTTCGTCATAAATATCCATTATTCACAATGAGCACGAGTTAATGGAACAAGGACTTTCTCCTCTTTGTTTCTTTACTTCTTCCCTTGATTGCTTAATTACTCAATTAAGGATTTCATCTTGTCACAATATTTTAAAAACTTTCGCACTGTAATTATACTTTCTTTCTGGCCTCTCTTAGTTTTCTCTTTTTCCAACGAAGCCTTTTGTTTGTCTGGTTCTTGTGATGGGTCCAACCAGTCTTTTAACATTTTATCGATTAACACCTTCCGGTCACCTGCATATAATTGAGTAAGGGAACTGTCCGAACCGCAGTCCAATCCTTTCCCCGATGTCCTTATATGGTCTGACGTTCTAATCACCAGTCCGATGTCGACGCCTCTCCAATCGATAGTTCAATCCAAACTTTATCTTAAATCTTAGCCTTATTTCATTGGTATAATTTCTGTGCCACACAGTTCTTATCAATGAATTTAAAAGAAATCAATAACTTTATACTAACTTATTTTATTCTCACGGCAACAAATTTGTTCATTAGCTGACTTTCACAGTTGGGAATACCCGTTCGACAGACAGGCTTGTCACCGAGATCATGTAATTTTGGAATGGTACTTTAAACTTACTCACTCCGACATGTTCTGTCAATGGCCATCTGTCAATCTCCCGGATATCCCATCCCCCTCACTAAATTTGTTGTGCAACCAAAATATCGGCTCGACACATGTCTGATAAAGAATAATAATATGTTTATTTTCAAATACATATAGCTTGACCAAGGAAGAACAGCAGCTTGGATAGATCTCACACAAACCGTTAATGCTGTCTCAGCTTTTGTCTATCAGCTCTCAGTATTTAAAGCAAAATACCGCAATTCACTATGTCACCTGCTCCATTACACTGAGAAAGTTTATATTTTGCAGCAAGGAAACAACAAGCCATGTTTCCTCTTATTCAACACCTTGCCTAACCTCAAGGCCGCCATTTCCTCTTGCAGATAAACTGCTGTGATTGGGCTTACGAATTGGTGCCAGGCAAAAACGACTTAACATGTTTTTCCACTGCTAACCATCCTGCAACTATATATTACAACTTGTCCATTTCTGAACACATTTCCCAGACTGCGACATTTATTGCACTATGGAGGGTTTCTAAAAATCAAACTTCACTCCCTGTGCTTTTTTATAATATGGTGACCAGAATTGGATGCCGTACTCCAACTGCTCTATACAAGTTTACCATTACTTTTCTACTTTCCAATTCCCTCCAGTTGGAAATAACCCCAGTGCTTGCTTTGATTTTATGGCCTATTAACCTAGTCGCTACTTTCAGTGATTTGGGTATTTGTAATCAGAGATCCCTTTCCTCTGCTATCCGACATGGCTTCGTGTTTACCGATTAACACAAGAGCTCCCTATTTTTTGTCCAAATTCTAATATCTGACATATCCCTGTGGGGTTGAAATGAATTTGCCAATTGTATGTCCATCTTCAAATTTATTAAGATTACATGAATTATTTACATGAATTAATCACTTAGGCTAATTCCTTGTTAATGTTTCACATAATGCCTTCGCACTTTTGTAAATTGTTGCTTGAAGTGTATTATTAAAAATTATAACATGCATCGGCCGAGAAACGAACCCAGGTTTGCAGCGTTGCAAGTGAGAATTCTGATCCTAAACCACCAACATTACCTTTCAGGGAAAGTGTTATTTTCCAGCTGGTTACATTTAGTTTGGCCTTTTATTAAAACAAGTAAGACCACTCCTGTATAATAAAATGAAAAGTGCAGCAGATGCTGGATAAGGAATTGTTCCGTTAATGCCAGAAACATTCAGCAGATCAGCGAACATCTGCAGACAGAGAAACACAGGGTTAACGATTGAGCGCCTTGATCTCTTGGCAGAACTAACGTTTGAAAGCTTTGCTTCAAATCATCGCAGGTTCTCAGTGAGTCTGTTTGTGAACTTTGTCAGCTGCTCAAAAATAACAAAAGTAAGAAACTGCATTTCCTCTCGCCCGCCCCCCGCAAAAAAAGCAACTGGCGTAGAGGGATCGAACCCGCGATCATGGATTTATTAGCAATTGAGCTAACAGGCCTTCCTGTAACACTGCGGCAGTCAGGTGCAACTTACTTCTGTGACCCCGGCGTTTAATTTCCAGATGGCGTCATATTGCCAGAAACTATCCGACAGCTTCCTGAAAGTATCTCTCTGTATACAACCTGCAGTTGGCAATCATTCACAGTTATCCTCCTCCTGTTCCTCTTCAGCTGTCTCGATGGGCTGATTGGCTCTACTAGTTCCTCTGTGACAGTATGGAGGGACTCAATAGCCTCGTACTTTTCCTTTGTGGTCGAAATGGGAATGTCCTGTTCCTATCTAATAAGCTCGAGGGTCTGAACGGTCTTCACCTGTCCCGTGTAAACGGTTCCAGGGGCAGATTGGTCACTTGCTGTTGCTCTAAAAAATTCCGAGGTGCTGAATAGTGACCTAGTTGGGATTGTTACGACAAAGGCTATAATTACTGATACTTTAAAATTCCAGATTTCTTTAATTGAATTTAAATTATCCTTCTGCCATAGGGGGCTGTGACTTCCGGTTTCTGTATTACATGCCCAGTTACATAAACACTATTCTACTATGGTTGGCCTCATCCTTTTCCTGTGCAACAGCTTGAGGGATGAAATGGCACCCACTGGTCTTATTTAAAAGGCATGAAGGGCTGAATGAACTCCTCCTGTTCCTGTGTAATAAGTTCAAGTGGCTTATTGGTGTACTTGTGTTCCTAAGTAGTAGGCACGTGGGTGCTGCATGACCCCCTCCTGTTTCTTTGTAATAGTTTCGAGGGGCTCTATGCCATCATCCTGTTCCTCAGCAACGGTGTGGAGAGCCTACATGGCCTAGCCCTTTTCCAATGTCACAGTCTCAAGAGGCTGAATGGCATCCTTCTGATCCTGTGTAACAGGTTCAAGGGCTGAATTGCCTCCTTCTCTTCCTCAGTAACAGTCTCCAGGGCTGAATGGACACCTCCCGTTCTTCAGTAACAGAATTGACATTCTGAATTGGATCCATCTGTCTCTGTCTAAACGGCTCGAGAATCTGAAAGCTGACTCGTATTCCTATATAACTTGTTAAGGTGTAGAATGTCCGCGCTCTATTCCTGTGTAACAGGATGGAATGGCTTAAGTTACCTCTAAACTGTTCCCATGTAAGCGGTTTGGAGAGCTGAATGGCCTCCTCCTATGTAAAATATTTGAGAGGCTGAATGACCTCCTCATATTACTGTGGAACAGGCTCGAGGGTTTGAATGCCCTCTACTTTTTCCAGTGAATCAGTCTGGAGAGGCTGAATGGCCTCTTTCTGCTCATGTGCACCAGACTCGATGGCTGAATTACCTCCTCATATCGGATGATATAGGCTCGGGGGACTGAATGGCCTCTACCTGTTCGAATGTATCAGTCTCGATGGGCTGAATGAACTCCTCCTGTTCCTGTTGGACCATTTTCCAGGCACTGATGTGGCTGATGGCTCTGTTGTGTTCTCTGTTGTCTCAATGCAGATAGAAATACCATGTATATGAGGCATAGTTTCAGAATAAGTGGTCGCCCAGTTAAGATGGAGATGACGAGGAAATTCTTCCATCAACAGCAAAAACAACATTTATTTACATACCAAATTAAACATAGTGAAACATCATGAGATGCTTCACAGGAGTATTATGAGATTTAAAATTAAAATAAATTGAGCCCACGCAAGTCGAAATTAGAGCAGGTGACCAAAAGTTTGACCAAAGAGGTCGGTTTTGAGCAGTGTCCTGGAGGAGGAAAGAAAGATGGAGAGGTGGAGAAATTTAGGCAGGGAGTTCCAGAGCTTGAGGCCCAGGTAACAGAAGGTTGAGCAATTATAATCAGGGATGCTCAACAGGGCAGAATTAAGGGAGCACAGAGTTATCGGGGGGTTGCGACGCTGGATGAGATAACAGAGAAATGGAGGGATGAAACCATGGAGAGATTTGACAATTTCGATAAGAATTTTAAAATCGAAACTTTGCTTAACCTGAAGCCAATGTAGGTCACGGGGGACAGGGCTGATATGTGAGCAGGACTTGCTGGGAGTCAGGACACAGGCAGCCAATTTTTGGATTGCCTCTGGTAGAAGAAATTTGAAATTCTCTCTCTCGAAAAGCTGATGAAGCTGGGGGTCAATGGTTTCACGTGCTGTGGTACTGAGCGCAACAAACAGAGCAGAAAGTGCCCAGCCCGATAGAGAGGGAGAGAGAGAGAGAGAAAGAAAGAGAGAGAGAGAGAGAGATAAAGAGAGAGTGATAGAGAGAGAGAGACTGAGAAGGAGAAAAAGAGACACAGAGGGACAGGCAGAGACAGAAAGAGAATCTCACAGAGAGACAGAGAGAGAGAGAGAGAGAGTAATAGACGGACAGAGGGAGTGACATGGAGAGACGGAGAGAGAGAGAACAGGAAAGGTCTCGGCTCCATCCCCGCCCTGTGCAGATAGAGCAGATGTCTCGTTGTTTATCATCATCATAGCCAGTCCCTCAAAATCGAGGAAGACTGGCTTCCACTTTAAAATGAGTTATTTGTGACTGAACAGTCCACTACGGGAATTACAGTCTCTATCACAGGTGGGACAGATTGTCGTTGAAGGAAAGGGTGTGTTGGATTGGTTTGTCGCACGCTCCTTCCGCTGCCGGTACCTGGTTTCTGCATGCTCTCGGTTATGAGCGTCGAGTACTTCCTCCACTTAGGACGGTATTTGGCCAGGGACTCCCAGGTGTCAGTGGGGATATTGCACTTTCTCAAGGAGGCTTTGAGGATGTTCTTGAAACGTATCCTCTACCTGCCTTGAGCTCGCCTGGTGTGTAGGAGTTCCGAGTAGAGCGCTTGCTTTGGGAGTCCAGTGTCAGGCATGCGAACACTTTGGACAACCCAGTGGTCGAGTGTCGTCAGTGCTTCAATGCTAGGGATGGTCGCCTGGTGGAGGAGGCTAATGTTGGAGCGTTGTGGTCCCAGTGGTTTCCATGATCTTTCGGAGACATCGTTGGTGGTATTTCTCCAGCGACTTAATGTGTCTCCTCTATACGGCTCTGAGCCATAAATGAGGGCGGCTACCATAACAGTTCTGTGGACCATGAGCTTGGTGGCAGATTTTAGGACCTGATATTCGAACACTCTTTTCCTCAGGCTACCGAAGGCTGTGCTGGCGCACTGGAGGCGGTGTTGCATATCGTCTTCAATGTCTGCCCTTGTTGATAACATGCTCCCAAGGTATGGAATGTGGTCCACGTTTTCCAGAGCCACTCTATGAATCTTGATGAGTGGGGGATAGTGCAGTGTGGCGGGGACGGACTGGTGGAGGACAATTGTCTTACGGATGTTTAGTACAAGGCCCATGATTTCCAACGCCTCGGTGAAGATGTTGACTAAGACTTGGAGTTCAGCCACTGAATGTGCACAGATGATTGCGTCGTCCACATGTTGCAGTTTGACGACAGAAGTTGGGATGGTCTTGGAATGACCTGGTGAAGTTGAAGGTTGAACAGATTCCTACTGGTTCTTTAGTTTACTTCCACTCCACGGGGCGCGGGGGGGGGCGGGGGTGGGTGGAGCTCGTTGCGTGTGAGGAGGAGCATTGCAGCGTGGACGATTGAGAAGAGGGTAGGCACGATGATACAGCCCTGCTTGACCATGGTGGGGATTTGGATTACGTCTGTAATGGATCCATTGGTCAGGGTTGGTTAGGGGGAGTGTTTGCTAGTGCTGTTGGAGAGGAGTCAAACTAATATGGCCGGGGGATGGAGAGAGACAGAGGGAAACAAAAAGGAGACAAAAGCAAAAGACAGAAAGGAAATGAGTAAAGGTGGAGGGCAGAGAAACCGAAGGCAAAAAACAAAAAGCGCCACTGAATATAAAGGGGCTGCAGGAGGGGTCAAAACTAAAAATCATGGTTTAAAAACTAGGATTAAAACAATCTACCTAAATGCACGCAGCATTCGAAATGAAGTAAATGAGTTGATGCACAAATCATTACAAATGGGTATGATTTGGTGGCCAATACAGAAACATGGTTGCAGGTTGGCCAAGACTGTGAATTAAACATACAGGGGTATCTGACGATTCGGAAAGATAGACAAGAAGGGAAAGGAGGTGGGGTAGCTCTGTTAATAAAGGATGATATCAGGGCAGTTGTGAGCAACGATATTGGCTCTAATGAACAAAATGTTGAATCATTGTGGGTGGAGATTAGAGAAAGTAAGGGGAAAAAGTCACTGGTGGGCTTGGTTTATAGGCACCCAAATAATAACTTCACGGTGGGGCGGGCAATAATCAAGGGAATAATGGAGGCATGTGAAAAAGGAACGGCAGTAGTCATGGGAGATTTTAACCTACATATCGATTGGTCTACTCAAATCGCATGGGGTAGCCTGGAGGAGGAATTCATAGAATGCATACGGGATTGTTTCTTAGAACAGTATGTTACAGAACCTACAAGGGAGCAAGCTATCTTAGATCTGGTCCTGTGTAATGAGACAGGAAAAATAAACGATCTCCGAGTAAAAGATCCTCTCGGAATGAGTGATCACAGTATGGTTGAATTTGTAATACAGATTGTGGGTGAGGAAGTTGTGTCAGAACCGAGCGTACTATGCTTAAACAAAGGGGACTAGAGTGGGATGAGGGCAGAGTTGGCAAAAGTAGACTGGAAACACAGACTAAATGGTGGCACAATTGAGGAACAGTGGAGGACTTTTAAGGAGCTTTTTCATAGTGCGCAACAAAAATATATTCCAGTGAAAAAGAAGGGCAGTAAGAGAAAGGATAACCAGCTGTGGATAACCAAGGAAATAAAGGAGAGTATGAAATGAAACACCAATGCGTATAAGTTGGCCAAGGTTAGTGGGAAACTAGAGGATTGGGACATTTTAAACAACAGCAAAGAATGACTAAAAAAGCAATAAAGAAAGGAAAGATAGATTACAAAGGTAAACTTGCGCAAAACATCAAAACAGATAGTAAAAGCTTTTATTGATATATAAAATGGAAACGAGTGACTAAAGTAAATTTTGGTCCCTCAGAAGATGAGAAGGGGGATTTAATAATGGGAAATGTGGAAATGGCTGAGACCTTTAATAATTATTTTGCTTCGGTCTTCACAGTGGAAGACACAAAAACCATGCCAAAAATTGCTGGTCACAGGAATGTGGGAAGGGAGGATCTTGAGACAATCACCATCACTAGGGGGGTAGTGCTGGACAGGCTAATGGGACTCAAGGTAGACAAGTCCCCTGGTCCTGATGAAATGCATCCAAGGGTATTAAAAGAGATGGCGGAAGTTATAGCAGATGCATTCGTTATAATATACCAACATTTTCTGGATTCTGGGGAGGTACAATGGATTGGAAAGCAGCTAATGTAACACCTCTGTTTAAAAAATGGGGCAGGTAACTATAGGCCGGTTAGTTTAACATCTGTATTGGGGAAAATGCTTGAAACTATCATTAGGGAAGAAATAGCGGAACATCTAGATAGGAATAGTGCAATCAAGCAGACGCAGCATGGATTCATGAAGTGGAAACCATGTTTAACTAATTTACTGGAATTCTTTGAGGATATAACGAGCATGGTGGATAGAGGTGAACCGATGGATGTGGTGTATTTAGATTTCCAAAAGGCATTCGATAAGGTGCCACACAAACGGTTACTGCAGAAGATAGAGGAACGTGGAGTCAGAGGAAATGTATTAGCATGGATAGAGAATTGGCTGGTGAACAGAAAGCAGAGAGTCGGGAAAAATTGGTCCTTTTCGGGTTGGAAATCGGTGGTTAGTGGTGTGCCACAGGGATCGGTGCAAATATTGACTCTCCACCATACTTTAATGCGTCAGCGGGGATTCCATCCGCTCCCATTGCCTTAATGTTCTTCAGCTGCCGGACGGCCTTTTCTACCTTGTGCATGGCGAGTGTTTTGCTGAGTAGGTGGCGGGAAGCATGTTGTGGGATGGAGTCGAGGACACTCGAGTCAAAGGCAGAGTCTCGATTAAGGTCATATTCAAAGTGGTCCCTCCAGCTGGTCTTGACTGCCCCGGTGTCCTTGATGAGTGTCTCCACATTCTTGGCCAGCAGTGGGATGGGGCCTTGGGTGTTTGGGCCTTAGTTGGTATTGACTGCGGTGAAGAGTCCTTACACATAGTGGCTGTCGGACTGCTGCTGAATCGCCAATGTGATTTGTTTGGGATTGATACAGGTGTACAGGGAGCGAGCGGGCCATTAGGGTTAGTTTTGGATTGATACATTGTTATGCAGACAAAGGGGGAAAGTGATTTGATTAGGATTATTACAGGACCATGGAACGAGAGGGGGGCAGTGAAATTAGTATGGGTTTGACACCGGCGTATGAAAAGAGAGCGGGGTGGTGGGATCAGTTCGGGATTGATATATGGCTCCGGGGAGAGTGAACCAGTTTGAGTGGTTAGGGATTGTTCCGGCGCTATGTGGAGAACGCGGAGTAGTGGAACTTTCAACTGCACTCCAGAAGACTTCTTTTCTCTTAACCTCGCTCCAAACCCTCCTAAATCCAAAAAGTAAACCACAGTTCAGTCCCTTAATCTTTGCCGCTGACTACATTTTACCAACTCATTCTCCCTTCGATGCCAACCTCTCGTCTCTTGGCTGTGAACCTGAGGCAGGTCGCACATCTGCAACATCGCCTGTCTCCGCCCCTACCTCGGCTTTTCTGCTGCTGAGTCCCTCATGCATGCCTTTGTTACCTCTCGACATGACTATTCCAAAACAGTCCTGACTGGCCGCCCACGATCTTCCCTATGTAAATTTGAGTTCATCCGAAAACTCTCTAACTTGCATCATCTCGTTCATCAATTTGGAACTTCAAGCCTGTTACTGAAGAACGAGAATATAATAGTAGAATTGTGGTTACAGCACTGGACTAGTAATCCTGAGATAGGAATTCACAGACCATCAGGGCAGCAGCGTAATTTAAATTCAAATAAATAAATCTGATACTTTGAATGTATCGGTAATGTGACCATTGTCCGACCAAACCGATCTGGTTCACTGTTCAGCTCCTCGAGCCTGTTTTATTGGAACAGGATTTGGCCTTTCTGCACTAGAGCCTTTTATTCGGGAAACGTGCAGGCCATTCAGATCCGCGAGCTTATCTCATTGGAACAGGAGGATCCCATTTAGGCCACAAAGGAATAGGAGGAGGCCATTAAGCCCTTCGATACAGTCACACAGGAGCAAGTAGAGGACATGCAGCCGCAAGAGCCCGTTGAAGAGAAAAAAGAGAAAAATAGGAAAGTGATTGATTGACAATTGTAGGCTGTATGCAAAGAGATAAGTGCAGGATGTTGCCGGCTATTTTCTGGCAATTTGACGACATCTCGAAAATATACGTTGGAGCTTCAAAAGTAATTTGAATCTGACAGCCACAGCGATACATGAAGGATGTTTAGCTAAGTTGTTTATAGTATGGTGCTAATAACGCCAAGGTCGCGGGTTTTTTTGAGGGGGTCGAGGTAGGGTAGTTTCTCAATGTTTCATTTGTAATACTTCAGCAGCTTAAAAAGTTCGCAGGGAAACTCACGGAGAACCTTCGATACTGTGAAAAAAAGCTACAAAACATAAGTTATGACGATTGCTCAAGAACCTTAAACGTTAAGCTGTGCACAGATGTTCACTGTGCTGCCGAGTGTTCCAGCATTAAATGAACAATTCCATTTCCAGCATTGAAGAACATAAGAACATAAGAAATAGGAGCAGTAGTAGGCCATATGGCACCTCGAGCCGTCTCCGCCATTCAAAGACTTCATGGCTGATCTGATCATGGACTCAGCTCCACTTCCCTGCCCGCTCCATAAAACTATTTATGTCCTTATCGCTCAAATATCTGTCTATCTCCGCCATAAGTATATTCAATGACCCAACCTCTACACCACTCTGAAGCTGATAATTCCACAGATTTACAAACCTCTGAGAGAAGAAATGTCTCTCATCTCAGTTTTAAATGGGCGGTCCCTTATTCCATGTCTCCTTTTTCTTTTCGTTTGCCCTATGAGTGGAAATATCCTCTCTGCATCCACCTTGTCGAGCGCACTCATTATTACTAGGTTCAATGTGTATAGGCCCAACCTACTCAATCTATCCTTGTAAGACAAGCCCCTCATCTCCTGAATGATCCTAGTGAACCTACTCTGTACAGCCTCCAATGCAAGTATATCCGTCCTTAAATACGGAGACAGAAACTGTACACAGTATTCCAGGTGTGGCCTAATCAATATCATGTACATTTGTAGCAGGACTTCTCTGCGTTTATACTCTGCCCCCCTTGCAATAAACGCCAACATTGCATTTGCAGTTCTGATTACTTGCTGTACCTGCTTGCTAACCTTTATGTGTTTCATGCACAATGATGCCCAGATGTTTCTGCACTGCAGCACTTTGCAATTCTTCTCCATTTAAATTATTATTTGCTTTTCTATTATTTCTGCCAAAGTGGATAACCTCACATTTTCCCACATTGTATCCCATCTTCCAAAGTTGTGCCCACTAATTTAGTCCTTCCATATCCCTTTGCAGATTTTTGTGTCCTCCTACATTTTGCTTTCTCACCCGCCTTTGTATCATCAGTAACCTTGGTTACATTTCGCTCGGTCCCTTCATCCAAGTCATTAAAATAGATTGTAAAAAGTTGAGGTCACAACTCCGATCCCTGCGTCACTGTTTGCCAACCTGAAAGTGACTCATTTATCCTGACTCTCTGTTTTCTGTTAGTTAACCAATCCTCAATGCATGCCAATATATTACCGCCAAGCCAGTGAGCTTTTATCTTGTGTAGTAACCTCTTATGGGCAGCTTATCAAATTTCTGCTGGAAATCCAAATACAATACATCCTCTGGTTCCACCTTATCCACCCTGCTTGTTACATCCTCAAAGAACTCCAGCAAATTTGTCAAACATGATTTCCCTTTCATAAAACCATGGTTTATTGAATCATGCTTTTTCAAATGTCCGGCTATTGCTTCTGTAATAATGGTATCCAGCATTTTTCCAACGACAGATATTAGGCTAACTGGTCTACATTTTTCTGCTTTTTACCTGCCTCCTTTTTTTAAATAGGGGCGTTAAATTTGCGTTTTTCCAATCTGCTGGGCCCACCCAGAATCCAGGGAATTTTGGTAGATTACAATCCATGCATCCGCTATATCTTCAGCCACTTCTCTTATGACACTAGGATGTAAGACATCAGGTCCAGAATTGAAATCATCTGCTGCACTTTGCATTTTATTTTAAATCAGTATATTCACTTGTATGGATAAAATGCCAAAGTATTCTAAAGCTTACCTGCTGGCAAATGGCTGTTTGCATGAACAATGAAATTTAGGAGTATTTGATTCTCGGCCGATGCAGGTTATAACTTTTGGTAATCCATTTCAAACAAGCACTTACAATTGTCCGAAGGCATTAATAAGAAATTAGATTTAGTGATGATGTTTTAAATAGTTCATGTCATTTTAATCAATTTGATGAATGTGCATGCAATTTGCAAATGAAGTTCAACACAAATCAATATGAGGTATTTAATTTTGTTTACAAAAATAGGGATATCAGATGTTACTCGGTCAATACGAAGCTAAGTGGATTAGAATAGCAAAGGGATCGCAGAGTACAAATATACAAATCACTGAATGTAGCGATGCAGGTTAAGAAGGCCATAAAAAGCAAATTAATCACTATGGCTTAATCTAAAGTGATAGAATTGAAAAGTAGAGAGCAGATGGAGTGTTGCATAAAATTCTGGTCACCATATTATAAGAAAGGATACAGAGGCACTAGGAAGGGCTAAAAAATATTTGAAAAGCTGATAACAAAAATGCAAGTGTCAACGTATCAGGGAATGATGAACATATTGGATCTATTTTGTGTTCAAAAGATAACGCTGAGCTTGACTTAATAGAGTTCATAGAATTATGACAGACCTTGATGATAGGCTAGTTATAGAGAGAGTGTTTCCACTTGTGGGGTAGAGCAAAACGAGATGTCATTAATATAAGATAGTAACAAAAACTTCAAATATAAACTTATTTACACAGAGAGTGGTGAGAATGTGGAAGTCGCTGCAACAGGGAGTGGCTGAAGCAAATAGTTTAGGTGAGAAACATAACATAGAAACATAGAAAATAGGTGCAGGAGTAGGCCATTCGGCCCTTCTAGCCTGCACCGCCATTCAATGAGTTCATGGCTGAACATTCAACTTCAGTACCCCATTCCTGCTTTCTCGCCATACCCCTTGATCCCCCTAGCAGTAAGGACCTCATCTAACTCCTTTTTGAATATATTTAGTGAATTGGCCTCAACAACTTTCTGTGGTAGAGAATTCCACAGGTTCACCACTCTCTGGGTGAAGAAGTTCCTCCGCATCTCGGTCCTAAATGGCTTACCCCTTATCCTTAGACTGTGACCCCTGGTTCTGGACTTCCCCAACATTGGGAACATTCTTCCTGCATCTAACCTGTCTAACCCCGTCAGAATTTTATATGTTTCTATGAGGTCCCCTCTCATTCTTCTGAACTCCAGTGAATACAAGCCCAGTTGATCCAGTCTTTCTTGATAGGTCAGTCCCGCCATCCCGGGAATCAGTCTGGTGAACCTTCGCTGCACTCCCTCAATAGCAAGAATGTCCTTCCTCAGGTTAGCAGACCAAAACTGTACACAATACTCCAGGTGTGGCCTCACCAATGCCCTGTACAACTGTAGCAACACCTCCCTGCCCCTGTACTCAAATCCCCTTGCTATGAAGGCCAACATGCCATTTGCTTTCTTAACCGCCTGCTGCACCTGCATGCCAACCTTCAATGACTGATGTACCATGACACCCAGGTCTCTTTGCACCTCCCCTTTTCCTAATCTGTCACCATTCAGATAATAGTCTGTCTCTCTGTTTTTACCACCAAAGTGGATAACCTCACATTTATCCACATTATACTTCATCTGCCATGCATTTGCCCACTCACCTAACCTATCCAAGTCGCTCTGCAGCCTCACAGCATCCTCCTCGCAGCTCACACTGCCACCCAACTTAGTGTCATCCGCAAATTTGGAGATACTACATTTAATCCCCTCATCTAAATCATTAATGTACAGTGTAAACAGCTGGGGCCCCAGCACAGAACCTTGCGGTACCCCACTAGTCACTGCCTGCCATTCTGAAAAGTACCCATTTACTCCTACTCTTTGCTTCCTGTCTGACAACCAGTTCTCAATCCATGTCAGTACACTACCCCCAATCCCATGTGCTCTAACTTTGCACATCAATCTCTTGTGTGGGACCTTGTCGAACGCCTTCTGAAAGTCCAAATATACCACATCAACTGGTTCTCCCTTATCCACTCTACTGGAAACATCCTCAAAAAATTCCAGAAGATTTGTCAAGCATGATTTCCCTTTCACAAATCCATGCTGACTTGGACCTATCATGTCACCTCTTTCCAAATGCACTGCTATGACATCCTTAATAATTGATTCCATCATTTTACCCACTACCGATGTCAGGCTGTAATTCCCTGTTTTCTCTCTCCCTCCTTTTTTAAAAAGTGGGGTTACATTGGCTACCCTCCACTCCATAGGAACTGATCCAGAGTCAATGGAATGTTGGAAAATGACTGTCAACGCATCCACTATTTCCAAGGCCACCTCCTTAAGTACTCTGGGATGCAGTCCATCAGGCCCTGGGGATTTATCGGCCTTCAATCCCATCAATTTCCCCAACACAATTTCCCGGCTAATAAGGATTTCCCTCAGTTCCTCCTCCTTACTAGACCCCCCGACCCCTTTTATAACCGGAAGGTTGTTCGTGTCCTCCTTCGTGAATACCGAACCAAAGTACTTGTTCAATTGGTCCGCCATTTCTTTGTTCCCCGTTATGACTTCCCCTGATTCTGACTGCAGGGGACCTACGTTTGTCTTTACTAACCTTTTTCTCTTTACATATCTATAGAAACTTTTGCAATCCGTCTTAATGTTCCCTGCAAGCTTCTTCTCATACTCCATTTTCCCTGCCCTAATCAAACCCTTTGTCCTCCTCTGCTGAGTTCTAAATTTCTCCCAGTCCCCAGGTTCGCTGCTATTTCTGGCCAATTTGTATGCCACTTCCTTGGCTTTAATACTATCCCTGATTTCCCTTGATAGCCACGGTTGAGCCACCTTCCCTTTTTTATTTCTATGCCAGACAGGAATGTACAATTGTTGTAGTTCATCCATGCGGTCTCTAAATGTCTGCCATTGCCCATCCACAGTCAACCCCTTAAGTATCATTCGCCAATCCATCTCAGCCAATTCACGCCTCATACCTTCAAAGTTAGCCTTCTTTAAGTTCTGGACCATGGTCTCTGAATTAACTGTTTCATTCTCCATCCTAATGCAGAATTCCACCATATTATGGTCACTCTTCCCCAAGGGGCCTCGCACAACGAGATTGCTAATTAATCCTTTCTCATTACATAACACCAAGTCTAAGATGGCCTCCCCCCTAGTTGGTTCCTCGACATATTGGTCTAAAAAACCATCCCTTATGCACTCCAGAAAATCCTCCTCCACCGTATTGCTTCCAGTTTGGTTAGCCCAATCTATGTGCATATTAAAGTCACCCATTATAACTGCTGCACCTTTATTGCATGCACCCCTAATTTCCTGTTTGATGCCCTCCCCAACATCACTACTACTGTTTGGAGGTCTGTATACAACTCCCACTAACGTTTTTTGCCCTTTGGTGTTCTGCAGCTCTACCCATATAGATTCCATATAGAAGAGACAAGATAACTACTTTTTAATGAAACCCCAGCTGCCATGGCTGGACTTGTACACATGTCTCTGAATTCCTAAACCAGTAACATAACGACTGTGCTACCGTACACTTAACTTCATCCTTTACTGGTGCAACTGGGATGAATAGCGTCCTTCAGCTCCTATGTAACAGGCTTGAGTGGCTGAACGGCTTGCTCGGTTTCCTAAATATAAGGATTAAAGGCTTGAAGCGTCTTCTCCTGTTACTATTGGCTGAAAGGGGCTAAATCACCACCTTCTATTCCTATGTAAGAGGTTTGAGGGGCTGAATAGTGTTCTTCTGTGCAACAATTTACAGGGGCTGAATGACGCCCTCATGTTCCATTGCAACAGAATCCAAAGGCTGAATGGCCTCTACCCATTCCAGTACAACAGTCTCAAGTGGCTGACTGGCCTCCTCCTGTTTTTTTCCTGATTAAGTAACTCGAGTGGATGAATGCCCTCCTCCTGCTTTTGTGTTACAAGCTTGAGGGGATGAATTAAATTGTTCCTGTTTAAGCAGCATCTATGAGCTGAATATCTTTTTCCTGTTCCTATGTAACAGGCTTGTGAGATTGAATGTCGTCCTCCTTTTCCAGTGCAAGAGCCTCTGTGTGCTGAATGGTCTCCTCCTGTTCATATACAACAGATTGGAAGGGCGGAGTAACCTTTGCTTATTCCTATAAAACTGCCTGGAAAGTGAGCATGACATGCCTCCTGTTCTTTTCTAAAACACTTGAGAAGCTAGATAGCGGCATCCTGTTCCTATTTAATATGTTTGAGGGTTGTATAGTCTGCTCCTGTGTAACAGGTTCACGAGCCTGAATGGCTTCTTCCTGTTGCAGTGCAATAGGCTTACCTAGGATAAAAGTGGATACATTTGATATACGGCACAGAAACAGGCCCTTCGTCCCTGCTAGTCGGGTATGCTCCCCTGGAGCCTCCTCTCATCTTTCATCATCTAAATCAATCAGCCTCACCCTCTATTCCCTTCTTCCTCATATGCTTGTATAGCCTCTCCTTAAATGCAGCCAAACTGTTCACTTCAATCATTCCCTGTGGTAGTGAGTTCCACAATCTCACCACAAAATGGGTAGATTTATATTTGAATTCATGGTGACTATCTTATATTGATGGCCTCTCATTAATCTCTTCCCACAAGTGGAAAGATTCTCACTGTCTCCACTCTAACAAAACCTTTCACAATTTTAAATGTCTCCAACGGGTCAAAACATATCCTTCTTTTTGCAAGAGAAAAGAGACGCAGCCTGTTCATAATTTCCTGATTTTTATACGCCGGCTGTTCTGCTATCATCCTTGTAAATCTTCTCTGCATTCTCTGCAATGCCTCTCTATCATTTTTCTCAAATGGCGACTAGAACTGTACGTAGTACTTTAAGTGTGGTCTCATCAAGATTAAACACATAAAGCCTTTTCCATATGTCTAGAAATAAATCCTCGTGTTTGTTATTCTATGGCCTATCTAATAAAGGAATGTATTCCGTCTTACTTCTTAACCACCGATCTGCTTCGTCTGCTACTGTCAGGGATCTGTGGACATCCACTCATCTTTGCTCATCTACTCTTCTCAGTCACCTACCATTTAATGTGTATTCCTTTGTCTTATTAGTACTCCCTAAATGCTGCACCTCACACTTCTCCTGGTTGAATTCCAAAAGACAACTCTTCTGCCCACGTGACCAGATCATTAATATCCTCCTGCAGTCTACCGCTTTCTTCCTCATTATCAACCATACCTGTTTCAACAAGCTTTTAGTCTCCTGTGCTCATCTCCACTTATGTGGCTCGGCGTCAATTTGTTATCGCATAATATTCCTGTGAAGCGCCTTGCGACATTTGACTACATTAAAGGCACTTTATAAATACAAGTTGTTGTTGTTGTTTCAAAGTGATGTTACATAATGTGAAATAGTTTGCACTGAAGAAAGAGATTATTGCCTCAAACTGGATTGGTGGGAGTTAATACTCCACACGAGCCCCCTTCTACTCTATTTCAGCTCATCGTATCAGCATATAATTTTCTTCCTTTCTCACTCATGTGTTCCCCGTTCAATGCATCTGTGCTATTCGCCTCAATTACTGCTCATGGTAGCATCATCCACTTTATAACCACTCTTTGGTAAAGAAGTGAATCTTGAATTGCCTCCTGAATTTAGAGGTGACTATCTTATATTCATGAGATATTTATGAGCTCTTGTTCAGAACTCCTGTGCAATAGCAAAAACAAATCTCTGCATCGAACCTATCTACACCCTTGATAATTTTAAGGATATCTGCCCTGTATTTTCTAGAGAAAAGCTCCCCAGACTGCTCAGTTTTTGCCGATCAGTAAATCCTTCGAGTTCTGGCCAAATTGCTTCCTTTTGTTCTGTGAGATTCAATTTTGTTACGATTTAGTTTTGACATTGACTGGGAGATGAAAGATTGCAAACATACTGGCAAATTGTCTGATATTTTGCACCGACGATTAGATTATTAAAACAACGGCACTGGACAGGTGCGGTGGCCGAGTGGTTCAGGCGTTGTACTTGGAATTCAATGGGTTTCCACATACAGGTTTGAAATGTGCACGCAGCGCCTCTCCAGCAAACTGCTTATTTTCTTCCATCCTCCCTGTGGATATCACTGGTCCCGAAACTGATCATAATTCCCTCTACTCCCCTTTATTACAATGATTTACCCAAAGCTGTTGTTGGAATTGGAAGCACTAATAATTTTTCAGCATTAATTAGTGAATGTTGGTTTGTTAGAAACTATTTGCAAAGATCAGTGAGAAATATACAGAGAAAACAACAAGAAAACATTGCCTTTTAATAAGGAGCCCTGCAATATTTGGGAGGAAGTCATGTTGAGCTAATGAATGATAATGTGGTTGCTTTTATAAACTTGCACAAGATTTGGCAAAACGGTCGCGGCAGAACTCAAACCTGTAATCTTCTGATAACATCAAGAGTTTTGTTGAAGTCAGACGCATTATCCATTCGGGCACGCGCGGCAGTACACAACTGACTAATGGTGAGAATGAGCGTTTACACACAGGAATTATATTTATTTCAGTTCCATACTTTGCTCTGGAAACGAATCAGCGGCAGTGATTCACTGATTGAAATGCGAGAAGTCACAAAGTCCCACATGATATGGAATTGTTTATTAAATGCTGGAAACACTCCACAGGTCAATGAGCTCTCGACAGAAGTAATGATTTGCAGCATTGCTGCAGAGTATTGCAGATACCGTATGAGGTTTGTTCCTAAATGTTTTGGCTGCTCTAAAATAACAAAGCTAAGATACACGCAACGCACTACCCGACCCCTGCGAAAATATCGGTGACAGAAACAGCGACCCTGTCGTTGTTAGTAGCATGCTCTAACAATCTGAGCTAACCGGTCTTGTTACCTTGCACTTTTAGTGAACGTTGTCAAAGAAAGAACGAGCATTGCTACAGCGACTTTCACCTCAGGATTTCCGAAAGCGTTTCACAGCCAGTTAACTACATTTAAAGTGTGGTCACTGTTGTAATGTAGGAAATGGTAAAGCAAATGTGCGCCAGCAAGAACCCACGATGTGATAGTGACCAGATGTTGGTTGAGGAATATATATTGGCGCTACGACACCGTGGTGCACTCCCCTGCTCTGCTTCCAAATAGATGCCATCGGAACTTTTACATCCATCTCTGAGGCAAACCGGACCTCAGTTTAAGATTTCATCTGCAAGACAGCAGCTTCGACAGTGCAGAGCTCCCTCACTACTGCCACTCCTATAGGGAAAAATCTATCTGAACTCCTACTCAACAATCTGTCAGTCGCAGATGCATCGGTTCTTGGCAGCATTGGTAGGAGTGAACACTGCACAGTCCTTGTGGATACCAAGTTCTGACTTCCCAATTAGGACACTCTGCATCGTGTTGTCTGGCCTCACCACCGTTATAAATAGGATAGATTCTGAAGAGATCCAACAGCTCAAATCTGGGCATGTTTTTCACACAAGCTGTAACCTTATGGTCCAGCATATCCCTCACTCTACCATTTCCTTATAAACGGAGAACCAAATCTAGTTCATCCCTCAGCTCACTTTCCTCAAGAGAAAAGACATCCAGGCTGTTCATCCTTTCCTGATATATATGTATGCTGGCTGTTCTGGTTTCATGTTTGTAAATATTCTCTACATCCTCTGCAATGCCTCTATGTCCTTTTTATAATATGGCTACCAGAACTGTATGCAGTACTCCAAGTTTAGTCAAACCAAGGTTAAATACAGGTTTAGCATAACGTCGCTACTTTTCAATTAAGTACGTCTGGAAATAAATCCTCGTGCTTGGTTTTATTTTTTATGGCCTTGCTAATCTATGTCGTAACTTCGAGAGTTGTGTAAATTTGAACGCCGAAATCCCTTTGTCCGTCTACGCCACCAAGACTGGCATTCTCCAATAATAAGTGACCACCCTATTCTTCCTGCCAAACCTTAGATTTATATGGTTTGCAATTAATTTGCCAATCTGTTTATCATTCTGCAAGTTTATTGATATTCTCCTGTAATTTGTTGCAGTTCTCCTCAGTATGGATGACCCCCCCAAATTTAATGTGATCCAAAAATTATAAATAGTGTTTTTGATTCCTAGGTCTAAATGTTTAATATAAATTGTGAACAACAGTGGTCCAAGCACCGAAACTTCTGGAACACCACTACTCACCTTCTGCCACTATGGAAAGCTCCCTTATATCCCTACTCTCTGCTTTTAGTCTTGATGCCACCTAACTCTCCATTCTGCTAGTTGTCTCCTGACTCCGTATTATCTGACCTGGCTTGAGGCTCTTCTTGTTCCTGTGTAACAATCTAGAGGTCCGCATTTTCCTTTTATTCATTCAAGCATATGGACATCACTAGCAAGGGCAGAGTTTGTTGCCCATCTCTAAATGCCCTTGTCAATGTCGAGGTGAGCCATGCAACGGAGTGACTCATTCGACCATTTCTGAGGGCAGGTAAGAGTCAACCACATTGATGTGGGTCTGGAGTCACATAGAGGTCCGGGGTTGTATGGACGGCAGATTTCCTTCCATAAAGGAGACTGGTGAACCAGATTGGTTGGTGACGACAATGGTCACCATTGCTGATACTTTTAAAATTTCAAATTTATTTAATTCAATTTAAATTCCACCACTTTCGTGGAGGTTGTGTTTTCCTCTCACTGCATTACTAGTTCAGTGATAAACCACCATGCTACTATGATTGACCTCCGCTGTGTAATGTGCTCGAGGAGCTGAATGTCTCCTCCTGTTGCTGTGGAACCGGTCGAGGGAAGGAATGGCATTCACTTGTCTTATGTAACAGGCTCGAGGTTTGATTAGCCTCCACCTTTTTCTGTATAACTGTATCGTGGATCTGAAATGCCTCATCCACATCCTTTGCAATGTTTCGCGGGGCTAAATGGACTTCTACTTTTCTTGAACAACTGGCTCAAGGAGCTGAATGGGTTTCTCCTGGCATTTGCAACTCGCTTGAGCGGTTAATGCACTCCTCCTGTCCATCTATTGCACGCTCGATGTTCTGCTGTGCAACTAACTCAGGGCACAAAGAAAACTCAAAGGAGCCACTTATGTAACAGGAATTGTACAGGCCGCAGCTTCCCTCTCTTAGTGTTAAAATGCAGCAAAATGCACGTGGTCAGGAAACACGAAATCCTGACCAAAATTCGACTCTGGTGGAACTTGAACCTATATATTTGAATGCCTTAGGTACGAGTGATTGGAAGTCCAATGCGCTATTTATTGCGTCACAAAGGGGCCACGTTGTAAACCAATACAAAAGTAACATACTGCTGATGCCAGAAATCTGAATTAAAAAAAGAAAACATCTGGAAACACGAAGTAGACCAGGCAAAATCTGCGGAGTGAGAAACAGTGTTCACGTTTCAGACCGATGAACTTTCATCGCAATTGCATCTTTCTGTTTCTGTTGAAAGGGATGTGCTGTCAGTACTGGATTATTCTGTTTCTATTTAAAATGGATGTGGTGTCAGTCCTGGGTCATTCTGTGTCTGTTTAAAAGGGATGTGCTGTCAGTTCCGGATGATTCTGTGTCTGTTTGAAAGGGATGTGTAGTCGTGGACTCATAGAATTTTACAGCCCGAAAGGAGGCCATTTCAGCTCAACATGTCCGGGCCGTCTGACAAAGAGCTATCCAGCCGAATCCAACTTTCCAGCTCTTGGTCCGTAGCCCTTTCGATTACAGCGCTACAAGTGCACATCCAGTTACATTTTAACAGTTCTGAAGGCTTCTAGCTCTTCCACCCTTTCAGGCAGTGATTTCCAGACCAACAGCACACTCTGGGTGAAACCATATGTCCTCAGTACCACTACCCTCCCAACAATTACTTTAAATCTACGCCCCCTGGTAGTTGACCACGCTGCTAAGGAAATAGATATGTCCTATGCATTCTATCTATGCCACTCTTAATATTATGCACTTCAGTAAGGTCCTTGCTGAGCCTCATCTGTTCAAAAGAAAGCAAGCCTGGTCTATCCAAGTTTTTCTCATAGCTAAATTATGCAGTCCAGGCAACATTCTCGTGAATCGACTCTGTACCGTCTCGAGTGCAATCAGATATTTCCTGTGTTGAGGTGACGAGAACAGCACGCAGTACTCTCGCTGTGACCCAACAGTGTTTTGCACAGTTCAAACATAACTTCCCCGCTCTTTTATTCTGTGGCTCAGATAATAAAGGCAAGTATTTCCTGTTGATTCTGAACCATCTTATCAACTGGTCTGCTACCGTCAGGGATCTGTGGACATGAACTCCAAGGTACCTTTGTTCTCTACACATTTCACTGTACCATGTAATATTTATTCCCTTGCCTTCTACGACCTCCCCAAATGCAGCACCTTCTCACACATCCGGAATTCATCTGCCACAGTATTATTGCTAATTTAGTTGGGCCAATGTATATGTAGATTAAGGTCACCTACGATTACTGTAGTACCTTTGTAGCATACGTCTCTAATTTCTGTTTGATGCCGTCAGTGACACTACCACTACTATTTGGAGGCCTATAGACAACTCCCACCCATATTGTCTGCCCCGTGGTGCTCCTTTATCTTCACCCAGACTGATTTTACATCTTAATATTCTGAGCCAATGTCCTTTCTCACTATTGCTCTGATTTCATCCTTTACTTACAACGCTAGACCACCCAATCTTCCTTTTTGCCTGTCTTTCCTGAAAATCGAATATCCTTCGATATTCAGTTCCCAACACTGGTCACCCTGCAACCATGTCTCCATAATTGCCACTATATCTTATCCGTTTACATCAAATTATGATGTTAACTAATCCATCTTATTACAGATGCTTCGTGCATTCATGCACCATGCATTTTAATTTGTCTTTTTTAAATTATTAGACATTTTAGCATTATTTGATACTATAACCCTATTCGTCTTATCGCTATTTTTCTTACCTGGACCCTATTTGATAGTGCACTCTTTAGTTTTTATGCTCTGTTCATTCCTGATAATAATCTGGTTATTCTGATCACAATTACTTTCCTGCATTTCTCCCTTTTCTCTTCTCTTTAGCATTCTAGATTGTTCGCTACTGCAACCGTCCAACCCCCCCACCCTCCGCCCCCATGCATTATTTATTTAAAACGCTGTCTACCTCCTTAGTTATTCGGTGCGCTACAACTCTGCGCCCAGCATAGTTCCGTTTGGACTGTCCCCAATATACAGCTCTCTCTTTCCCGAGTTTTGGTGCCAGTGCCCACAAATCGAAAGCCACTTCTCCCACACCAATCTATGAGCCATGCAGTCATATCCCTGATTCTATTGGCTCCATGCCAATTTTCTCGTGGCTCACATAATAATGAAGAGGTTATTACCTTTGTGATTCTGCTTTTAAATTTAGTCCCTAGCTGTTCAAACTCTCTCAGTTGAACCTCTTTCTTAGTCCTATCAATGTCATTTGTACCTACGTGTACCAGCACAACTGGATCCTCCCACTCCCACTACAACTTCTTCTGCAGCCCGTCCTTTACCATAGCACCGGGTAGGCAACACAGCCTTCTGGACGCACGCTCTTGCCTGCAGATAACGCTATCTATCCCGCTAACAATACTGTCCACTACTACAACCAGCTGCCTCTTTACTCTCCCCCCACTAGAATAGCTTTCTGCCCCACGGTACCTTGGTCAGTCTGCTCATCCACCCATCAGTCTGCACACTTGTCCTCAATGTTTGCAAGAATCTCAAATCAACTGGACAAGTGCAGGGACAGAGGCTCCTGTAATACTACCTCCTGGCTTCCCTTACCTGCTTCACTCGCATTCACATCCTCCTCTACCTAACCTCGTATCAATCCTAAACCATTTAATCTTGAGGTTGTAGCTGCCTCCTGGTGCAAAAGTCCAGGTAAATTTCTCCCTCCCTGGCGCCTCGCAATGTCTGTGGCTCGGACTCCAGCTCCTCAACTCGTAGCCGAAGTTCGTCGAGCCGCAGACACATAGAGAAGATGTTGTCACCCTGGACAAAAACTTCCAGAAGCTGCCACATAGTGCAGCAGAAAAACATCTCCTATTCTCCCATTATTTTATTGAATTAATTAGTTTAGCGTTAATCAAGTATTTACACTATACAGTTTATTAAATTAGTAAAATAAATAAAGGTTAGTTTTTTGGTATTTAGTTATATGCTATGTGTTAATTTAAAAGAAAACCTTAGCCCACAATGACTACCAATCGCTTACCTGCGTTACCTGTGAAGTCACACAGCAGTGTTCTCCTCACCGGAGCCGTGCTATCTCCTGGGAGAGGGAAAAAACAGATAAAATAACAAGGCCAATTGGGGAAGAAATCTGTGAATATTTCTCTCCGACCCAACCAGGCGATTGAAACTAGTCTAGGAGATCGCGCTGGCCGTCGACTGTTGTCTGCCGGGGATTTTATCCTCACTCTCGAAACTAGGTCTGCTCCCGCTCAGGTATGCCGCTGCTCTGCGTTAAAAGTTAGGAAAAACTACGCAAAGCAAGACCTCCCGCCCCCACTTCACCTAACTCTCCCAATTACCAATCACTTGTTTTCTCATACTGAGCTGATGAATGCCAAGCTAGCAGCACGAGCTCTCGGTTTTTAAACTGCTCGTGTCTCAGACGAATCACCACTGGTCAGTTGTTCAAGAACCGGTATTAACTAATATTAAGTAAGTGGCTATTCAGCAAACTGCTGGAGAGATAGCTTGCGAGTTTGACTCGACTTCAGCCTGAAATAATTCGAAATATTTAACTGTTAATTTTAATTAGAAGCTATTAGCAATTGCCACCAGCGTCCACATGATATAAAAAGTTTAACCCCTAAGGCTCTCCCACTTACTAAACTCTTGTTTTCTCACTTTCACAAGCGCAGGCAGCAGATGGAGTGTGCGGCAAACAACAGTCACCACCACCCTTTCCTCCATCGGTTACCTGTCACTTTTGGGACAGTGACTATAATTCCCAGATTGGGCTGTTCATTCATCTGAGAACTCACTTTTGTTACGGAAGGAAGTCTTACTCCTTTTAGAGGTACTGCATGTGATGATATTGATTATTTTCTTGCATTGTTAGACATCCGCAAATGCATTACCTCACACTTGTCTGGGTTGAATTCCATTTGCCGCTGTTCTGCCCACCGAACCAGTACATTGATATCTTCCTGTAGTCTGCAGCTATCTTCCTCATTAAAACGGCACAGAAGCAGGCCATTCGGCCCAAAAAGTCCTCTTTTAATTTCTTGCAGTCCTCCTCAGTATTCGCTATCCACCAGCACCCCACGTATCCTTCCCTAAATTTTGTGTTGTGTGCAAATTTAGAAATGGTGTCTAAATCGTCGAGATTAATTGTGAAATTCTGTCGGCCCAGCACTAATCCCCCTGGATAGTTACCTTTTATGTGGCTGTTCCAGTTAAATTTGTGGTGAATGGTGACCCCCAGGACGTTGTTGGTAGGGGATTATGTGATGGTCGTTACGTTGAATATCAAGTTGGCGCTGGTTTGAATCTCGCTTGCTGGAGATCGTCTTTGACTGGCACTTATGTCAAGCAAAATTCATACTCAGTTGGACGTGATTATTTGCGGCATACAGTAATATATGCGCAATAGTTGCCGATAGAATAGTGAATTATTGATAACTTCACGCTCTATACAGAGAAATTCGTGCAGGGAATTGACGGATAGTTTGACGATGTAACGAACAGGGTGGATAAATGGGAACCAGTGGATGAGATGTATTTGGACTTTCAGAAGGCATTTCATAAGATGCCACATAAAAGGTAACTGCACAATATAAAGTTTCACGGGGTTGGGGTAATATATTCGCATGGATAGAGGATCAGCTCGCTAACTGATACCAGATGTTCGGAAAAAATGGTTCATTCTCGGGTTGGCAATCAGTAACTAGTGCGGTCCCTCAGGGATCATTGCTGGGATGCCAACAATTTGCAATCTATATTAACGACTTGGAAGAATGGACTGAAAGTAACGTAGCCAAGTTTGCTGACAACTCAAAGATGGGAGGAAAAATTACGTGTGACGAGCACACACAAAACCTGCAAAAGGACATAGATATGCTAAATGAGTGGGCAGAATTTGTCAGATATATTATAATGTTGGAAAGTGTGTGGTCGGTCCTGCAATTTGGCAAGAAAAAAAATCAGAGACCAAGTTATTAATTTAATGGAGAAAAATTGCAAAGTGCTGCAGTATAGCCAGACCTGGGGGTACTTGTGCATGAAGCACATAAGGTTAGTTTTCAGGTTCAGCAATTGATCAACACGGCCAATTGAATCTTGGGCTTTATTGCAAAGGGGATGGAGTATAAAAGCAGTGAATCATAACTACGCTTACACTGTGTATTGGATAGGCCAAACCTGGAATACCTCGTACAGTTTTGGGATCCATATTTAAGAAAGAATTTACTTGCTTTGGAGGCAGTTCAGAGAAAGTTCACCAGATTGATTCTGGAGATGAGGGGTTGAAATTCGAGCAAATGTTGAGGAGGTCGGGCCTCTACTCATTGGAATTCTAAAGAACTCATTCTTATGATCTTATCGAAACGTATAAGATTATGAGGTGGCTTGTCATGTTAGATGCAGAGATGATGTTTCCTCTTATAGAGGAGACTAGAACTATGGAGCATAATCTTAGAATACAAGGCCGCCTATTGATAACTGAGATGAGGCATATTTTCTTCTATCAGAGTGTTGTAAATCTTTGGAATCCTCTGCCTCAGATAACTGTGGAATCTGGGACATTGAATAAATTTAAGTCAGAGATAGACTGTTTATTAAGGGATTAAGGGGATACAGGGAGCGGGCAGTGAAGTGGACCTGAATCCGTGATCGTATCAGCCATTATCATTTAAAATGGCGGAGCAGGCAAGAGGGGTCGTAGGGCCTACTTCTGCTCCAAGTTCTTACATTCTTTTGTACATATCTGTAGACAGAGGCAGAAGACTTTGGTAGGAATCTTAATGAATACTTTGCATCTGTTTTCACAAAGGAGAGGGGCACTGCGGACTTTGCAATTAGGGAGGAGGAGTGTGAAATATTAGACAAAATTAACATAGTGAGAGAGGAAGCATTAGTGGTGTAGCAGCTTTGAAATTCGTTAAATCCCCTGGCCCGAATGAAATGTTTCCCAGGTTTTAAGAGCAGCAACAGAGAGAATAGCAGAGGCTCTGTGCACCATTTTCTAATTCTCATTTGCTACAGGCGTGGTGCCAATGGACTCGACTGCTAATGTTTACTTTTGTTTAAAAAGGGAGAAATGGATATAACGAATAAATACAGTCCAGCTAGCCTAACCTCAGTGGTGGGAAAACTATCTGTAAATGGCCTGAGGTACAGGATAAATCTTCATTTGTGAAGACATGGATTAATAAAGGACAGTCAACATGAATTTGTCAAGGGGAGGATGTGTCTGACTAACTTGATTGCATTTTTCGAGGTGTTAACCAGCAGAGTCGATGAGGTCATTGGTATGATGTAGTGTATATGGATTCCGGCAAAGGTTTTGATAAAATCCCACATGGCAGACACGTTTCGAAAGTAAATGCTTAATTCAAGGGCAACGTGGCAAGTTGGATCCAAATTTGGTTGGGAGGCAGGAAGCAAAGGGTAATGGTTGATGCCTGCTTTTATGACTGGAAGGCTGTATCCAGTGGGGTTCTGCAGGGCTCAGTGCTCGCTACCTTGCTTTGTGTGGTATATATCAATGACTTTGACGTAAATGTTGAGTGTATGAGTAATATGTTTGCAGATAATACTCAAATAGGCTGTGTGGTTGATACTGAGGAATAAAGCGACGGATTGCAGGAAGATATCAATGTACAGATCAGGTGGGCGGAACTGTGGTAAATGGAATTCAATCTGGATAAGTGTGAGGTAATACATTTGGACAGAACTGAACACAGTACTCCAAGTTAGGTCCAACCACAGCTCTGTATAGCTGCACAGAACATCAGCCCCCGTTTGTTCTAGCTCACTAGATATAAAGGCCAGCATTGCATCAGTCTTATTTGATTATTTTCTGTAATGCCCCTGACATTTACAGAAAACCATGTTGACTCTGCATAATCAAGTTATAATTTTCTAGGTGCCACGATATCAATTCCTTAGCAATGGATTCTCGCAATTTTCCAATGACTGATGTCAGGCTAACTGACCTGTAGTTCCCGGTTTTCTCTGTCACTCCATTATTGAATAGCGATGTTACATGTGCTAACTTACAATCTGCTGGGACCGTTGCAGAATCTTGACCTCGTGGCACAACGGTTATGGGTCTGACTCCAGATCATAATGCTGTGTGTTCAAATCATGGTGGGATCATATTTAATTTAGCTGTTGTTCTTCCAGAATTGATATTATGTTTGTTGTTTCAAAATAACCAGACCCTTTCTCTAAAACCTGTCTCACTGTTTCCCCAGTGGCACGTTCAAGTTACAATGGACATTCTGAATCAGACGCCTACCAGACAGTGTGTAAAATGGGATATGGTTTAACAGTTAACGTGCAAATCACAGAAAGCATAATTAAATTATCGGCTTTCCCTCAGTTAGCATTACGTTTCATGTGCAAAAGAAACTGATCGGTTAATTAATGATGTTTGCTCGAGAAAGCAACATGAAATTTAATTAAAGTGATTAACCTAATGTTGGGCTCGAACCTACGACCCTGCGATTAAAAGCCACATGCTGTATCAACTGAGCTAGCTTGTCGTTGGTTGCAGCCAGGTGCCTCTTGGTTTCGCCCCATTTCCCGATGTTTCCCGATCAAGTCTGTCACGCTGACTTTGTCAATCTGTGTGTGGCCATCACCAGTTTGATTTTGAAAGAATAACTGTGTTTGTCTTCAGTAAAACAGGAAATTCTGGAAACACTCAGCAGGTCAGGCAATATCTGTGGATGTCGGGAAGTGCGTTTATTTGCGGAGTTGATCTTCTGCTGTGAAGTGAGGCATGGATGCAAGATTCTCATTTTCTAGGTGCTGTCCTAAGGAGAGGTTTCCGTGGTGTAGCGGTTATCAGATTCGCCGCTTCTAGAAAACGTCCTTGATTCTAGCCTGGACAGAAACATTATTTTGTAGAATATTTTTCTGTGAAATATCTATTTAGAATGTAACCCCGGGTTCCATGTCTCAATAGCGATGAACATTTTAACTCACTCTCCTAAAATACAGGGTGTGCAAACTCAGGTAGGGGGTAAACCTTCATCAAAGATTCAAGTTCCTTAAATCTTTAAAGGTCAGTTGTTGATGTTTCGATCAATTCATTGCATAAACATAAATGAGGTGTGTGAGATGAATAATAATCGGCTTTAATCATTACTGTCCCGATTAGTTTATGATATAGACTGAGGTTAGAGACACTCTTGCATCCCAAACAGCTGAGAGTCGTGCGAGGTGATTTGGCCACATCTTTTCCACCATTATAAGGATTCATCAATACTACATTGACTGTAATGCGCTTTGGATATCCTGTGCTGGTAAAAGACACGTCATTCTTTGCAAACGTTCTAACTGCAAGTTCAAAGCACCGCGGGCAAATGAAGGCTCACCCAGGATATGTTCTGACACCATGTTCTGACACCATGGTAATTCAGCAGTTCAGCTGCTCGCTTAATATGTCCGCTGAACTGGTATTGAAAGTGGAGATGTTTCTGCAGTGCAGCAATTAACAAGTTCGCTCCTCACGCGAAAGCTGCCAGGGCGGAAATATGTTGTTGGAAATGTCTCCTCATGTGTTCAGGAGCGAAGTTGTTCTTCAGTGAAAGGGCATAAGAACATAAGAATTAACAGCAGGAGAAGGACATTCGACCCATTATTTATTTTTTTAAATGTATCCATTCAGTTATTAGTTTGGGAATTTCCACATGTTAGGCGAACGTGATAACCACTACGCTTTGGAAATACTGTTGCAGATCGTGTCTTAGGAAAATAACTAGAGCTGTAATCGACACAGCCTATATTTCAGGCCTATATTTCAGGAGTTGTTTTTCCGAGAATAGAATGACCTTGCTATATCAAGCGACCCAGTACTGACCCCTGTGGAACCATACTGGAAACGTCCTTCCAATCACAAAAACATCCATTAACCATTATTCTTTGCTTCCTACCTCCAAGCCAGTTTTCGATTCAACTTGTCACTTTGCCTTGTAACCTTCATGGCCAGTCTACCATGTGGGACCTTATCAAAAGCTTGGCTAAAGTCCATGTACACTACATCATCCACACTAGCCTCATCGACCCTCTTGGTTACCTCATCAAAAGAATCGATTAGTTTAGTCAAGCACGATCTTCCATTAACAATCCGTGCTGACTGTCCCTTATTAATCCTTGCCTATCCAAATGCAGATTTATTCTGTCTTTCAAGATTTTTTCTATACTTTTTCCACCACTGAGGTTCGGCTGGAAGACCTGTAATTGCTCTGCATATCCCTTTTCCCTTGTTAAACAATGGCATTACATCAGCAGTCCTCCAATTCTCCGGCACCATCCGATATCCAAGGAGGATTGGAAAATGATGGTCAAGACCTCTGCTATTGCGTATTTTATTTCGCTCAACACCTTGGGATGCACTTCATCCAGGCCTGGGGATTATCTACTTTCAAAGCTGCTAAACCTTTTAACACTTCCTCTCTCACCATATTTATTTCATCCAGAATATCACACTCCTCCTCGATAGCAGTATATGTATTACCTCTTTCCTTTGTGAAAAGAGATGCAAAGTATTCATTAAGAACCCGACCAACATCTTCCGGCTCCACACAAAGATTACTCTCATGATCTCTAATAGGACCTACTCTTTCCTCAGTTACCCTCTTACTCTTAACATATTTATAGAACATCTTACGGTTTTTCTTAATTTTACTGACCAAGAATTTCTCGTGCTCTCTCTTAGTATTCTTAATATCCTTTTTTATTT
Source organism: Pristiophorus japonicus (assembly GCF_044704955.1). Classification (NCBI taxonomy): domain Eukaryota; kingdom Metazoa; phylum Chordata; class Chondrichthyes; family Pristiophoridae; genus Pristiophorus; species Pristiophorus japonicus. Next base: position 156,924,245 of record NC_091987.1, read on the forward strand.
TGCCTCTTGACTTTCTATATTCCTCTAAAATTCTAAAGTATTAAGCCGTTGATATGTGTCATAAACGTCCCTTTTTTTGATTAATCCTCAATTGTAAGTCTCTCGATATCCATGGGGCTCTAGAATGATTTCCCAGACTTTTTCTTTAAGGGCACATGTTTGGCTTCTACGTTGGGTATCTCCTTCTACAATGCCTCACTCTGTTGTGACTCCAATTTACCCACAAGTCCACTATGGCCACATCTTTCCTTGACTGAGCAAAATTAGCTTTTCCCCAATTTGGAAGGTTTATTCCAGGCCTATCCTTGTCCTTATCCATAACCAACCTGAATCTCACTGAATTATGCCCACAGTCACCCAAATGCTCCACCAGTAATACCCCTTCAAACTGCCCAGCTTCATTCCCCAAAACTAAATCCAACACCGCCCGCACTCGTGTTGGGCTTACTACATACTGACTAAAATAGTTCTCTTGAATGCATTTCAAGATTTCCGTACCCGCTATACCCTTCACACTAAATTTGTCACAATCAATATTCGGATACTTTAAATGCCCTTCTACTAATACCCTATGATTTTTAGACTTCACAGCAATTTGCCTAATTATTGGCTTCTTCTATCTCCCTCTCACTGTCTGTTGGTCAACAATACATTCCCAGCTGTGTGATCGCCGATTTTGTATTTTTCAATTCGATCCATATGGCCTCAGTTGATGATCCATCTGCCATATCCTCGCTCCTCACCGCTGTAATTGTTTCATTTATCAGTACCGCAACACGGCTCCCCCCCGCATTTTTACCGATCTTTCTATCTTCTCTAAAAATCCTGAAGCCAGATATATTGATCTGGCTAACCTGCCCCTCTGCAAGTCAAGTTTCTGTAATGGCTATAATATCATACTCCCAAGTGTCTAGCTGTGCTCTTAGCTCATCCGTCTTATTCGCTATAATCCTAGCTTTAAAATATATACCATTCAGCAGAGGAAGACCTCCTTGCTTAATACATACTAAGCCCTGTTTCCTCTGTCTTACAGATTCGCTTCCTAGATTCTTGCTATCCAACTTCTTCTTTACTTCCTTCCCTTTTGTATTCGTTCTCAGGTCCAATCCCCCGGCCAAGTTCATTTAAACTCTCCCTAACCGCACGAGCAAAACTTCACGCGAAGATATTGGTCCCGGTGCTGTTGATGTGCAAACTGTCTGATTTGTACAGAACTTCCCCAGAAGCGCTCCCTTTGCCTGAAGAATTTAAATCCATCCCTCCTCCAACAATTTTCCATCCTGGTGTTCCTCCTCTCTCTCCTTCTATTCTTATACTCATCAGGCTTAGCACTGGTAGTAACCCAGAGAATACTACTTTTGAGGTCCTACCCTTTAATTTTATTCCTAGCTCCCTAAATTCTCCATGTAGGACCTCATCCCTTATTTTACCTGATATGGACACACCTCTAGCTATTTACCACACCCACCTCCCCGCCAATGTAACCTGCGTCTGCTCTGTGACATCCATGACCTGGCACCAGGGAGGCACAGAACCATTTGAGACTCATGTCTACGTCCACAGAAACGCCTGTCTGTTCCTCTATCTATAGAATCCGCTATCACTCGAGCAATTTTATTCTTCGGCCCTCCCTTTGTGCAGATGAGCCACCCGTGGTGCCTTGGAATTGGCTCTGGCTGCAATTGTCCTTACCGATACTCAGAATTGAATATTGGTTTGAAAAGGAGATGGACTCACGGGGGGCCTCCTGCGCAACCTGTCTGGCACATTTATTACATCTGGTGATCAACCACGTCCCCTCCACCTGCACGCCTTTAATTTTCTTGGTAACCACCTCCTGAAACCTGCTATCCACCTAGTTCTCAGCCTAGTGGATGCAAATTATTGACTCCACCCGCTGCTCCAGCTCCGAAACGCGGAGCTCGAGCAATTAAGCTGGAGACACGTCCTGCACACATGGATGTCTATGTATATTACTCCCATCCAATGAACCATAATTTTGTTTCATCATACCTTGTGTGGCAACTTATCAAAATCCTTCTTAAAATCAAAATCCACTGATTCCACTCTTATCAGTTTGCTTTTTAACAAACTCAAAATATCTCAAAAACAGATTTGACATACCTGATTTACCTTTCATAAATCCGTGTTGATGCGGCACAATCTTATTATTTTATTTTTGAACTACCCTTTTGCCACGTCCTTAATAATAGAATCTACCATTTTCACTTTGACTTGTCATGGTGACTGAAATGTAATTCCTTAATTTCTCTCACTCTCATTTCCGAAACAGCAAGGTTACATTTGCTACCTTCCAATCTGCAGGAACCCTTTTACAATATATTGAAGTTTGGAAGATGGAAACCAATGCAACTTGTATCTCTTTTGTCAACTCTTTCAAAGCCATAGCATGGAAGCTATCAGGTCCAAGGAATGTGTCGGCTATCAATCCCGTTAATATCTCCGATACTATTTTTTTTACAATTTATTATTTATTTTAGTTGCTCATTCTTGCTGGACCCTTGGTTCTCCACTATTTCTGGGAGGTTTTTTTGCATCTTCCATGAAAACAGACATACACTTGTTGTTTAATTTCTCAGCCATTTCCTTATTCCACATTGTAATTACACCTGTCTCAGCCTTTACGGGACCCACATTTACTTTCACTAATCTTTCGCTTTTTACATACCTATAGAATCTTTTGCAGAATTTTTCATGAAATGTGATGTCTGTGATAATTTTGCCAACGGTGGTGCTTTGGTTCTGCATATACTGACTTTGCCGCTGGAATCACTTTGTGACCCTAGCACCCCCTTCTCCGCTAATAACCTAATTTATGTTTTGTAGCTCAGCCAATAGTGTGGCCCATTGCAACACCACAGAGCCCAAAAGCTGGGGATGCGGGGTCGGAGTCACCGAACGATCGTGCATCTTGTGCTGAGGAGGCCCGATTCTTGCCCGTGCAGCTGCTGGGTGCCGTCTCTAAGGATGAGAGTGCAGATTCGAGGAGCCTGCATGCCAAGCTCCATGATCTCAAGTGAACATGCGGCTATTCCCTCTTCTACCGTAGAGGTATCAGGCCCAATCACCTTGCTGCAGGGCACCCGATGTGCCCCCAGGATGGCGCCGACCACGTGGATGTTGATTCGATGCAGTATGTCTGCTCCACGAGCGGCAGATGTGAGCGGCGACATGGTACAATTGTACAGGAAGAGTTTTGACATAGGTCAGCAGATCCGACAGACAATGGGGGGCATTTCCCAACAAATGGCCAGCATGTCCGCCAGCATGAGCCAGTACGTGTCATGGATGGCGGAGTCCCTAAACGTGATAACCACGAACACTGGTGGCAGAGGCCATCCAGTAGCACAGGTAAACCAGGACGTATGGAGACCTGCCTTGCTGCGTGGACCCAGTGCACGCACATATCACAGTGTGGGCAGGCCCGTGCTTCTCCTGGGCCCTCGGCTCTTCTGGGTCTCGCACACTCATTTCTCGCACCTCCTCTTCGATTTCTCGCTGCTCCTTCACCACAAACATTCACCGCACCTCTACTATGATCTCTCACCATTCCTCCACCATGATCTCTCACCACTGATTTCTCACCACTTCTCTGCACCTAATTCTTGCCGCTCCTCCAGCAGAAGCATTCGCCGGACTTCTGCCACGTTCTCTCGCCGCTCATCTTTTGTCACATCTCAGCCACGAACTCTCATTGCTCCTCCACCTCAATCATTCGCCAAACCATGAAATCTCGGCGCACATCTTCCCCATCCTTCCCTCTCCTGCACTGTGCCTGCCCCCCGCAGATTCCCCTGCCTACGCTCTAAACGGCAACCTGGGCCTTGATGATGTCACCCAGTCACCCACCTTGAAGTCGTCGCAAACATGGATCGAATCACACTAGAAGTTGCGGTGGTGTCCCCTCGCAGGTCGGGAGGATAAAAGCGCTGGAGTGCGGGCCCTAAAACATCGTAGGCCACCCAGACATGAGAGATGACACTCGAGCTCTACACAATGTGACACTCACTCACTCACCTTTACAGCACTGACGGTGCAAAAAGCCCCTCTCAAAGTTGCAAATTGCGGCTGATTTCTGTTAAGTTGTGAGAGATTATTAAAGGATTCTGCAGCGCTGCCTCGCTTCACAGCAGCAGATCAAAGCTGCAAACAACCCATCGATTCTTCGCTCTTCCGCAGTTCCAGAGTGAGTGAGGCCAGTAGCAATATTCTGGCTCCTGCTCGCGGGAAGATAATCTCAATCAGCAGAATACTGTCCTTTCCTGGGCTACAAGGTGCCATGGCCCAGGCGAAAGCACCCATGCATCGAGCACAGGCTCATGAGATTTTTCATCTCAGAATCGTGGGATTGAGCCCTAAATTCAGTGAATACTTTTTGTTGACATTTTGTGTTGCTTTTCTTGGGAAAGTTTCATTCAATAACCGATCACTGCCTTTTGCACAATGAAATGAATGCAACCTGTGAGTATCTGAGCGATTTCAATAGTTTGTTCTGTGCTCTGCATGTTAACTGTTAGACCATATCACATTTTACACTCTGTATCTAGGAGTCTGTTTCAGAATGGCCGCCCCGGTCCCGACCTCCGTCGTCTCCGAGGATTCAGGTCCAGATTGACAATGTGGCCTTTGGCTAAACGAATATTTTCCACAAACATCGAAAGAAATTCTTGCATTTCTAGCTGGTGTTGTTTTCTTTTGAACAGAGGAGACATTACTGAGGTGTATAAAGTTATGAATGGTCGAGATAGACTGCATCAGAAGGAACTAATTCCCTTAGCAGGGAGGCCAACAATCAGGGGGCTTAGATTTAAACTAAGTTGAAGGAGGTTTAGAGGGGATTTGAGGGGAAATTTTTTTCATGCATAAAGTGGTGTGACCTGAAAGGGTGGTAGTGGTGTAAATCTTTGCCATATGTAAACAGTACTTGGATGTGCACATAAAGTGCCGTAACGTATATAGCCATGGACAAACATCTGCAAAGTCGGATTAGGCTGGAGAGCTCTTTTTCTGCTGGCACTGACACGATGGGCCGTATGTTTTTCTTCCATACTGTAAATTTCTACGCTTGTATGAATAATAGATCACACAGCACAGAAGGAGGTCATTCAGCCCGCAATGCCCGTGCCGTCTCTTTGAAATAACCGTCTTTATATTCCCATTCTTATCTCTTTTCATAGGAGAACAAACTCGCCTTGAGCTTGCATGAGAAGAAAATTCCAACAGAATATTGCCGCCCAGTGATTGGAAACATCTCCACTTTCAACACCAGGTCAGACGGAAATGTTAAGCGAGCGGTCGAACGGCTGAATCAACTTTTAAGTACTTCATCGTGGTCTCGAACAAATGAGTTCCACCTCATAATTAGGAATAAGAAGTTGGGTTTGAATGCAAGTGTCCAGAGACAACTACCATGTGAACACAGTGCCTTACACCGCTGGACCATCTTGTGTTACTCAGTGTTATTTTTGGCCACATGCAGGTTAATTTTGAACTTTTCTATCTTATTACCTGATTAAATTAGCCGCTGCCGGCGGAAAGCGGCGAGTGCAGTATCAAAAAGGACGGATTACCGCCCTTCACTGGGCTACAAAATGCCACGGTTTGAGCCAAAGCTCACCGTACACCAAACAGCAACCTCATTAAAAACTCTTAAGCCCTGGTACCTGAGTTCGAGCCCCAGCTTACACGAATGTTTTTTTCACTGGAAACACCATTAATTCGCCGATTGCCTTGTTTTGCATCACGAAAGTAATGCTGACTATATTATGTAATCATAGAAGTTTACAGCACGGTCCTTTTCATCCCATCGAATCTGCACCGGCCAACAAATGTTCAATTTTCGGTGTGTAACCCTGCAACTTACGGCTTTTCAAAAGCACATCCGAGTACTTTAAAATTTGCTGAGGGTTTCTCCCTCCACCACACTTTCAGGCAGTGAGTTCCAGACTCCCACAAACATCTGGTTGAAGAATGTTCCATTCAAATCCCCTTTAACCCTTATACTAATTACTTTAAATTTGTCCCCCCCAGTTGTTGACCCCTCTACTATAGTAAATTGGCTCTTTTAATCAACAATATCTAGGCCCCTCCAAATTTTATACACCTTAATGCTGTCGCCCATCAGCCTCCTCTGTCCCAAGTTAAACAATACGCAGCCTATCCAATTTGTCCTCATATCAAAGTTGTTCCACTCCCGGCAACATGTACATAAATCTCCTCTTTACACTCTCCAGCGCAATCACGTCCTTCCTTCAATGAGGTGACCAGGACTGCACGCCGTAGTCCAGCCGTGGCCAAACCAGAATTTTATACATTTCAAGTATAATCCACTTGCTCTTCTATTCCATGCCTCTGCCAATAAAGGCAACTATTCCGTATGCCTTCTTAACCACCTTATCCAACTGGCCAACTACCTTCAGGGATTTGTGCACATGCAATCGCAGTTGCCTTTGTTCCTCTACAGTTCTCAGTGTCCTACCAGTTGATGTGTATTCCCTTTCCTTGTTAGCCCTCCACAAATGCAATGATCTCACACGTCTCTGGATTAAATTCCATTTGCCACAGTTCTGCCAGGACCGCACTTGAAACATCCTTCCAGTCGCAAACACACCCATCAAACATTACCTTTTGCTTACTGCCTCTGAGCCTAATTTGGATCGAATTTGCCACTTCGCTCTGGATCCCATGGGCTTTTACTTTCATGACCAGTCTGCCATGTGGGACCTCAGCGAAAGCATTAATAAAATCCATACACACTACATCATACGCAGTACATCATCGGTTCACCTGTTGACTTCCTCCAAAAATGCAATCAAGTTAGTCATAGGCGACCCTTCCTTAACTAATCGTGCTGGCTGCCGTGATAACCTGTGCCTTTCCAAATGTAGAAAATGTATAATCGTTAAATGTTATCCTGCTTTCACTCGAAAACATCATTAATAAATTGATGATCTTCATTTGCACAGCTAAAGAAATGTTAACTGAAGGAGAGTCCTCAATTGAATACTTTGTCTGTGCTCTGCAATTTACCTCTTGAACCATTTTAGACACTGTGCTTTAGTGGTCTGCTTCAAAATGTTCGTTGCTGGTAACAATACATGAGACTGGGGATACAGTGAGATAGACTGTAAACCAAGGGACTGGTTATTGTGAAACAGCAAAGAAAATATACATTCTGGAAGAATAACATCGAAAGGAAGTGTGACCCCAACATCCAGAAAGAAGATTAAATGCTGAGTTCCTTTCAGCAAAAAAATCCTTTCCCAAGCATTTCTCTGATGGAAACTTCACATAACCAAAATTATACTTTTAAAAATATTAAACCCGAATTTTTCGCGCACACGAATCTTCTGAATCAGATGCCTCTAATTTTGCCGTCTGCATCCCAAAGTACTTAAGGAAGTGGCCCTAGAAATAGTGGATGCATTGGTGATCATTTTCCAACAGTCTTTCGAATCTGGATCAGTTCCAATGGACTGGAGGGTAGGTAATGTAACACTACTTTTTTAAAAAGGAGGGAGCGAGAAAACGGGTAACTATAGACTGGTTAGACTGACATCAGTAGTGGGGAAAATGTTGGACTCAATCATTAAGAACGAAATCGCAGCGCATTTGGAAAGCTGTGACAGGATCGGAACAATTCAGCATGGATTTATGAAAGCGAAATCTTCTGGAATTTTTTGAGGATGCAAATAGCAGAGTCGACAAGGGCGAACCAGTGAATGTGGTTTATTAGGACTTTCAAAAGGCTTTTGACAAGGTCGTGCACAAGAGATATTTGTGCAAAATCAAAGCGCATGGTATTGGGGTAATAGACAACAGGTTAGCAGAGATGAAGCAGAGAGTCGGGAACAATGGCTCCTTTTCAGAATGGCAGGCAGTGACTAGTGGAGTGCCGCAGGGCACAGTGCTGGGACCCCAGCTCTTTACAATATAAATTAACGATTTAGATGAAGGCATTAAGTATAATATCTCCAACTTTGCGGATGACACTAAACTGGTTGGCACTGTGAGCTGTGAGGAGGACGCTAAGAGGCTGCAGTGTGACTTGGACAGGTTAGGTGAGTGGGCAAATGCATGGCAGATGCAGTATAATGTGGACAAATGTGACGTTATCCATTTTGGGAGCAAAAATACGAAGGCAGAATATTATTTGACTTGCGGCAGATTATGAAAAGGGGAGTTGCAATGAGACCTGGGTATCATGGTTCATCAGTCACTGAAAGTGGGCATGCAGGTACAGCAGGGGGTGAAGAAGGCAAATGGTATTTTGGTATTTGTAGCTAGGGGATTTGAGTATAGACGCAGGGAGGTCTTACTGCAGTTGTACAGGGCCTTAGTGAGGCCTCACCTGGAATATTGTGTACAGTTTTGGTCTCCTATTCTGAGGAAGGGCATTCTTGCTATTGAGGGAGCGCAGCGAAGGTTCAGCAGGGTGATACCAGGGATGGCTGGACTGTCTTATGCGGAGAGATTGGATCAACTGGGCCTTCATTCACCAGAGTTTAGAAAAATGAGAGGGGATTTCATAGAAACATGTAAAATTGTGACGGGATTGGACAGGTTAGATGTTGGGGAACTCTAGAACCAGTGTTCACTGTCGAAGGATAAGGGGTAAGCCATTTAGGACCGAGATGAGGAGAAACTTCTTTACTCAGAGAATTGTGAACCTGTGGAATCCTCTTAACAGGAAGTTGTGGATGCCATTTCGATGGATATATTCAAAAGGGAGTTGGATGTGGCCCTTACAGCTAAATGGATTAAGGGGTATGGAGTGAAAGCAGGAATTGGAAACTGAACTTGCATGATCAGCCATCATCATGTTGAAAGGTGGTGCAGGCTCAAAGGGCCGAATGTGCTACTCCTGTGCTTAATTTCTATGGTTTTATGTTTCTATGTATCTGGATGAGCAGTCACAGTATGAGTGAGCTCAGTGATGTATCTTTATGGGCAATGAGAATATGAGTGAGGTAAGTGATGTATCTGGATGGGCAGTGAGAGTATGAGTGAGCTCAATGATGTAACTGGATGGGCAGTGACATTATGAATGAGGTTAGTGATGTACCTGGATGGGTCGTGACAGTATGATTGAGGTCAGTGATGCATCTGGATGGATAGTTTTCAGTATGAGTGTCAGTGATGTATCTGAGTGGGTAATGACAGTATGAATGAGGTCAGTGATGTACCTGGATGGGTATTACACACTGTTCCACCAAAGCTGTGCAGGTATGTGTTGATCTCGATGCTTCCCCACACCAGGGTTGCATGTCGCACAGACTGCCTGGCACAGGCTTCAAAACACAGCCATTCGTTGCAATCATATTCCACAGGCTCGTTCCTCAGACCTGCTGGTGCAAACTTCGGTGCGAGCGGGCCGGCTCCATTTCGGAGCCTGTTACCTGGAAACCGATGCAGGCCAGAGCAACCGAATGCAGGTACTGTGCTGTGAATCGTGAGTTGAAAGATGGTGCTATAATAAAGCGCATTGGCACACTGAACGCTTTAGGCCCTAGAACATCAGGTGCACTTGTGGAGAGAGAGTGGGGGAGAGAAACTTTTGGAAAGTGAGGCTGGGGCAATTCGAGAGTGGGTGGACAGATAGAGTGGGAGAGAATGAGATTGAGGTGAGATTGAGAGACAAAGAGATATTGGAGTGAGCATGGCTAAGGGATATCGAGAGAGTGGCTAGAGAGAGTGGGGGAAAGAGAGGGTAGACAGAGAGAGCGTGGGACAGCGATATATTGTTGTGAGTGAGAGAGAGAGACTGAGGGAAACAGAGACAGAGACACAGACAGAAATACAGTGACAGAGAGAGAGAGGGAGAGGGACAGCCAAAGGGAGGGAGACTGCGAGACAGTGTCATACGGAAATGGAGAGAGAAAGAGATAGACAGCAAAAGAGGGGGAAAGAGACAGAGAGAGTGGTGAGACTGAGGTTTGTCTAGTCCGTTCCCGGGGACTGCACAGCGGTCGCACTTTGGACCTACAACAATACCTTATATTTATAAAGTGCCTTTAATTTTACGAAACGTGCCAAGGTGCTCCATAGGTGTATTATGAGATGAAACAAACTTGACACTGAGCCGCACAAGTAGAATCTCGTGAAAGTGATCAAAAAGTTGGTGCAAGAGGAAGATTATAAGGAACATATTTAAGGGGAAAAAGAGATAAGGAGGTGGAGAGGATTAGGGACAAATTCCAGAGCTTGGGGTCTATGCAACAGAAGGCACAGCCACGAACGGTGGAACGATTATAATCAGGGATGCTCAAGAAGGCAGAATTAGCTGATTGCAGACATCTCTAGGGTTGTGGGGTGGAGGAGGTTACATAGGTGAAGGGGGTAAGGGCAATTGAGGGATTTTAAAACAAGGATGACGATTTTGATATCAAGGTGTTGTTTAATCGGGAGCCAATGTATGTTAGCGAGCACAGCGGAGATGGATGACCGGAATTTGGTGCGAGTTAGATCATGGGCAGCAGAGTTTTGGATCACCTCTAGTATACGTCGGGTAGAATGTGTGTTGGAATAGACATGTCTCGAGGTAACGATGGCATGGATGAGTGTTTCAGCAGCAGACGAGCTGAGGCAATGGGCGGAGACGGGCGTTGTTACGGAGATGGAAATTGGTGGTCTTAGTTATGCTGTGGATATGTGGTCAAAAGCTAATTTCAGGGTCAAATGTAACACCAAGGTTGCGAACAGTCTGGTGCAATCTCAAACAGTAGATGGGGAAAGGGATGGAGTCAGTAGCTTTGGAGCAGAGTTTGTGGCAGGGACGGAAACAATTGCTTCGGTCTTCCCAATATTGAATTGGAGAAAATTTCTCGGGATCTTGAACAATACAAGTGGGGGTGCAGCACACGTGCAATGGCCGCAGGGAGGAGGCTAAAGACAACAATCATTGGGCTCACGGGGTCCCGAGGTCCATTCCAGTTACATTTTGCGAGGTGTTGGTCCCCTTTTCCATCGTATTTCTCCCTGTTATTCAAATCATATAAGGAGAGACGGGATTACCTTTGTGGACCCGTTTTTACCTCCGAGTCTGTGAGAGAGGGAGGGAACTGCATCAGGCAAAACTGATCCCAACTCATCGCCAACTCTGAGGGTAGATAAGCTCACCGCTTTCTTGGGAAGTTTCACCACTTTATTCACCTTCTTATTTGAGCTCCATTTGGAATCCGTTTATTGTATTATTCTTGTTGAGTGGGGGGGAATTGAGAATATTGGTTGGGGTGGGGATGAGCTGAGGATATTGGATGGGCTGGGGAGGTCTGAGGATATTGGGTGGGGTGCGGAGGGTCTGACTATATTGGGTGGGGTGGGGAGGAGCTGAGGATATTGGGTGGGGTGAGGAGAAGCTGAGGATATTGGGTGCAGTGTGGAGGAGCTGAGGATATTGGGTGGGTTGGGGAGGAGCTGATATTAGGTGGGGTGGAGAGGAGCAGAGAATATTGGGTGGGGTGGTGAGCAGCGGAGGATATTGGGTTCATAATTAGATATGTAAAGACACAAAGTGAGATTTATTTAATCAGGGCAGTGGCTCTGTTAGATGAAATAAATAATGGCTTCACCTAATAGCAATACACCCTAAGGTTTCCTTATCAATTGCAAAATCTCACATAGTTGTTAATGGCTGCTTTATTGCATTATCAATTGTTTTATTCAGCATTTAGTTTGACACTTTACATCAAATATTTAAGACACAATTCTCGAAAGATCATCTCACAATAAACACTCGGAGACACGTAGACTGTGCAGTGAAGTGGGAAGTGAATTTCAAGTTGAATGCGAGGTTATACAATTTGGTATAAATCTAGATATATCTAGAAATATTAAGTTTTTGATGATGTGTATAAGGACTGTTGAAAGGCCTTTGACAACCAGCCACTTCATAAACTTGTTGATAAAATTATAACCCATGGGATTAAAGGGACAGGACAGCATGGTCATGTTATTGTCTAAGTGACAGATAACAGAGAGCATTGCTGACCGGTTGTTGTTCGGACTGGCGCGAACTATACTGCCATATCCCCCAGGGGTTTGGATTAGAGTGCTGCTTTGTTTGATATATATCCGTGAATGAGAGATGGGTAAAACTGCATCAATTTAACCTTTGTAGATGATACGAGACTAGGAAATGTAGTACGCAATGAGGACAATAGTACTCGACTTCAGGAGGAAACAGACTGACTGGTGCACATTCGAAATTATAAAATAGGAGCAGGAGTAGGCCATTCGGCCCTTTGAGCCTGCTCCGCTATTCACTAAGATCGTGGCTGATCTTCGGTAAAAATAGACAATCATTTAACACCGTCGAACTGATACTCATTCCTGCATGTAAAGTTAAGTCATGACTCTGTGAACTGATATATATATTGCATTAAAAGATTACAATATCAGTGCCGCCTAAAACAGGTCCTAAGTCACTCGCAGAATTGATTGGGTCTTGACTCTCATGAAATATATTAAGGCTGGAGAGCCAGAGAACTTCAGAGAAGTCTCTTACCTGATCCTACACTTCCCGGGTGGCATTTCAGTCCAAATTCAATCCCTTCGTTTACATCAACACCCTAACTCTGATTGAAAAGAGCAAACAGATGTCAGATTAAATTTAACACATAAAATTGTGAAGTGTGGTATTTAGGCAGGAAAATAAGAACATAAGAAATAATTGCGAAAGTAGGCCCCTCGAGCCTGCTCCACCATTCAATAAGATCATAGCTGATCTGATCATCGAGTCAGCTCTACTTCCATGCCCATTCCCCATAACCCTTTATTGCCTTATCGCTCAAAAATCTGTCAATCTCTGCCTTAAATTTATTTAATGATCCAGCCTCCGTAGCTCTCTGGGCAGATAATTCCACAGATTTAAAACCTCCTGAGAGAAGAATTTCCTCATCATCTCAGTTTTAAATGGGCGGCCCATTTTTCTGAGATTATGGGCTAGATTTTCTGCTTTTGATGAGATGACCCAAAAATGGGCATTACTTCCATCATGGATGGTAACAATGGGTTTTCAGATCGCCGGCTTGTCGTGCATTTTCAAAGCCCCGAGTCTGCATTTTTAAAATTGGGCATAACCGCGAGCGATATTTATATCTCCTTACTTTGCTGTAGTCTCTCAATAAAATCGACCCAATCATCACCATCACAGTTCCTCGCGTCTGTGCTGTGAGTGGCCATGCTCGTGTGGTTTAAATGCCAGTTTCTCTTCGCCAATAATATGTCCCAGCTATACAGTATAAATGCACAGGAGGCCCATATTTGAGAGAAGGAAACCAGTAACCTTTATTAGCCAGCACTGAACTGATGAAGGTGGGTGGAGCTTCCCCTTTTTACCTGAAAGTGCAGGTTAGAAGTGTCTCCCACAAGTTCCCCCCCTTGTGCTCAATGTTCTCACAGTGTACACCTTTGGTCAGTTTATACATGGGTTACAATGAAAGTTAAATACATGACTTCACCTCCCCCTCCAAAGTCTTATTGGGATCACAGGTGGTTCTGTTGGTTTACGCTTCCTTGTAGAGCGCCTGAGTTGGGGCTCCGGTTGTTGGGCGCTGGCCTGAAAGTCTGCTATTTGCGGTGCCTCAGGCCTGTCCAGATTGCCCACAATGACTGGGCTCTCCTCCGCTTGGTTCCGATCTTCGGTCACCTGTGGAGGAGTGAACTCGACATGGTGTTCTTCCTCTGCTTCTTGAATGGGGTTGCTCAAACTCCTTTTTGATTGATCCACGTGTTTGCAGCAGATTTGTCCATTGGTAAGTTTTACTACCAGAATCATGTTCTCCTCTTTGGCAATCATGGTGCCTGCAAGCCATTTATGTCCTGCAGCGTAGTTGAGGACAAAGAAAGGGTCATTGACATCAATACATCGCGCTCTCGCATTCCTGTTGTGGTAATCACATTGTGACTGGCACCTACTCTCAACAACTTCTTTCATGGCGGGGTGTACAAAGGATAACCTGGTTTCGAGCCTCCTTTTCCTGAGCAGCTTTGCGGGACGGACCCCTGTGAGCGAGTGTGGCCGCTATTTATTGTCCAACAGGAGGCGTGATAAGCGACTTTGTAGGGAACCCCCTTTGAGTCTGAGCATCACCTGTTTGATTATCTGCACTGATCGTTCCGTCTGGCCGATTGAGGCGGCTTGAACGGTGACGTTCTGACATATTTGATACCATTTCCTGCCATAAAGTCCTGGAATTCAGTGCTTGTCAAGCATGAGCCATTGTCGCTGACCAAGACGTCTGGTAGACCATGGGCGGTGAACATTGCCAGTAGACTTTCTAGCGTGGCAGAGGATGTGCTTGAATTGAAAATGGCTCACTCGATCCATTTGGAGCAGGCGTCCACTACAAACAAAAACATTTTTTCCCATGAAAGGACCTGCGTAGTCCACATGGATGCGTGACCATGGCTTGGTAGGCCAGGACCAGGGACTGAGGGGGGGCGTTTCCTTGGCGCATTGCCCAGTTGGGCACACATGTTGCACCTGCGAACACAAACTTCGAGGTCTGCATCTTTCCCTGACCACCAAACGTGTGACCTGGCAATTGCCTTCACCTTGACAATGCCCGGGTGCTCATTGTGGAGTTCTCTGATGAACATCTCTCTGCCCATCTGGGGCATGACTACTCGGTTTCCCCATAGTAGGTAATCAGCCTGAATCGAGAGTTCATCCTTGTGCCTGTGAAATGGTTTGAATTCCTCAGAGCATGCCCCGTACGTGGCTGCCATTTCTCCATTCAGGACACATTTCTTGACTAAAGACAGTAGCGGGTCTCTATTAGTCCAGATCTTAATCTGATGGGCTGTCACGGGTGAGCCTTCGCTTTCGAAAGCTTCAACAGCCGTGACCATCTCAACAGCATGCTGGGTTGCCCCATTGGAAGTGGCTAGTGGTAGCTTGCTGAGTGTATCGGCGCAGTTTTCGGTGCCCAGTCTGTGCCGAATTGTATAGTCATAGGCTGCTAACGTGAGTGCCCACTGCTGTATGCGGTTGATGCATTTGTATTCATGGCCTTGTCATCGGCCAAAAGGGAAGTTAGGGGTTTGTGATCTGTCCCCAGCTCAAATTTCCTGCCAAACAGGTACTGGTGCATATTTTTACAGCTTATACACTTGCAAGCGCTTCCTTTTCTACCATCCCGTAGCCCCGTTCTGCCTGGGACAGACTTCTGGAGGCATAAGTTACCGGAGGTAACTGAAAATTGGCATTAACATGCTGCAACACACATCCGACCCCACAGGACCACACGTCTCACATTAAAACGAGTTTTGTACATTGTTCATTTAGCGTTAACAGATTGTTGGAACATAACACATTTCGTACTCTGTCAAAAGCCCTTTGCTGGCTGTCCCCCCAGACCCAATCACGAACTTTGCGTACGATCACGTGTAGCGGCTCTAAGAGCATGCTCAATTTGGAAAGAAAGTTACCAAAATTGTTCAGGAGCCCCAGGAATGAACGCAGCTCCGTCGTGTTATGGGGTCTGGGAGCCCTCGGGATCGCTTGCGCTTTGGATGCAGTCGGTGTGATCCCATCTGCCGCTGCCCTCATCCCCAGGAATTCTACCTCTGGAGCTTGGAAGACGCACTTCACATTTTTAAGTCGCAGACCTAACCGGTCCAGTTTGCGTAACACCTCCTCTAGGTTGCGGAGCTGTTCTTCAGTATCACAACCAGTGATGAGGATGTCGGCCTGAAAAACCATTGTCCTTGGAATCGACTTGAAGAGGCTTTCCATATTTCGTTGAAAGATCCCGGCGGCCGAGCGAATCCCAAATGGACATCTGTTGTACTCAAACAACCCATTTTTTTGTCGTGATGGTGGTCAGCTTCTTCGACTCACTTGCCAGCTCCTGGGTCATGTAAGCTGAGGTCAGTTCCAATTTTGAATAAAGTCTGTCACCGGATAGCGTCGCAAAGAGGTCCTCCATTCTCGGTAGAGGGTACTGGTCTTGGAGTCACACCCGATTGATGGTGGCCAAGTAATCACCACATATTCTGACAGACCAATTTATCAATGATCTAAACTTGAATATATAGGGGTTATGATTCAGAAGTTTTCAGGTGATCTTAAAATAGGCAGTGTGGTTGATAATGAAGAAGAAAGCTGGAGACTGCAGGAGGATATCAATCAAGTGTAAGGTGGGCAGAACAGTGGCAAATGCAATTTTCTCCAGGGACGTGTGAGATTGTGCATTTGTGGAGGGCTTACAAGGAAAGGGAATACACATCAACTGGTAGGACATTGCGAAGTGTAGAGAAACAAAGGGAACTGGATTGCATGTCCACATATCCCTGAAGGTAGCTGGCTCGTTGGATAAATCGGGTAAGAAGGTATATGGAATCGTTGCATTTATTGGCAGAGGCATGGAATAGAAGAGCAATGGGTTATGCTTGAAATATATACAATTCTGGTTAGGCCAAAGCTAGAGTTCTGGTCACCGCATTGAAGAAAGGATGTGATTGTGCTGGTGAGGGGACAGAGGAGATTGACGTAGATGTTGCCGGGAGTGCAGCAACTTTGCTACGAGGACAGATTGGTTAGGCTGGGGTTGTTTTCCTTGGAACAAAAGAGGCTGATGGGCGACAGGATTAAGGTGTATAAAATTAGCAGAGGACTAGATATTATTGATTACAAGGGCCTATTTCCCATAGCAGAGGGGTCAACAACCAGGGGCATAAATTAAAAGTAATTAGTATAATGGTTAAAGGGGATTTGAAGGGAACATTCTTCATCCAGTTGTTTTTGGGGTCTGGAAGTCACTGCTTGAATGTGTGCTGGAGGCACATTTAAAAATTACTTGGATGTGAACTTGACATGCAGTTAGGTGCAGGGATACACACATAAAACTGAACATTTGTTGGCCGGTGCGGATACGATGGGCCGAAAAGGACTCCTTCCATGCTGTAACCTTCCATGATTATATAATGATCGGTTAGCATTACTTTCATGATGCAAAAGGAGGCGATCGGCTAATTAATGCTGTTTCCAGTAAAAAAAAATGTTCCTGCAAGCTATGGCTCGACCTCAGGAACCTGAGATTTAGAGAGTTATGAGGCTGCTGTTCGGTGTACGGGGAGATTTGTCTCGAACCATGACATTCTGCAGCCCAGTGACGAGCAGTAAGCCGCTGTTGGGGGCTGCATTCGCCGCTTTCCGCTGTCAGCTTCTGATTGAAGAGTACGGGAATGTTGGGGCTTGTCATGCCCTCACTCACTCTGGATCGGGGAAAGAGCGATTAGTCGATGGGTTTATTTGTGGCTTTGATTTTCTGTTGTGATGCGAGGTGGCGCGGCAGGATCACTTAATAATCTCTCACAGCTGAACTGAAGGCCTGGAATGTACAGCTTTGAGATTGGATTTCTCCACCGACAGGGCTGGAAACAGGAGGAAGTGAGAGACACTGTCGAGAGTTTGAGTGAGTACAGAATTGTATAGAGAATTCAGCAAATGCAACAGCGCCGTGAGACACAGCACTCTGTTAACCACTAATATGAATTATTAAATTTTTTCAAATCATTAATTGTGCACGTTTGCAAAATGTTTCCGGTTGGTTTCGAACCTGGTAGTTGCTGCACGTTTGGCGAATGTGATAACCACGACACTACGGAAACGCTGCACCGTAACCGTAGCTTTAACCTCAAGAGCTGGACTGCATTTCAGGAGCTTGTGTTACGGGAATAGAATGACGGTGCTATATTTAACAAGGTTTTGAGTGTGGCAGGAATTGATCCCGTGTTTTTCTGTCTTTATATATAGGAGCAGGAGTGGCCATTCCTCAGAAAGTGCTTTGAATCTTGAACACACTGCTTTAAAGGGCGGTGGAGGCAGACTCAATCTTATCTTTCAAAATGGAGTTGGATAAGTATCCGAAGGAAAAAAATTGCACAGCTGCGGGTAAATGATGCGGGTGTGGGACGAGTTGAGAGTTGGCATGGGTTCGACACGCCGAATGGCGTTCTTCTGTGCTGTAACCATTGCCTTATTCTCTGATTATATAAGTTAGTGGCACATTTAATAGTGTGCATGGATTGAGTCGGCACAACTAGCGGCCTCTGATTCAGAAGATTTGGGTGCGTGAAAATTCGGGTTTAACGTCTTTAAACGCATCATTTTTGTTTTGTGAAGTTTTGGTCATAGACATGTTTGGGAAAGGAATTTTTTGTTGAAAGGGACTCAGCATTTAATCTTCTTTCTGGCTGTTGTGGCCACATTTCTTTTCGATGTTATTCTTCCAGAATGTATATTTTCTTTGCTGTTTCACAAAAATCAATTCCTGGCTTTACATCTATCGCACTTTTTCCCCAGTCTCATATACATGCTACCAGCAACGAACATTTTGAAGCAGAGAACTAAAGCACAGTGTCTAAAATGGTTGAGGGTTGAAGAGGTAAATTGCAGAGCACAGAAAATAATTCAATTAAGGACTCTCCTTCAGTTAACATGTCTTTAGTTGTGCAAATAAAGATCATCAGTTGATTACTTATATTTTCCCGAGAAAGCAGGATGACATTAAACGATTATAGATTTTCTACATTTCGTAAGACACTGGTTAATCAGAACAGTCAGCACGATTTGTTAAGGAAACGTCGCGTTTGACTAACTTGATTGCATTTTTGGAGGAAGTCACCAGGTGAATCGATGAAGTACTGCGTATGATGTATTGTATATGGATTTTATTAATGCTTTCGCTGAGGTCCCACATGGCAGACTGGTCATGAAAGTAAAAGCCCATGGTATCCAGGGCGAAGTGGCAAATTCGATCGAAATTTGGCTCAGAGGCAGGAAGCAGAGGGTAATGTTTGATGGGTGTTTTTGTGACTGGAAGGATGTTTCAAGAGCGGTTCCGCAGTTTTCAGTGCAAGGACCATTGCTTTTTATGGTTATTATCAATGATCTAAACTTGAATATAGGGGTTATGATTAAGACGTTTTCAGGTGATAGTGAAATTGGCAGTTTTGTTGAGAAGAAAGCTGGAGACTGCAGGCAGATATCAATCAACTGTTAAGGTGCGCAGAACAGTGGCAAATGGAATTTAATCCAGAGACGTGTGAGATCGTGCATTTGTGGAGGGCTAATAAGGAAAGGGAATACACATCAACTGGTAGGACATTGAGCAATATAGAGGAACAAAGGGAACTGGGATTGCATGTCCACAGATCCCTGAAGGTAGCTGGCCAACTGGATAAGTTAGTTAAGAAGGCATACGGCATGTTTGCATTTATTGGCAGAGGCAAGGAAAAGAATAGCAAATGGGTTATGCTAGAACTGTATAAATCTTTGGTAAGGCCATAGCTGGAGTACTGCATGCAGTTCTGGTCACCGCATTGAAGGAAGGACGAGATTGCGCTTGAGAGGGTACAGTGGAGATTTACGTAGATGTTGCCGGGAGCGGAGCAACTTTGCTATTAGGACAGATTGGATAGGCTGGGTTTGTTTTCCTTGGAACAGAGGAGGCTGATGGGCGACAGCTTTGAGGTATTTAAAATTAGGAGGGGCTAGATATTGTTGATTTAAAAGGGCCTATTTCCCATAGTAGAGGGGTCAACAACCAGGGGGCATGAATGAAAAGTAATTAGTATGAGGGTTAAAGGGGATTTGAATGGAACATCCTTCATGCAAATGTTTGTGGGGGTCTGGAACTCACTGCCTGAAAGTGTAGTGGAGGGAGAAACTCTCCCCACATTTAAAACGTTCTTGGATGTGTACTTGAAATGCTGTAAGGTGCAGGGTTACACACCTAAAAGTGGACATTTGTTGGCCGGTGCAGATACGATGGGCGGAAAAGGACTCCTTCCAAGCTGTAAACTTGTATGATTATATAATTATCGGTTAGCATTAATTTCATGATGCAAAATGAGACGATCAGCTAATTAATGGTGTTTCCAGTGATCAAACATTCATGCAAGCTGGGGCTCGAACTCAGGTACCTAGGTTTAAGAGTTTTATGATGCTGCTGATCGGTGTACGGGGAGCATTGGCCCGAACCGTGGCATTTTGTAGCCCAGTGAAGGGCGGTAAACCATAGCTGATGCTGCATTCGCCGCTTTCCGCCACCAGCGGCTGATTGGCGAGTGCGGGACCGGAATTTTGGGGCTTATCCCGCCCTCACTGACTCTGGAGCTGGGGAAGAGTGATCAATCAATGGGTTTGTTTGTGGCTTTGATTTTTGATGCGGCGCGGCATGATCCTTTAATAATCTCCCACAGCTGAACTGAATGCACGGAATGTGCGGCTTTGAGATGCGGTTTCTGCACCGTCAGTGCTGCAAAGGGGAGGGAGTGAGAAACACTGTGTAGAGTTTGAGTGTGTACATAATTGTGCAGATCAATCAGCAAATGCAACAGCGTCATGAGACACTGCATTCTGTTCATATTGAACCAAGAACATGAATTATTCAATTTGTTCTAATCATTAATGGAACACGTTTGCAAAATGTTACCACCCAGTTTGGAACCGGGGACTTTCCGCGTGTGAGGTGAACATGATAACCACTACACTGCGGAAACACTGTGATAGAAGGAGTGCTGGGAACATAACCAGAGCTTTAAGCTCAACAGCTGACCTATGAGAACAGAATGACGGTGCTGTATTTAGCAAATTTTTGAGTGTGGCGGGAATTGTTCTCGTGTGTCTCTGTCTTTATACATAGGAACAGGAGTGGCCATTCCTCACCAAAAGGTTAGAATCTGGAACACACTGCTTTAAAGGGCAGTGGAGGCAGACCCAATCTTATCTTTCAAAACGGAGATGTATAAGTTTCTGAAGGAAGAAAATTGCACAGCTGCGGGTAACTGACAGGGGAGTGGGACTAGTTGATAGTTGGCATGGGCTCGACGCGCCGAATGGCCCTCTTATGTACTGTAACCATTCCCTTATTCTGTGATTCTCTAAGTTAGTGGCATATTTAATAGTGTGCATGGAAGCGGAATATTGCAAAGCGACGTTGATTGAGTCGGCACAACAAGAGGCATCTGATTCAGAAGATTCGGGTGCGCAAAAATTCGGGACTAATCTCTTTAAAGCATCATTCACGTTCTGTGAAGTTTCGGTCAGAGAAATGTTTGGGAATGGAATTTTTTGCAGAAAGGGACTCAGCATTTAATCTTTTTCTGGCTGTTGGAGTCACATTTCTTTTTGATGTAATTCTTCCAGATTGTATATATTTTTTGCTGTTTCACAATAACCAGTCCCTTGCTCGACAGTCTATCTCACTGTTTGCCCAGCCTCATGTACATGTTATCGGCAATGAACATTTGAAGCAGAACACTAAGCTCAGTCTCTAAAATGGTTTATGTTTTAAGAGGTAAATTGCGGAACACAGAAAAATTATTCAATTAAGGATTCTCCTTCAGTTAACATTTCTTTAGTTGTGCAAATGAAGATCATCAGTTAATTAATGAAGTTTTACCGTGAAAGCATGATAACATTTAACGATTATACATTTTCTGCATTTCGAAAGTCACTGGTTAATATGGACAGTCAGCACGACTTGTGAAGTTAGGGTCGCATTTGCCTAACTTGATTGCATTTTTGGAGGAGGTCACCAGGAGGGTCGATCTAATAGGGCTTAGGATGTAGTGTATATATATTTTATTAATGTTTTCTCTCAGGTCCCACGTGGCAGACTGGTCATGATCCAGGTCGAAGAGGCAAATTGGATCCAAATTTGGCTCAGAGGCAGGAAGCAAAGGGTAATATGTGATGGGTGTTTTTATGATTGGAAGAATGCTTCCAATGGTGTTCCGCAGTGTTCAGTGATAGATCCGTTGCTTTTTATGGTATTTATCAAAGATCTGAACTTGAATATGGGGGTTATGATTCAGATGTTTTCAGGTGATAGTAAAATATCCAGTGTGTTTAATAATGAAGAAGAAAGCTGAAGACTGCAGGAAGATATCAATCAACTTGTAAGTTGGGCAGAACAGTGGCAAATGGAATTTAATCCAGAGACGTGTGAGATCGTGCATTTGTGGAGGGCTAACAAGGAAAGGGAATACACATCAACTGGTGGGACATTGAGCAAGATAGAGGAACAAAGGGAACTGGGATTGCATCTCCACAGATCCCTGAACGTAGTTGGCCAATTGGAGGAGTTAGTTAAGAAGGCATACAGAATGTTTGCATTTATTGACAGAGACAAGGAAAAGAACAGCAAGTGGGTTATGCTAGAATTGTATAAATCTCTGGTTAGGCCATAGCTGGAGAACTGCGTGCAGTTCTGGTCACTGCATCGAAGATAGGACGAGATTGCGCTGGAGAGGGTACAGAGAGATTTACGTAGATGTTGCCGGGAGCGGAGAAACTTTGCTTTGAGGACAGATTGGATCGTCTGGGTTTGTTTTCCTTGGAACAGAGGAGGCTGATGGGCGATAGCATTAAAGTGTATAAAATTAGCAGGGTCCTAGATATTGTTGATTAAAAGGGCATATGTTCCATAGTAGAGGGGTCAACAACAAGGCGGCATGAATGAAAAGTAATTAGTATAAGCGTTAAAAGAGATTTGAAGGGAACATTCTTCATCCAGATGTTTGTGGGGGCCTGGGACTCATTAGCTGAAGGTGTGGTGGAGGGAGAAACCCTCAGCACGTTTAAAAAGTACTTGGATGTGCACTTAAATTGCTGTAGGGTGCAGGGTTATGCACCTAAAAGTGGACATTTGTTGGCCAGTGCGGATACGATGGGCCGAAAAGCAATCCTTCCAAGCTGTTAACTTCTATGATAATATAATTATCGATTAGCATTACTTTCATGATGCAAAACGAGGTGATCGGCTCATTAATGGTGTTTCCAGTGAAAAATATATTCGTGTAAGCTGGTGCTCGAACTCAGGAACCTGAGATAAAGAGTTTTATGAGATCACTGTTCGGTGTACGGGGAGCTTTGGCTCGAACCGCAAAATTTTGTATCCCAGTGAAGGACGGTGAGCCACTGATGATGCTGCATTTGCCGCTTTCCGCCGGCAGCGGCTGATTGGAGAGTGCGGTCTCGGAATGCTTGGGCTTGTCCCGCCCTCACCCACTCTGGAGCTGGGGAAGAGCGATTAGCGTTTGGGTTTGCTTGTGGCTTTGATCTTCGATGCGGCGCGGCAGGATCCTTTAATAATCTCTCACAGCTTCACTGAATGCACGGAGTGTGCAGCTATGAGATGGGGTTTCTCCACGGTTAGTGCTGAGAAACACTGAGCAGCATTTAAGTGTGTGTAGAACGGTACAAAGAAATTATCAAATCCAACAGCGTCATGAGACTCTGCACTCTGTTAATATTGAACAACTAATAGGAATTATTCAATTTGTTCTAATCATGAATTGAACATGTTTGGAAAATGTTTCCACCCGGTTTAGAACCGGGGTCCTTTCGCATGTTAACCGAACGTAATAACCACAACACTAGAGAAATGCTGCGGGAAACGAATGCTTGGGAATCTCACCAGAGCTTTAACCTGAACACTGAACTACATTTCAGGAGCTTGCGTTCTGAGAATAGAATGACGGTGCTATATTTAGCAAGGTTTTGAGTGTGGCAGGAATTGATCCCGTTTTTCTCTGTATTTATGCATAGGAACAGGAGTGGCCATTCCTCAGCAAGTGGTTAGAAACATGAATACACTGCTTTAAAGGGCGGTGGAAGCAGACTCAATTTTATCTTTCAAAACGGAGTTGCAGAAGTATCTGAAGGAATAAAATTGCACAGCTGCGGGTAAATGACCGGGGTGTGAGACTAGTTGAAAGTTGGCATTGTCTCGACGGGCTGAATGGCCTTCTTCCATGCTGTAACCATTCCCTTATTCTGTGATTATATAAGTTAGTGGTACATTTAATAGTGTGCATGGAAGCAGAATATTGCATTGGGTCTTGGATTGAGTCGGCAGAGCTCGGGCATCTGATTCAGAAGATTCAGGTGCACGAAAATTCGGGTTTAATGTCTTTAAATGCATTATATTTCTTTTGTGAAGTTTCGGTCAAAGAAATGTTTGGGAAAGGAATTATTTGATGGAGGGACCCAGCATTTAATCTTATTTCTGGCTATTGTGGCCACATTTCTTTTCGATGTTATTCTTCCAGAATGTATATTTTCTTTGCTGTTTCAAATAACCTGTACCTTGCTTTATACTCTGTCTCACTGTTTCCCCAGTCTCATATACATGTTACCAGCAACGAACATTTTGAAGCAGATCACTAAAGCACAGTGTCTAAAAGGGATTAGGTTTACAGAGGTTAATTGCAGAGCAAAAAAAATCATTCAATTTAGGACTTCCTTCAGTTAACATTTCTTTAGTTGTGCAAATGATGATCATCGGTTGATTAATGATGTTTTCCCATAAAAGCAGGATAACATTTAACGATTATACATGTTCTACATTTCGAAAGACACAGGTTAATCAGGAAAGTCATCACGACTTGTTAAGGAAGGGTCGCATTTGATTAACTTGATTGCATTTTTGGAGGAAGTCATCAGGTTATTGGATGAAGTAGTGCGTATGATGTAATGTATAAGGATTTTATTAATGCTTTCGCTAAGGTCCCACATGCAGACTGGTCATGAAAGCAAAAGCCCATGGGATCCAGGGCGAAGTGGCAAATTCGGTCCAAATTTGGCTCAGATGGAGGAAGCAAAGAGTAATGTTTGATGAGTGTTTTTGTGACTGGAAGGATGTTTCAAGTGTGGTTCCGCAGTTTTCAGTGCGAGGTCCATTGTTTTTTATGGTATTTATCAATGATCTAAACTTGAATATAGGGGTTATGATTTAGAAGTTCTCAGGTGATAGTAAAGGAGGCAGTGCTGTTGATAATGAAGAAGTTGGAGACTGCAGGAAGACATCAATCAACGGTAAAGTGGGCAGAACAGTGGCAAATGGAATTTAATCCAGAGACGTTTGAGATCGTTGCATTTGTGGTGGGCTGACAAGGGAAGGGAATACACATCAACTGGTAGGACATTGAGAAGTGTAGAGGAACAGAGGGAATTGGGATTGCATGTGCACAGGTCCCTGAAGATAGTTGGCCAGTTGGATAAGGTGTTTAAGAAGGCATACGGAATAGTTGCCTTTATTGGCAGAGGCATGGAATAGAAGAGCAAGTGGGTTATGCTTGAAATGTATAAAATTCTGGTTTGGCCACAGCTGGAGTACGGCGTGCAGATCTGGTCACCTCATTGAAGGAAGGGTGTAATTGCACTGGAGAGTGTACAGAGGAGATTTATGTTGATGTTGCCGGGAGTGGAGCAACTTTGAAACGAGGACAGATTGGATAGGCTGCGTGTTGTTTTACTTGGAACAGAGGGGGCTGATGGGCGACAGCATTAAGGTGTATAAAATTAGGAGGGGCCTAGATATTGTTGATGAAAAGGGCCAATTTCCCATAGTAGAGGGGTCAACAACCAGGGGCATAAATTTAAGTAATTAGTATAAATGTTAAAGGGGATTTGAATGGAACATTTTTCATGCAGATGTTTTTGGGGGCTGGAACTCACTGCCTGAAAGTGTGGTGGAGGGAGAAACCCTCTCCACATTTTAAAGTACCCGGATGTGCTTTTGAAAAGCCGTAAGTTGCAGGGTTACACACCGAAAACTGGACATTTTTTGTCCGGTGCGGATTCGATGGGCCAAAAAGGACTTCTTCCATGCTGTAAACTTCTATTATTACATAATATTGGTCAGCATTACTTTCATGATGCAAAACAAGGCGATCGGCCAATTAATGGTGTTGCCAGTGAAAAAACGTTCGTGTAAGCTGGGGCTCAAACTCAGGTACCAGGGATTAAGAGTTTTTATGAGGCTGCTGTTCGGTGTACGGGGAGCTTTGGCTCAAAACGTAGCATTTTGTAGCCCAGTGAAGTGCGGCAAACCGTAGTTGATGCTGCATTCGCGGCTTTCCACCGGCAGCAGGGAATTGGCGAGTGCCGGATGGGAATGTTGGGGCATGTCCCGCCGTCACTCACTCTGGAGCTGGAGAAGAGCGATTAGTCGATGGGTTTGTTTGTGGCTTTGATTTTCGATGCGGCGCGGCAGGATCCTTTAATAATCTCTCACAGCTGAACTGAATGCACGGAATGTGCAGCTTTGAGATGGGATTACTGCACCATCAGTGGTGCAAACGAGAGGGAGTGAGAAACACTGTGTAGAGTTTGAGTGTGTACATCACTGTGCAGAGAAATCAGCAAATGCAGCAACGTCACGAGACACAGTACTCTGTTAATATTGAACCACGAATATCAATTATTCAATTTGTTCTAATCATGAATGGAACACGTTTGCAAAATGTTTGCGCTCGGTTTTGAACCAGAGACCTTTCACGTGTGAGGCGAACGTGATAATCACGACACTACGGAAACGCTGTGGTAGCATCATTGTTGGGAACATAACCAGAGCTTTAAGCTCAACAGCATGCCGACACTTCAGCAGCTTGCATTATGAGAATAGAATGACGGTGCTATAGTTGACAAGGTTTTGAGTGTGGCAGGAATTGATCCCGTGTTTCTCTGTCTTTATACATAGGAAGAGGAGTGGCCATTCCTCAGAAAGTGGTTAGAATCTGGAATACACTGCTTAAAATGGGCGGTGGAGGCAGACTCAATCTTATCTTTCAAAACGGAGTTGAATCAGTATCCGAAGGTATAAAATTGCACAGCTGCGGGTAAATGACGGGGGTGTAGGACTAGTTGAGAGTTGGCATGGGCTCGACGGGCCAAATGTGGTTCTTCCGTACTCTAACCATTCCCTTATGCTGTGATTGTATAAGTTAGTGACACATTTAATAGTGTGCATGGAAGCAGAATATTGCAAAGCGGCATGGATTGACTCGGCAGAGCGAGAGGCATCTGATTCAGAAGATTCGGTGCGCGAAAATTCGGGTTTAGTGACTTTAAAAAGCATCATTTTTGATTTGTGAAATTTCGGTCAGAGCAATATTTGGGAAAGGAATTTCTTGCTGAAAGGGAATCAGCATTTAATCTTCCTTCTTTATGTTGGCGTCATATTTCTTCTCGATGTTATTCTTCCAGAATGTATATTTTCTTTGCTGTTTCACAATAACCAGTCCCTTGCTCTACAGTCCATCTCACTGTATCCCAAGTCTCGTATTGTTACCAGCAATGAACATTTTCAAGCAGACCACTAAAGCACAGTGTCTAAAATGGTTTAAGAAGTAAATTGCAGAGCACAGACAAATTATTTTATTGAGGACTCTCCTTCAGTTAACATTTCTTTTGTTGTGCAAATGAAGATCATCAGTTAATTAATGATGTTTTCTCGTGAAAGCTGGATAACATTTAACGATGATACATTTTCTACGTTTCGAAAGCCACTAGTTAATCAGGACAGTCTGCACGATTTGTTTAGGAATGGCCGCGTTTGACTAACTTGAATGCACTTTTGGAGGAGGTCACCAGGAGAGTCGATCAGTAGTGCGTACAATGTAGTGTATATGGATTTTATGAATGCTTTCACTCAGGTCCCACATGGCAGACTGGTTATGAAAGTAAAAGCCCATGGGATCCACGGCGAAGTGGCAAATTGGATCCAAAATTGGTTCAGACGCAGGAAGCAAAAGTTAATGTTTGATGGGTGTTTCTGTGACTGGAAGGATGTTTCCAGTGCGGTTCTGCAGTTTTCAGTGCTAGGTCCATTGCTTTTTGTGGTATTTTTCAATGATCTAAACTTGAATATCGGGGTTATGATTAAGAAGTCTTCAGGTGGTCGTAAAATAGGCAGTGTGGGTGATAATGAAAAAGACACTGTAGACTGCAGGAAGATATCAATCAACTTGTAAGGTGGGCAGAACAGTGGCCAATGGAATTTAATCCAGAGAGGTGTTAGATTGTGCATTTGTGGAGGGCTAACAACGAAGGGAATACAGATCGACTGTAGGACATTGAGAAGTGTAGAGGAGCAAATGCCTGTCCACATATCCCTGAATGTAGCTGGCTAGTTGGATAAGTTGATTAAGAAGGCAAACCGAATGGTTGCATTTATTGGCAGAGGCATGGAATAGAAGAGCAAGTGGGTTATGTCTGAAATGTGCAAAATTCTGGTTAGCCGACAGCTTGAGTACTGCGTGCAGTCCTGGTCACCATATTGAAGGAAGGACGTGATTGCGCTGAAGAGGGTACGGAGGAGATTTCTGTTGAATGTTGCCGGGAGTGGAGCAACTTTGTTAAGAGGACAGATTGGATAGGCTGGGTTTATTTTCCTTGGAACAAAGGAGGCTGATGGGCGACAGCATTGAGGTGTACAAATTTAGTCCTAAATATTGTTGATTAAAAGGGCCCACTTGCCGTAGGTGAGTGGTCAACAACCAGAGGGCATAAATTAAAAGTAATTAGCATAAGGGTTAAAAGGGATTCGAAGGGAACATTCTTTATGCAGATGTTTGTCGGGGTCTGGAACTCACTGCCTGAAAGTGTGGTGGTGGGAGAAACCTTCACCACATTTTTAAGTACTTGGATATGTACTTAAAATGCCGTAAGGTGCAGGGATACACACCTAAATCTGGACATTTGTTCGCCGGTGCAGATTCGATGGGACGAAAAGGACTCCTTCCATGCTGAAATCTTCAATGATTATATAATTATCAGTTTGCATTACTTTCATGATGCAAAACGAGGCGATCAGCTAATTAATAGTGTTTCCAGTGAAAACATGTTCGTGTAAGCAGGGCTCCAAATCAGGAACCTAAGATTAAGAGTCTTATGAGGCTGCTGTTCGGTATATGGGGAGCTTTCGTTCGAACCGTGGCATGTTATAGCCCAGTGATGGGCGGTAAGCCAGTGTTGATGCTGCATTCGTTGCTTTCCGCTGGCAGCGGCTGATTAGAGATGCGGGACCGGAATGTTAGGGCTTTTCCCGCCCTCACTCACTCTGGAGCTGGAGAAGAGCGATTAGTCGATAGGTTTGTTTGTGGCTTTTATTTTCTGTTGTGAAGCGAGGCAGTGCGGCAGGATCCTTTAATAATCTCTCACAGCTGAACTGAAGGCACGGAATGTGCAGTTTGAGATGGCGTTTCTCCACTGTCAGGGCTGGAAACGGGAGAGAGTGAGAAACACTGTGTAGAGTTTCTGTGTGTACAGAATTGTACAGAGAAATCAACAAATGCAACAGCGCCATGAGACACTGCATTCTGTTTACCACAAATATGAATTGCTCAATTTGTTCTAATCATTAATTGCACACATTTGCAAAATGATTCCGCCCGGTTTCGAACAGGGGATTTTTCACAGGTTAGGAGAACGTGATAACCACGACACTATGGAAAAGCTGTGGCAAAAGCCCTCTTGGGAACATAACCACAGCTTTAACCTCAACAGCTGGACTACACTCCAGGAGCTTGCGTTCCGAGAATAGAATGAAGGTGCTTTATTTAACAAAGTTGTGAGTGAGGCAGCAATTGATCCCATGTTTCTCAGACTTTATAGATAAGAACTGAAGGTAGCCATTCAGCAGGAAGCAGTTAGAATCTGAAATACAATGCTTGAAAGGGTGGTGGAGGCTGATTTAATCTTATCTTTCAAAAGGCAGTTGGATAAGGATCTGAAGGAAAATAAATGCACAGCTGCGGGTAAATGACGGGGGAGTGGGACTCGTTGAGAGTTGGCATGGGCTCGATGGGCCGAATGGCCTTCTTCCTTGCTGTAACCATTTCCTTATTCTGTGATTATAAAGTTAGTGGCACATTTAATAGTGTGCATGAAGCACAACATTGCAAAGGGACACGGATTGAGTTGTCACATCTGATTCAGAAGATTCGGCTGCATGAAAATTCGGGTTTAATGACTTTGAAAGGAACATTTTTCTTTTGTGAAGTTTCGGTCAGAGAAATGTTTGTGAAAGGAATTTTTGGCAGAAAGGGAGTCAGCATTTCATCTTCTTTCTGGCTTTCGGGGTCACATTTCTTTTCCACGTTGTTGTGTTCCGAACTCAGATGAGACTGCACAAAGGGAGGTTCAAGATCTCAGTCTTTATTAAGGAACAGGCCTCAGGGGCCGGATTATATACAGTGCTCCCAAGGGCTGCTGGGATCCCTTGGGTCTTCAGGGGATGCACTCCCTGGTGGCGGAACATGGAAGTGCATGCTTTACAGATACACAGCATCACTTCCCCCAAAGTCAAAGGGAAAACTATTTAGAAGGTGAGGCGGTCGGGAGCCTTTCTTTCTCTGGTTCACCGCCTCGGTACAAATGTCTGTTCTGGTGTGTTGGCTGTGCTCTCGCTGGGTTGGCGTGTTGTTGGCCCTGAAGGGCTGCTGGGTGAGCCTGGCCTAGCTGGGATGTTGGGCGTGATGGGTTCGATTTCCTAGTCCGGGGTGGTGTCATTGATCCTTTGGGTGTGTGTTGTGGGCTCGAAAAAGGTGGTGTCTGCTGTGGGTTGTTCAGGGCAGTCTATGAACCGCAGCCTCGTTTGGTCCAGGTGATTTCTGCAATTTGTCCATTGTCTAGATTTACTACAAACTCCCTACTTCCTTCATTAACTATCACCGTGCCGGCGTTCCACTTGGGACCATGTCCATAGTTTAGCACATACACAGGGTGATTCAGATCAATTTCCCGTGACACAGTGGCACGACCATCGCTTACATTTTGTTGCTGCCGCCTGCTCTCTACCTGATCATGCAGATTGGGGTGAACCAACGAGAGTCTCGTTTTAAGTGTCCTTTTCATGAGTAGCGCAGCCGGGGGCATCCCTGTGAGTGAGTGTTTCTCGTGCCGTAGCTGAGCAGTACTCGGGACAGGCACGTTTGGATTGAGGCTTCTGTGACTCGTTTAAGGCTCTGTTTGATTGTTTGTACTGGCCGCTCTGCCTGCCCATTGGAGGCTGGTTAAAACCGGTCCGATGTGACATATTTGATCCCATTTCAGGTCATGAATTCTTTAAATTCGGCACTGGTGAAACATGGCCCGTTGTAACTGAACAGTATGTCAGGCAGGCCGTGGGTGGCAAACATGACCGTCAAGCTTTCAATGGTGGCGCTGGCGGTGCTTCCCGACATAATTTCACATTCAGGCCTCACACACGGAGTCCAGTGTAGGTAATGTGTGAGTGAGTGTGTTACTATTCACCCTGATCTCAGGCCCCACACAGGGAGCCACCTGTAGACAGCGTGTGAGTGAGTGTGTTTATATTCACCCTGATTTGAGGCCTCACACAGGAAGCCCTGTGTAGTGAGTGTGTAAGTGAGTGGGTTAATATTCACTCTGATCACAGGCCTTCTGTTGCCAAGCTCTGGAACTCCCTGCATAAACCTCTCCATCTCTTCACTTCTCCATCATCCTTCAAGACGCTCCTTAAAATCTACCTCTTTAATGAAGCTTTCAGTCACCTGCCCTAATTTTTCCTGATATGTCTCGGTGTCAAATATTTTGCCTCATAACACTTCTGTGAAGCGCCTTGGGATGATTCACTCTGATAAAGGCTCTAAGTAAATACAAGTTATTGTTGTTTTGAAATCTGACCTTCTTGAAATGCACCCTGGAGCTTTATTTGATGTTTATTATGGCCTCATTAACCTGTGTCGCTGCTTTTAGTGATATGTGTATCTGCACCTCTCTGCTCCATTACCCCATTCAGGAATGGCAACTTGCGCTAATTAATCGTCTGCCACACAATTGTTCATTTAAGAAATGTCCCAACTGGGCATCTCATGAGTCAACTGTGCAAGTGTAAATGTGTCTCTGGGTAAATGCATGCCTGGCTAAGTGTTGGTATATGTGAGTGTGAATGTATGTATGATTGTGTGAGTGTGTTTGTGAGTGTGTAAATGTGTGTGAGTGTTTGAGTGTGTGCCTGGGTAAGTGTGTGTGTGTGTGTGTGTGTGTGTGTGTGCAAGTATGTGAGTGTGTAATTACGTGTCTGGTTAAGCGTGTGTGAGTGTGAGTGTGTTATTGTGTGTGAATGTGTGAGTGTATGACTGAATTAGTGTGTGTGTAAGGATGTATGAGTATGAGTGTGTTATTGTGTGTGACTGTCTGGCTGAGTGTGTGTGCATTTGTGTGAGTGTGTATGTGTGTGTCTGAGTAAATGAGTGTGAGTGTGTTATTATTCATGAGTGTATGTGCATGTGTGTGGGTAAGTGTGTGTGGGGGTAATTGCTGGCTGGTGTACAACAGTCATCACACGTTAAAACAATCCACGCATTGGCATCTTCCACCTTTGAAGATTTTGTTCGGACCTGGAATTTTAGGTCCTTCATTGAAACACCTGTGAACGTTCTGACGTGGAAGCAAGTCATCCTCAATTCGAGTGATTGCCTATGATGGATGGAGTGTGTGTGTAAGTGTGTGCGTGTGTGTGTAAATATGTGAGTGTTTAAGTGTATTTCTGGGTAAGTGTGTGTGAGTGTGAGTGTATTATTGTGTGTGAGTGTGTGCCTGGGTAAGTGTGTGTGTGAGCAAGTGTGTGTGACTGTGTAAGTCTGGGAGTGTGTAAGTGTGTGAATGCGTGTCTGTGTAAGTGTGTGAGTCTGTGAGTGTGGAAGTCTATGAGTGTGTAAGCATGTGAGCTTGTAAGCGAGTGCCTGGCTAAGTGTTTGTTTGTGTAAATTAGCTAATGTGTGAGTGTGTGTCTGGGTAAGAGTGTGAGTGTGTAAGTCTGTTAGTTTAAGTGCGTGAGTGTGTAATTGTGTGCCTGGCTAAATGTGTGAGTGTATAAGTCTCTGAATGTATTAGTGTGTAAATGTGTAAGTGTGCACGTGTGTACCTTGGTAAGTGTTTAAGTGTGTAAGTGTATGAATATGTGAATCTGTAAGTTTGTCCGAGTGTCTATGTGTGCGCATGTGTGTACTTGAGTAATCTGGGTAAGTGTGTGAGTGTGTAATCTTTGAATCTATGTGTGTCTAAGTGCGTGAGTGTGTAAGAGCGTGATTATATAAGTCTGTGCCTGGGTGTGTGGGTGAGTAAGTGCGTGATTTTGTGAATGTGTAAGTGTGTGTCTGTGTATGTGTGTTTAAGTCTGTGAGTGTGTAAGTGTGTGTAATTGTGTGTGGGTAATTGTGTGTGTATGTGAGTGTGGGTGTGAGTGTGTGTGTGTGTCTGCGTGTGGGTGTGTGTTTGTAACTGTGTCTGGGAAAGTGTGTGAGTGTGTATGTGTGTAAGTGTGTGTCTGGATATGTGTTTGAGTGTGTATGTCTGTGATATTGTGTCTGTGTGTGTGTGTGAATGAGTGGCTGTGTGCGTGACTGTGTGTCAGTGCATGTCTGTGTATTACTGTATGTGTGAGTGTCTGTGTGCGTGCAGGCGAGGTTCAAGGCATCACCCATATAGGCGCAGGTGGCCCAGACTAGAGTGCGGTACCTTGGACATTGGATCAGTAAGGGCAAGAAATACATGACAGAGGAAAGATGGATGGCAATTAGGGACATGCCTAAGCCCCAGAATTTCATTGGAGTAAGGAAGGTATTCGGACTTTTTAACTATCGTCGGAATGTTATACCTCGATACACAACAATTGCGGAACCCATACAGAAATTAATTAAATGGAGCAGAGGAACCCTACAGAAGATAGATTGTGGACCGGAGGAGGAAGAGGCATAAGGTGAACTAGAAGAGATCTGATGTCGTCCCCCGCCCAAAGATTGCCAGAGCCCAATAAACCTTTCCAACTCCATTGTGATCAGGATAATGGACGCTATTCCGCCGTGGTAATGCAGGAACATGGGAGCCAACAGAGACCTATAGCATCCTACTTGAAGAAGAAGTGGTTAGTGGAATGCCCCGATGTGTGTCCGCCCTGAACTGTGCGACTTGGGCGGTCAAAGTAAGCCAACCAGTAGTGATGATGGGACAGATCATTTTGCACCCACAACATACCCTGGTAGAACTACTAAATACTGGAAAGCGGCGGTCGATCTCGGAAAGCCGAAAATCTTAGTGGTAGGCCGTATTCATGCCCAAAGACAAGTCAGTAATAATAAAAAAGCATAATGGAGTTAACCTCGCTGCCAGGAGCTGACAGAAGGAGAGGAACATAGCTGTGGGGAACAAGTCGAGGAGGAAACGCATAGCGGGGTAAAGGAAGAGCCATTGGACAATCCAGATGAGACTTTCCATGTGGATGGATACAGAAAATACATTGATGGAGAACCCCATACTGGGTGGGCAGTGGTAACACAGGAGCGAGAGGAAATAATGGTAGGAACGCTCCCAGGAGACAAGTCAGTTCAGGTGGCAGAACTGGTATAAAGGCTCTCGAGTCAGCTAAATGAAAGCGAATAAACAAATATCCAGATAATCAATACGTTTTCGGGGTGGTTCACCACTATATGGCAGCCTGGTCACGACGAAGGTATGTGACATCTACTGGCGAGGTGGTACAACATGGAAAGTTATTAGAAAGTCGAGTGAAAGCAGCAAAGGAACCATGGTGAGCAGCGGCAATAAAGGTAAAAGCACACACAAAACTAACTAGTAAGGGCCAAAAGCACCCGCAAGAGCTAACCATCGTCGGGAATCGGTTCACCGAACTCGGAACCAAATGAGTGGCAGGTGATTGGAAGCCAGAGCCAGCATTTAACGCTGAAATTCAACCAGTAATGTGAACAGTGTTCAAACTAACATAAATATAGTATTGGTACACCAGAGTGTCGATCAGGAAGAAAGACGTGAAAGGAATCCAGCAAAAATGTGAAATATGGGTATGGGGTCCCCAGGAGCAAGTTGTGGCACCACAATGTTGTGGGCAACAACTACTAAAATTATATCACGGGATAACACATACATATGCAGAGAAGCAACATGCTGTACTTGCTCTCGCAGTACTCGTGGTGGCCAGCAATGCGGAAGGATGTAGCTAAATTTTTCCAAAGGTGCATTATTTGTGCCCAACAAAATCTAGGCAGGGGATGCAAGGTACGAATGGGACATCAGCCAAGGCTACAGGGACCTTGGGAGAATTTACAGATAGACTTCACCAGCCCCCTGCCAGAGGACAGTGGGAAAAGTTAGTGCCTGATAGTAATACACCAGTTCACCCGATGGGTGGAAGCTTTCGCTCCCAGGGACTGCTCCGCTCGGACGGTTGCTCAGATCCTGGCTAGCGTGGTGATACCTCGGTGGGGAGTACCCCTACAGATAGATTCAGACAATGGGACACATTGCACGGGCAAAATAATGAAAAACATGTGCACCGCAGGGAATCAAACAGAGGAACCACATACCATATCATCCCCAAAGTTCGGGAATGGCGGCAAGAATGAATAAGACCGTAAACACGGCCCTGTCCAAAGCAACGCAGGAGAAAGGTAAATGATGCACTGGGCTACTTGCAGTAATTTTAATGCGGCTCATAGGCACCCCAGGATGAACCACGGGACTAACACCATAGCAGCTGACGATTGGAAAGGCTATGAGACTAACAGAAGCCTTAGATGTAGGGGCAGGTGAAGCAGGACCAATTCAGGATCGGCTAAGGGAGTACTTGGTCCAGCTAAACCAGCAGTTGTATGCTATGAGTAAAGAAGTTAGAAGCAAACAGCAGATAAGAAAACTAGAAATTCAGAATGAGAGAATAAGACTTGTAACGCTATCTAAATAGGAGAACATGTCATGGTAAATGTGACACGGATGTGAAAGCAAATGGAGCCCCGAAGGATGGGACCATTCTTGGTACTAATATTGAGCGGTACTTCCGTTTGTATACAGAGCCCACTGGGATAATATGGAAAAACTGGACACAGGTAAAACCATACAACACTAAACAACCCCCCGTCTGTGTTAATGTATAGTAGCAGTGCACCCGGTGACCAGGGAAGTGTCCGATACGGCAGCAAGCCAGAAAACAATGGGTTGGACCTGTGAATAGTGGTGGTGGCAATTGGGTTTGTGGCCGTCCTGCCCTCCCAGTGTCTCCAGAGAAACGTTTAGAAGGAAAAGGCCGTAGAGGTTATTATATGTGGAAGGCCCACCGAGAAGCAACCCAGGGAAACTATACATGCCCCGCGGGAATTAAAGGTCATGTTTTCATTTAACGTTTCATTTAATATTCAGTGCTGGGACCCCAGCTATTTACAATATGCACATTGACTTAGTTGAAGGAATTGAATGTAATGTCTTCAAGTTTGCAGATAACACTAAGTTGGATGGCAGTGTGAGTTGCGAGAAGGATGCGAAGAGGCTGCACGATGACTTGGACAGGTTATGTGATTGGGCAACTGCATGGTAGATGCAGTGTAATGTAGATAAATTTGAGGTTATCCATTTTGGTGGCAAAAACAGAAAGGAAAAATACTTTTTGAATCATGACAGATTACGAAAAGGGGAGTAGCAGCGAGACCAGGGTGTCATGGTCCATCAGTCATTGAAAGTTAGCCTGCAGGTACAGGAGGCTGTGAAGAAGGCAAAAGGCATGTTGGCCTTCATAGCAAGAGGATTAGAGTACAGGATCAAGGAGGTCTTATGCAGTTGTACATGGCATTGCTGAGGCCACACCTTGAAAACTGTGCACAGTTTTGGTCTCCTAATCTGAGGAAGAACATTCTTGCTATTGAGGGAGTGCAGCGAAGCTTCACCAGTCTGATTCCCGGGATGGCAGGACTGACATATGAAGAAAGACTCGATTGACTAGGCTTGTATTCATTGGAATTTAGGAGAATGAGAGGGGATCTCATAGAAACATGGACAATTCTGAGAGGATTGCACAGGATAGATGCAGGAAAAATGTCCCCGATGTTGGGGTAGTCCAGAACCAGGGGTCACAGTCTGAACATAAGGGGTAAGCCAATTAGGACCGAGATGAGGAGAAACCTCTTCTCTCACAGAATTTTGAACCTGTGGAATTATCTACCACTGAAATTTGAGTTTGTTAGATATATTCAAAAGGGTGTTGGATGTGGCCCTTACGGCTATAGGGATAAAGGTGTATGGAGCGAAAGCAGGAATGGGGTGTTGAACTTGCATGTTCAGTCATCATCATATTGAATTGTGGTACAGTCTTGAAGGGATGAATTGCCTACTCCTGCGGCTAATTTCCATGGTTTTGTGTTTCTATGTATCTGGATGGGCATTAACAGTATGAGTGACGTCAGTGATGAATCTGGAAGGTTAGTGACTGTATGACTGAGGTCAGTGATGTATCTGGATGGGCAGTGACAGTATGAATGAGGTCAGTGATATATCTTGATGGGTCCTGACAGTATGAGTGTGGTCAGTGTTGTACTTGGATGGGTAGAGTCAGTATGAGTGAGGACAGTGATGTATCTCGATGAGTCGTGACAGAATGAGTGCAGTCAGTGATGTACCTGGATGGGTAGTGACAGTATGAGTGAGTTCAGTGACTTATCTGCATGTGTAGTGACAGTATGAGTGAGGTCAGTGATATACCTGGATGGGTAGTGACAGTATGAGTGAGGTCCGTGATTTATCTGGATGGGTAGTAACAGTATGAGTGAGGTCAGTGATGTACCTGGATGGGTAGTGAGAATACTGTGAGGTCAGTGATGTGCCTGGATGGGTAGTGACAGTATGGTGAGGTTAGTGATGT
This sequence comes from Pristiophorus japonicus, assembly GCF_044704955.1. Classification (NCBI taxonomy): domain Eukaryota; kingdom Metazoa; phylum Chordata; class Chondrichthyes; family Pristiophoridae; genus Pristiophorus; species Pristiophorus japonicus. The sequence continues at coordinate 156,961,732 of NC_091987.1, forward strand.
ATCTGGATGTGTAGTGACAGTATGAGTTAGGTCAGTGATGTATCTGGATGGGTATTACACACTGTTTCTGCAAAGCTGTGCAGTTGTGTGTTTATCTCGATGCTTCCCCAAACCGGGGTTGCATGTCACGTACTCTGTCTGGCACAGACTTCAACATGCAGGCACTCGTTACAAACATATTCCACAGGTTCGTTCCTCAGACCTGCTGCTGCAAACCTCGGTGCGAGCGGGCTGACCCATTTCAGAGCCTGTTACCTGGAAAGCGCTGCAGGCCGGAGCCCTGAGCCACTGGGTATGTGAAGAGCAGCCGAATGCAGATACTGTGCTGCGAATCGTGGCTTGAAGGACGGTTCTCTTATAAAGCGCGTCGGCACACTGAATGCTTTAGGCCCTAGAACGTCAGGTGCACTGGTGGGAGAGTGTGGGAAAGAGAAAATGTTGGATAGCGAGGCTGGGGCAATTCGTGCGTGGGGAGAGAGATGGAGTGGAAGAGAATGAGATTGAGAAGAGTAAGTGGGAGAGATTGAGAGACAATTCATGGAGAGTGAGATACAGTGTCATACGGAAACCGACAGAGAGAGATAGGCAGCAAAAGAGGAGGAAAGAGAACATGAGAGGGGTGAGACTGAGGTTTGTCTAGTCCGTTCCCAGGGACTGCACACCGGTCGCATTTTGGAACTGCAACAACACCTTAAAGTATATCGTGCCTTTAACGTGGCGAAACGTCCCAACGTGCTCCATCGGTGTATTATGAGATAAAACAAACTTGACACTGAACCGCACAAGTAGTACTTAGTGCAAGTAATCAAAAAGTTGTTTAAAGGGGAAGGTTATAAGGAACATTTTGAACGGGAATAAAGATTTCGGGAGGTGGAGAGGATTAGGGACAAATTACGGAGCTTGGGGCCTCGGCAACAGAAGGCACGCCCACCAATGGCGGAGCGATTATAATCAGGGCTGCTCAAGAGGGCAGAATTAGTGGATTGCAGACATATCTAGGGTTGTGTGGTGGAGGAGGTTACATAGATAGAGAGGTGGTAAGGGCAATGGAGGGACTTTAAAGTAAGGATGAGGATTTTTAAATCGAGACGTTGTTTAAACGGGAACCAATGTAGTTCAGCGAGCACAGGTGTAATGGGTGACCGGAATTTGCTACGAGTTAGATCATGGGCATCAGGGTTTCGGTCACCTCTAACATGCGTAGGGCAGAATGTGGGAGGACAACCAGGAGTCTGTTGGAAGAATCATATCTAGAGGTAACGGAGGAATGTACGACGGATTTCAGCAGCGGACGACTTGAGGCAATGGGCGGAGACGGGCGATGTTATGGAGGTGGAAATAGGCGGTCTTAGTTATGCGGCGGATATGTGGTCGAAAGTTAATTTCAGGGTCAAATGTATCAGCAAGTTTGCGAACTGCCTGGTTCAGTCTCAGACAGTATATGGGGAAAGGCATGGAGTCAATAGCTCGGGAACGGAGTTTGTGGCGGGGACCAAATATAATGATTCGGTCTTCCCAATCTTCAATTGGATACATTTCTGCGGAACAACACAGGTGGAGGTGCAGCACATGTTCTGTGGCCGCTGGCAGGAGGCTAAAGACAACAATCCTTCGGCTCACGGAATGCCGAGCTCAGTTCCAGTTACATTTTTGGAGGTTTTCGTCCCTTTTTGAAAATGTTTCTCCGGGTTATTCAAATCATGTTATGAGAGACCGGATAAGGTTTGTGGACCCGTTTTTACCTCAGATTCTGTGAGAGAGGGAGGGAACGGCAGAGGCAAAGAGAAAACAACTTCTCCAAAACTGATCCCAACTCATCGCCAAATCTGAGGGTAGATAAGCTCACTGCCTTCTTAGGAAGTTTCACCACTTTATTCACCTCCTTATTTGAGCTCCGTTTGGAATCCGTTTATTGTATTATTCTTGTTGAGTGTTTAACGACAGCATTGAAGCAGGACAGAGAAACGTGGAGCAAATTATTCTCACAATGCTACACCGAGACTAGAAACAGTTTAAAGATTTTTAATGAAACTTTCACAAAAAACGAGCGTTGAAAACACGTTTCCTCCTAAGTTTCGAAGATGATTTCGGAAGAAACAGGCAAAAATCAGTTTTCGCCTCCTCTAAACAAATCCCAACCTGGTATTTAAATCCAAACGCTTCTAAAGAGGCTCCGAATTGCTTAACACGTTTAAAATGAAAGGTCTTCAATAATTGATGTTGAGCGATTGAATAAAGTGAGCAGCTTTCCACAAACACGCACCCCATGCTGTTGAGGAGAGGAGGGCAGTGGAGGATGTGTCAGAGTTACACGTTACTTTTTCTTGACTTAATAAAGTATCATTAAGCCGTTTCGGAAGAGAAGCAAAAAAGAGGTAAAAACACAAACCTTTTTATTTTATACAACATTAGACCAGAAATTGCAGGAAATACTCAGCAGGTCTGCCATTAACTGTAGAGAGAGAAAAACAGATTTAATATTTCAGGTCTGTCAACTTTCATCAGAACTGTAAAATGATAGAGATGTAACAGATTTAAACCAGGTATAGAGGCAGAGAAAGTTGGGAGGGGAGGAAAGAATGGTGTAATTGTGGAACCAGCCTCTGCACCTGGTTAAAATCTGTTCCATCTCTAACTTCTTCCCGTTCTGACAGAAAGCTCACAGACCTAAATGGTTACCTTAGTTTCTCTCTCCACAGATGCTGCCTGACCTTCTGAGTAGTTCCAGCATTTTCTGTTTCAGTTTCAGATTCAGATTCCAGCATCCGCTATTTATTGCAATTGTGAACTATTTTATATTGTCTGTTGTTCTACAGTCCAAACACGTCTCAGGAAAAAGGTAAATATAGATTTCCTCCGAAACGTTTTATGGAATGATAATAGAAACAAGGGTAATGTAATGATGTATAAAATAGCAGGAAGCGAATTTTGAACAAACCACTATTTGTTTTTTGAGAACGACACAGAGAATACTTTGATTAAACAGACAATGTACAATTTCGGTTTGGTACATATGTTTGAAATAGGAAAATAAAAATTGACAATACAATGAAGTTTGTTTCCAACTAAATAATTGGAAAGTACTTAAAATAATTCAACACTTTTGGTAATAAGAGCAGGGATTAATATATTTCCAAATGTTTGAGAGAAAAACATTGGAAGCAAAGTTTGTATTCTAACTTCTTTATTTCACCATATTACTAACATTTCCAAGTTAGACTGATTGGTTTTCCTGTCCAGGAAGATAGATGAATGTTTATTTCTGGTAAATCATAGCTCTCCCTGCATTTGGTTTTTAATTTCGGTGACGCACAGTGTGTATGTGTTTTTCTGCACTTATGACTAAGTGTTTCATTTCTGACATGTTACATGGCGTGCTGCTGGTCCAAGAAGGCAACCTTTATTATTGTAAGTGATTGCAGTTGGAAATTGCGGTACATTTTGTTCAATTCTTTTTTATATCCTGAACTATATAATTACGGCAATTTTGTGCGCTGGTTGCCTATTTGTATTATGATTAATATTCGAATTACTTATGTGGACTTACAGCATATCAGCATCATTGGAAAGTCACTGTTTCTGTTGCTTGTGCTGCCATTGCTATGTTCACATGAGCGATGTGGCTAATTGGTTGACAACTTTAAAATCAATACAAATTGCATGAATATATATGCCTCTTTCAGCTCACCTTGGGCTTTTGGATTATTTCTCGATGCATAACCGTGTAACTGGGTAATGTTTATGTAGTGTTAATGCATAATTATGCAATTCTTTTATAACCCACTCATTTGTGATCAGTTATCTTTTTTTAATAGATTTTGTACATGACGAATTCAAAACTTTTATTTAATTCTATTGTACACAAACATGCGTAATGTTCATGTAAATATCAAATGATTTTCAATATGGATCAGTGTGAGTTGGAGCATTTTGGTAGGAGAGATAAGGACCTAACCTACCCTTGAAAACGAAGAGAAAAAATGGGGTAGAAGTGCAAAGGGATCTCTGGGAACAGATACACAAGTCATTCAATCTAGCAATGGAGGATAATAAGGCCATACAAGAGCAAATGAAGCACTGGAGATCATTTATATAGGATGTTAGTTAAACAGCAGAGAAGTAATGTAAATCCAGTATCGAACTTTGTTTGATTGTCTATTGGCCTGAGACGGTGGGCTGCCAATATCGAACAACTCCATATATGATTTCAAGTGGTTGGTGCTGCTATTTTTGTTGTAAAAGATGTTGTAAATATTGTTGTTGTAAACTTTGCCCAGTGGTGACTGCAGCAATGTCGTGGTGCTGTCCCAAAAGACGATGTGGGTATTGACAATCAGAAATATTGCTGTGTCCGAACCACAGAGCTTGGCCCGTCGGGTCAGGGGTTCACATGTAAAGTATATCATCCCAACCCAGCCTACCTCCAACCGACTGCTTCCGAGTTTAACAGAGACGAGGCAGTGGGAGGGAAGCCGAGCGATCCCAGCGAGCGGGTGGGCAATGCGGCTAGCAGCTTCTGGTTTAACCTACTTTACGGGGTTAACTGTGGCCCGCTGTGTTTCCTGGGCCTTGGGATACCCGGCAGCTAAACTGAGCCATGGACAGCTTCGGGGACAATGTAAATGCCTTCATGGCCCTGGTTGTTGTCCAGGAAGTGCAGGTGTGCCTTCCCAAGCCCCACATGCTCTCCCTTCGCTCCCTCTGCTTAGACTATCCCCGTTACAAACGATTATAAATCTAATCAAATACAGAGAATGTTGAAAACACTCAGTTTGACAGGCAGTGTCTGTGGAGAGAGAAACAGAGTTACCGTTTCAGGTGATAACCTTTCATCAGTACTGGAATCCGTGAGAGATAAACAGTTTTAAGGCAATGTTAGAGGCAGAGAAAGTTGTGCTGGAGCAGGAAAGAACAAAGTTGAAGGTATTTGATGGGATGGTGGGCAGGAGTGATTCAAAGAAAAATGGGATCACGGTGGAAAACAAATAGGACATATCAAGGAACAGGACATGGTTCCATAGGATATGTAATTGGAAAAAGCAGGATTCGAGAGTCGGGGCCGGGGGGGTGATGGGGGCGGGGAGCAAGGCAACTCTGGCAAAGATCAGAAGGCTCTCATAGCCCGGGAATGTGGAGGAGGAAGGTCAGTCAACCACAGGGGTGCGGACAAGCCCGTCAGCGGTGTACCGAGAGGTGGTCCCAAGCACCAGCACACAACCCCTCCACTCCCATGGCCCGGGAATGTGAGGGGAAAGGTCAGTAGATCCAAGGGGTGTGGACCAGCCAACCTGCCGTATATCGAGAGGCGGTCCCAAGCACCAGCACACAAACCCTCCACTCCCAGCGGCTCTGCTGAAGACATCCTTCATTACCACCACATGCTGTCTGAGGAAACGGGAGTGGTAGTATTGATCTGAAAAGTTTAAACTCAGTTTAATGTCCGGGTTGCAATAAATGCGGAATCGAAACATGTGGTGCTGTTCCTCATTGAATGTCAAAGGGAAACACTTTAGAATGTCGAAGCTAAAGATGTCAGACTGGGAGTGGGATGTAGAATTAAAGGTGCAAGAGATTGAGGTAAGGTGAGACAGAGGGAGGGAGAGAGCCACCTTTGCAGACAAAATGGAGAAGTTCAGGAATGTAATTACACAATCTCTGTTTAATCCTCCCTAATCTGCAGGAGCCAGCATTGTGAACAGCGAGTACAGTATACTACATTGGAGGAAATACAAGTTAATTACTGTTTCAGATTGAAGGCCCTGGACGATGGAATGAATGGAGGTGAAAGGGCAGGTGTTGCATCTCCTACTTTTTGCTTCGGAAGGTCTCGTGGAAGGGGAGAACTGTTGGGGGTGATTCTGGAGTGGTCCAGGTTGTTGTGGAGGGACCGATCCATTGGAAATGCTGAAAGGGGATGTGCTTGGTGGTGTGAATAAGAAGGAAGGGACAGAAATGGCGGAGGATGATCTTTTGAATGTGGGGGTTGGTTGAGACTAAGGTGAGGACAAGGGACACTATCATGTTTTTGGCAGGGATGTTCAGGGCCGATGCAATTAATGCAGCAGATTGGATTGACAATGCGGTGGGCCTTTTCCACCACAGTGGTGGGGAATCCTCGGCTGAGGATAAATGCAGGAAATTGGATTGACACTGTCATGGACCCTGTCCACAACAGAAGACATGTATCATCAGCTCAGAAAAAGTAAGACAGATTGCAAGTACAGGTGTGGGAGGTGGCATCATTGGAACAGATGCAATGCATGTCGCGACACTGGGAGAATGTAATAGAGTCCCTCCACCAAGCTGGCTGAGAGGTCATATAATCAAGGTAGCTGTCGGAGTCGGCCGGATTGTGATAGATATTTGTAGAGAGCCTATCCTCGGAAATGGACTTAGAGATGTCAAGGAAGGGAAGGGAAGTGACAGAGGGAGCATGTGAAGGATAGGGAGGGGCGCAAATTAGAAGCAAACTTGATTACATAATTATAATAATAATAATTATTATTAAAATTATTAATAATATTAATAATAATAACTTTTATTTATTTCGAACCTTTACGTCCCAAGACGCCACAAAGCAGTGTTAACAGGACAATACAGAAACAGATGACACCGAGACAAAAAAGAAGAAATTAATGCATAGTACCAAAAGCTTGGTAAAAGAGGTTGATTTTTAGTACCATCTTTAAAATGGAAAGATGGTTCGAAAAGCGGAGAGGTTTAGGGAGGGACTTCCATATTTAGGGCCCAAATAACTGAAGGTAATGCCACCGATGGTTGAGCAGTATAATGAGGGATGTTCGAGAGGGCAGCATTTGAAGAGCGGAGACATTTTGAGGGGTTGTGATGCTGAATAAGATTACAGATGTAAGGAGGCGCAAGGCCATGGAGAGATTTGGAAACCAGGATGAGAATTCTTAAAATTGTGGCGTTCTGTAACTGGGAGCCAATATGGGTCAGAAAGCACAGGGCTGAGGTGATGGTTGATCATGGCTTTGTGCGAGTTAGGACATTTTCCAGTCCATGGCTAGAAAAGGAAATTGCACGACCACAGTCATCAATGTACCTCAAAAATATGTGAAGGAGGGGACAGGAGTAGAATTGGAACATCGGGGGTTCCCCTTATCCAAAGAAAAGGCAGCATAGCTAGGAACCTTCCGAGCTCCCATACCTGCACCATTGAAGTGCAGGGATAGAACATTGTTCAGACAAGAGGTCCAGCACTTGTACTTTCAGCAGGGGCAGTGCACTGGGGTCAGGATCAGGATCAGCAACCTGCAAGGGTTTTCATTCCCAGCCCAAAGCAGGTGCGGGCGAGAGGACTTTCAGTATGAATGGCGAGTGAATTAATTTGCAAATGGGGCACTCAGAATGTATCAACGACGATAGGCGCAGGAAATCTCGCCGTCCGCTGCAAGTTTCAGGGGAGCTCGGGTTTACTGGGCTATACACTGTACAATGTGGACCATTTTCCATAGCTCGGGAGCCTCCTGTCTACAAGGGCAGACTTTGATAGCAAAGTCCAACACTGCCTTCAGTGTGTCAGTGCAGCCTTCGGACGCCTGAGGAAGGAAGAGTTTGAAGGCCAGGACCTCAAAAACCGGACCAAGTTGATGGTCTACAGGGCAGTAGTGATACCCGCCCTGCTATATGCTTCAGCGACATGGAATATTTACAGCAAGTACCTCAAAGCACTGGAGAAGTACCAATTTCCTGCAAATTAATTGGCCGGAGTGGCGCACCAACGTCAGTATTCACGGTCAGGCCAACACCCCCAGCATCGAAGCATTGACCACAGTCGATCAGCTCTGTTGTCCAGCCACATCATCGGCATGCCTGACATGAGATTCAAATAGCAAACGGCCTATTCGGTGATTTGTTATTGCAAGCGAGCCACAGGTGGGCCGAGGAAATGTACCATGAAACACTCAAAACCTCCTTGAATAATTGCAACATCTCCACTTACACCTGGCAATCCCTGGCCCAAACCAGCCGAACATGGAAGAAAAGCATCCACATGGCGCAGAGCACCTCGAGTCTTATCGCCGAGAGCAAGCTGAAGCCAAGCGTAGATAGTGGAAATAGCGTAGATAGTGCAGCAACCCAGGCACCCCACACTCCTGTTCGTTCAACCATCGTCTGCCCCACCTGTGACAGAGAATGTAGGTCATGCATTGGGCTCTTCAGCACTCTTGGAACTAATTTTTGGAGTGGAATCGAGTCATCCTCGTTTCCGAGGGTCGGCCTCAGAAGCAGAAGTAGAAGAAATAGTGAACCACACTGAGTATATCCTAGAGTGACACACACTTCGAGTAATACATGGTCATTGGGCTACGGTGTTTCACACCGGTTAGTGACCCACACTCAGTATATCCTACACTGACAAACACTCCCAGTAATACATGGTCACTGGGGTAAGGTGTTCCACACAGGTTAGTGACCGACACTCAGTATATCCTACAGTTACAGACACTCCCAGTAATACATGGTAACTGGGGTACGGTGTTTCAGCCCGGTTAGTGACCCACACACAGTATATCATACAGTGACAGACACTCCCAGTAATACATGATCACTGGGGTATGATGTTCCACATCTGTTAGTGACACACATTGAGTACATACTACAGTGACAGGCACTCCCAGTAATACATGGTCACTGGGGTACGGTGTTCCACACCATTTAGTGACCCACATTCAGTATATCTTACAGTGAGAGACACTCCCAGTAATACATGATCACTGGGGTACGGTGTTCCACACCGTTTAGTGACCCACATTCAGTATATCCTGCAGTGACATACACTCCCAGTAATACGTGGTCACTGGGGTTCGCTGTTCCACACGGATTAGTGACCCAAACTCAGTACATCCTACAGTGATAGACACTCCCAATAATACATGGTCACTGGGGTACGGTGCTCCACAACGGTTAGTGACCCACACTCAGTATATCCTACAGTGATAGACACTCCCAGTAATACATGGTCACTGGGGTACGGTCTTCCACACCAGTTAGTGACTCACGCTCAGTAAATTCTACAGTGACACAAAACTCCCAGAAATACCTTCTCTCAGATAGTTGCGTGGAGTAAGGACTGATTAAAAAGTACACAATATTCCCCAAAAGACAATAGCTTGATAATTCAATCAGCCTGTTAGCTACAAACACCAGTATATGTTCAGATGTAGCAATGGAATCAAAGCACAGTGGTTATTCAGGCCATTTGTCTGCACGGAATGAGAACACAGATCAGATGTCTGTATACCCGTGACCACTAGTCCAGGATGTAACAGTATCCAGAGCAATACCAGAGACCAGCTCACACATAAATTTGCACAACTTCAATGGTTGTAGTAACTTACCATGAACACCAATGACGGCAATGAATGTATAGCATATTTTCTTGGCAAGTTCAATTGAATGTATTTTCTGTGTGAAACGATGTGCCACCTCATGCTGCAGTCAATCTCCCTGCATTTTACTCTGAGGCGGTACAATTCCAGTGCCTTTAAATTATACACTGCGGGCTCTCCACGGGGACATTGAGGTTGCAACATCATTCAAAATAGTTTTTTCTTAAACTTGAACAAACTGATTTACGACAGCCCATTTAAGTCCCTGTTTTGAACGAATATATTTGCTGCAGAGATTCAAATTGGAAACATCAAAGACTGGACAATTCTGCTCACATTAATTAAATCATGAAAGTTTCCAGGTATATCCTCCCAACAATTGGGTTGTTGTTTCAAAAACCATCAGGCAAACTGGAGATCGCATATTGTTTTGGGTCATGTCCTGCTGCTGTGGCCATTCAGTAATTACATTCCCAATATTAGTGTATGCCTCTCAGTGCTGCTCTGCTGCATTCTCTGATGTGGCTGCTTTCTTTAACTGTGACCATTCAGTAATTACATTCCCAATGTTAGAGTTTCTCTCTCAGGTCAGCTGTACCACAAAGGGTGCCGTGGCTGCCCTTTTAAATGCAAGCATTCAACACTTAAATTACAGATGTTACAATGTCCTTCTCAAGGCTGTTCTACTGCGGTCGAGGAAGTGGCTGATCTCTTTAACTATGGAAATCCAGTTAAACAATTATAGTGATGAATTTCTGTGATAGTACTCAAAGTAAAATAGGCACTCATATTCATTAAGCCTTTCATACCCATACAGCACCTCATATACTTGCGGTGACTCATATTCGTAGAGTACCTAAAAGTAATACAGCACCTCAAACTCATGCAGCAAAAACAATGCAAACTGATAGAACACTTCTTATCTTACACCCTCAAAATAATTCAGAACGTCAAACTAATAAAGAACCTCAAACTTGTACAGCCCCTCAAACCAAGAGAACCTCAAGCTAAAACAACCCTTTTATATTACAAAGTACCTCAAACTAAAACTGAAACTAATGCAACCGTTCAAACTAAATGATAATATCAAACTAAAAGAGAACCTCAAAGTAATAGAGAACCTCAAACCAGTAAAGAATATCAAAGTAAGTGTTAATAAATCTATAGAGAACCTCAAAATAAAAAGGAACCTCAACATAATAAAGAAACTAAAACTAATATAGACCCTCAAACTAACAGAGACACTCAAACTATTAAGAAACAAACACTAACATTGAAATTCAAACCAAGAGGGAACCTGAAACTAACAAACTCAAACTAATAGGGACCCTCACAATAATCCACTCAAACCAATTGAAAATCTCAAAGTAATAGAGACGCTCAAAATATTCAAACTTATGCAGAAACTTAAATTAATACAGCCCCAGCAATGTAATAAAAAACATGAAACTAATACCAAACGTCAAAATAATACACCCAATCAAAGATAGCACCTAAGACTAATAGAGGAACTTAACATAATACAGCAATCAATCTATTACACTCCCTTAAACTATTAGAGAAACTCAAACGAATAGAGGCACTAAAATTAATAGAGTACCCTAAACTAATAGAGAAATTCAAACCAATAGAGAACCTCAAACTAATAGAGAAACGCAAACTAATACAGACCCTCAAACTAATACAGACCGTCAAACTAATACAGCCCCTCAAACGAATACAGACCCTCAAACTAATGGAGCTCCTGAAACTAATACAGCCCTTCAAACTAATACAGACCGTCAAACTAATACAGATCCTCAAACTAATACAGCCCCTCAAACTAATGCAGTTCCTCAAACTCATACAGCCCCTCAAACTAATACAGCCCCTCAAACTAATACAGACCCTCAAACTAATGCAGTTCCTCAAACTAATACAGACCCTCAAACTAATACAGACCAGCAAAATAATAAAGAACTGCAAATTAATACAGACCCTCAAACTGATACAGCCCCTCAAACTGATACAGCCCCTCAAACTGATACAGCCCCTCAAACTAATACAGACCCTCAAACTAATACAGACCCTCAAACTAATACAGACCCGCAAACTAATAAAGAAACACAAACTAATACAGACCCTCAAACTAATACAGACCCTCAAACTAATACTGCCCCTCAAACTAATACAGTCCCTCAAACTTACACAAACCCTCAAACTAATACAGACCCTCAAACTAATACGGTCCCTCAAACTTATACAGACCCTCCATCTAATACAGACCCTCAAACGAATACAGACCCTCAAACGAATACAGTTCCTCAAACTAATACAGCCCCTCAAACTAATACAGACCCTCAAACTAATACAGACCCTCAAACTAATACAGTTCCTCAAACTAATACAGCCCCTCAAACTAATACAGCCCCTCAAACTAATACAAACCCTCAAACTAATACAGACCCTCAAACTAATACGGTCCCTCAAACTTATACAGACCCTTAAACTAATGCAGTCCCTCAAACTAATACAGACTCTCAAACTAATACAGTCCCTCAAACTAATACAGCCCCTCAAACTAATACAGACCCTAAACTAATACAGTACCTCAAACTAATACAGCCCCTCAAACTAATACAGACCCTCAAACTAATAAAGAACCTCGAATTAATAGATGTCCTAATACCCGTAGAGGAGCTAAGACAAATACAGTCGCTTAAAATAATACACTACAAACTTTTCGAGAACCTCAAATTAATATATATCCTCACAGTAATAGAGAAGCTCAAACTAATGCAACTGCTCAATCTATTGGAGAACTCAACATAATAGAGAACCTCAAACTAATTGAGAACCTCAAACTAATACAGCCTCTCAAACTAGTGCAGCCCATCAAAGTAATAGAGATCCGTAAACTATTATATAACCTCAGACTAATAGAGAACCTCAAACTAATGCAGTTCCTCAAACTAATACAGCCCCTCAAACTAATACAGACCCTCAAACTAATACAGACCAGCAAAATAATAAAGAACCGCAAATTAATACAGACCCTCAAACTGATACAGCCCCTCAAACTTATACAGACCCTCAAACTAATACAGACCCTCAAACTAATACAGACCCGCAAACTAATAAAGAAACACAAACTAATACAGACCCTCAAACTAATACAGCCCCTCAAACTAATACTGCCCCTCAAACTAATACAGTCCCTCAAACTTATACAAACCCTCAAACTAATACAGACCCTCAAACTAATACGGTCCCTCAAACTTATACAGACCCTCCATCTAATACAGACCCTCAAACGAATACAGACCCTCAAACGAATACAGTTCCTCAAACTAATACAGCCCCTCAAACTAATACAGACCCTCAAACTAATACAGCCCCTCAAACTATTACAGTTCCTCAAACTAATACAGCCCCTCAAACTAATACAGACCCTCAAACTAATGCAGACCCTCAAACTAATACAGACCCGCAAACTAATAAAGAAACACAAACTAATACTGCCCCTCAAACTAATACAGTCCCTCAAACTTATACAAACCCTCAAACTAATACAGACCCTCAAACTAGTGCAGCCCATCAAAGTAATAGAGATCCGTAAACTATTATATAACCTCAAACTAATTGAGAACCTCAAACTAATACAGCCTCTCAAACTAGTGCAGCCCATCAAAGTAATAGAGATCCATAAACTATTATATAACCTCAAACGAATAGAGAAACTCAAACTAATTGAGAATATAAAACGTATAGAAAAGCCCAAAATATTACAGCCCATCAAACTGATAGGGAACCGTAAATTAATAGAGAATCTCAAAACAGGACAGGACCTGAAACTAATACAAACCCCAAAACTAATACAGCGCCTCAAACTAATAGAGAACCTCTAATTAATGCGGACTCTAAAACTACTGGAGAACCTCAAACTACTAACGACACTCAAACTGATAAAAACCATCAAATTAATAGAGAATCTCAAATAAATACAGCAGCGTAAAATAATATAACACTTCCAAGCATTTAAAGAAATTCAAACTAATATAGAACCTCAAATTTTGAGAGAAACTCAAACCAATATGAGAACCTCAAACAAATACAGCCACCTAAAATAATACACCTCAAACTATTAGAGAAACTCAAACTAATACAGCCTCTCAAACTATTGTAGAAGCTCATACTAAGAGAGAACGTGAAATTAATAAAGAAACTCCAACTAATAGATAATTAATAGCACAGGAGATCTAGCATCTAGCCGACAATCACGACATGGGTGGATTTTTCAGTGCGCTGGAACCTATGGCACAAGGTCCTATTCCACTGAAAGCCAAGAACAGAGAGGTGCTCATCAAGGACAGTGAGACTGTCAGTGCCCGCTGGAAAGAAGACTTCGAGGATCTTCACCAACAACAATCTGTCTTCGACGTGAGTGTCCTTGACTGCAGCACACAGCATGCTACCCTTCATCTCCTTGGTACAATGACAGCTTGGCACGAGTTTGAAAACGCCATCCATTAACTGAAAACAACAAGGCCTCAGGAGCAGATGGAATTCCCTTGGAAGTACTGAAGTTTGGCGGCGAAGCACTACTGGCACGGATTCATGACCTCATCTTTCTTATCAGGAAGGAGGAGAATCTTGCCAGGAGGTCTCAGAGTAGCTTTAATTGTCATGATCTTAAAGAAAGGTGACGAATCCGTCAACAGAGGAACCTTGCTGCCCTCGACCAACGGCAAAGTAATCGCAATAATTCTCATCAACCACCTTTTCCCTGTGGCTGAAGAACTCCTCACAGAGTCGCAATGCGGATTCCGCCCATAATTGGCACAATGGATATGATCTTTACCGCGCGGCAAATACAAGAGAAATGCACGAATAGCACCAACACTTGAAGATGGCCTTCTTTGATCTCACTAAAGCCTACAACGCTGTCAACCGTGAGGTATTATGGAGCGAGCTCCTCAGATTCTGCTGCACTTAAAGGTTTATCATGCTCCAGGATGAAATGCTAGCTGTGCTCCAGATCAACGCATCCACCGCAGAACCATTCCATGTATGGACAGCGGTCAAGCAAGGCTGTGTCATCGCACCACGCTCAATAAGATTGTCCTTGCTGCTATGCTGCATCTCACGTTCAGCAAGCTCCCTGCAAGTGAGGATCTAAATTTTAGGACAAATGGAAATCTGTTCAACACCAGCCGTCTCCCGGCCAGAGAGAAGTTCATCCCAACCAACAGGAATGGGGTACTGAAGTTGCATGTTCAGCCATGAACTCATTGAATGGCGGTGCAGGCTAGAAGGGCCGAATGGCCTACTCCTGCACCTAGAAACATAGAAACATAGAAAATAGGTGCAGGAGTAGGCCATTCGGCCCTTCTAGCCTGCACCGCCATTCAATGAGTTCATGGCTGAACATGCAACTTCAGTACCCCATTCCTGCTTTCTCACCATAACCCTTGATTCCCCTAGTAGTAAGGTTTCTATTTTCTATGTTTCTATGTTTAACCTCCTTCATGAGACTACAGTACGCCGATGATGCCTGTGTCTGTGCACATTCGTTGGCCGAACACAACATCTTCACCGAGACATACGAGAGCATAGGCCTTACACTAAACATCTGTAAGAGAAAGGTCCAATACCAACCTGCCCCTAATACACAGCACTGCCACCCACCCCCCCGCCCCGTCCCCGTTATCAAGATGCATCACGAGGCTTTGGACAACATGGACCATTTTCCATACCTCGTGAGCCTACGAGCATTCAATATGATCATGGCTGATCATACAACTTCAGTTCCCCATTCTTGCTTTCTCTCCATACCCTTTTCATACCCTTTAGCCATTAGGGCCACATCTAACTCCCATTTGAATATATATAACGAACTGGCCTCAACAACTTTCTTGGTAGATTGTTACACAAGTTCACAATTCTCTGAGTGAAGACATTTCTCATCATCTCGGTCCTAAATGGCTTACCGCCTCGCCATAGACGGTGACCCTGGTTCTGGACTTCCCGAACATCGGGAACATTCTTCCTGCATCTAACCTGTTCAATCAACTCAGAATTGTATATGTTTCCATGAGTTCCCCTCTCATTCTTCTAAATTCCAGTGAGTATAAGCTTAGTTGATCCAGTCTTTCTTCAGTCCTGTCATCCCAGCCCGGGAATCAGACTGGTGAAACTTCGCTGCACTCCTTCAGTAACGAGAATATCCTTCCTCGGGTTAGGATACCAAAACTCGACACAATATTCAAGTTGTGGCCTCACGAAGGCCCGGTACAAAGGCAATAAGACTTCCCTGCTCCGACACTCGAATCCTCTCGCGATGAAGGCCAATATGCCATTTGCCATCTTCAATGTCTGTAGTACCTGCATGCCAACTTTCAATGACTGATGTATCATGATACCCAAGTCTTGTTACACCTCAACTTTTCCTAATCTATCGACATTCAGATACTATTCTGCCTGCTAGCTTTTGCCATCAAAGTGGATAATCTCACATTTATCTACATTATGCTGCATCTGCCAGGCATTTGGAAACTCAACTAACCTATCCAAGTCACGCTGCAGCCTCTTGAACTTGTTGTAGTCGGCAGCATTGGGGAATCCTCACTGTGTCAGTGTGGGTATTGGGCCCACTGCTGCAGAATTAACACTGAGCCTTGTCCGGCAGCATTGGGGAATCCTCACTGTGTCCGTGTGGGTACTGGACCCACTCCTGCAGTATTAACACAGCCTGATCCTGCAGCATTGGGGAATCCTCACTGTGTCAGTGCGGGTACTGGACCCACTCCTGCAGTATTAACACTGAGCCTTATCCTGCAGCATTGGGGAATCACTCACAGTGTCAGTGCGGTACTGGACCCACTCCTGCAGTATTAACACCGAGCCTTAACATGCAGCATTGGTGAATCCCTCACTGTGTCAGTGAGGGATCTGGACCACTCCTGCAGTATTAACACTGAGCCTTATCCTGCAGCATTGGGGGATCACTCACTCTGTCAGTGCGGGAACAGGGCCCACTTCTGCAGTATTAACACTGAGTCTTCTCCTGCAGCATTGGGGATTTTTTTTTTAAATTTCAAAATATATATTTTATTCATATAAAAATTTGCACGATACATTGGAAAACAGTTCAGTACATTTGGATGCGGTTACCAATTCCATTTAATACATTAGTTTGCTGACGGCAGTTCCATTCAATACATTTGCTTGCTTTTCATTTCACGTTACAATTCAGTACAATCCAGGATACATTGTAATTTTGTGATCAAATCACATTACATGTGGCACTATATAGTACACGGAACGGGTGAGGGTACAGTTACATTTCTTTACAACATACATTACAAAAGAGTTGCAGAACCTGCATTATACACGGCACTACATAGGTGTTTTCAGACTCCGTATCTCTATGTGTACAAAACGGTGCCAATTACAGCCAGAGTGGAGTTTTATACTGGTTCCAGCCCCTGGGTTTACTGTGGCGGAAGGGCTTTAAACTGTGGCTCTTCCCCACCGTGCCTTTGTGGCGATTGCACCAGTTTTTACTGCGTCCCTCAGCACGTACACCTGGATCTTGGATTGCGCTCGGCTTCAACACGCAGACGTAACATCTCCTTATTCTGGAAGACAAGCAAGTTTCGGCAAGACCAAAGTGCGCCTTTCACCGAGTTGATGGCCCTCCAGCAGCAGATGAGGTCTGTCTTGGTGTGTGTCCCTGGGAACAGCCCGTAGAGCACAGATTCCTGTGTAACGGAGCTGCTTGGGATGAACCTCGACAGCAACCACTGCATCTCCTTCCTGACCTGCCTTGCAAAGGCGCAATCCTGAAGGAGGTGGGTGACAGTCACGTCCGCACCTCAGCCAACTCGGGGCAAAGTGCTGTGTCTCTGAACCCCGGCTGTGCATGAAGGACCTGATGGGTAGGGCCCTCCTCACTGCTACACAAGCTTCGTCTTGGTGCTTCTGTGAAAGGTCTGGTGATGAGACGTTCTGCCAAACGAGTTTGACAGTGTGCTCGGGGCAACAGCCGGCAGGGTCCACCCTCTCCTTCCGTAGGGCGTCCAGGACCTTACGTGCTGACCACTGCTTTATGGCCTTGTGGACAACGGTTTTTTTTTCTGAAAAACCTTTCCACGAAGGACAGGTGGACAGGCATGGTGCAACTGGTGAGGGCATTTTGCGGCAACGTGGCCAGACCCATCCTTCGCAACACCGGGGACAGGTAGAAACTCAGCACATAGTGAACTTGGTGTTTGCGGACCGGGAGTCGGTGCACAGCTTGATGCAACCGCACACAATAGTAGCCATCATGATGAAGGCCACGTTCGGAACATCCTTCACTGTCCAGAGATTTGTACATCGTGTCTCTGCGGACACGGTCCATTTTGGACCTCCAGACAAAGTGGAAGACGGCCCGGGTGACTGCTGTAGCACAGGAGCATGAGATAGGCCAGACTGCGCCACATACAACAACACTGAGAGCACCTCACTTCTGATGACCAGGTTCTTTCCTGCGATGGAGAGGGAGCGATGCTTCCATCATCCCAGTTTTTGTTTCACTTAGGCAGTTCGCTCTTCACAGTTTTTGGCGAATGCCCCGTCTGCTCCGAACCATATTCCCAACATATTCAGGTAATCTGGCTTAACGCTGAAGGGAATAAAGGATTGGTGGGCCAAGTTGCCAAAGAACATGGCTTCGCTTTTGCTGAGATTGACCTTCGCTCCCGAGGCCAGTTCAAACTGGTCGCACATTGTGAGCAATCTGCGGACTGAATGCGGATCCGAGCAAAAGACGGTGACGTCGTCCATCTACATGGAGCTCTTGAACTGAGCGCCTTCACTGCCTGGGATCTTCACCCCACTAATGCTCGCATCCTTCCTGATGGACTCGGCAAAGGCTTCGATACAGCACACAAACAATACAGAGGGGAGGGGACAGCGTTGCCTGACTCCAGTCCTGATTGGAAAGCTTTCAGTTTCCCACCCGTTAATTAGAACTGTGCTACTGATGTTTGTGTGGAGCAGTTGGATCCAATTGCGGATACCCTTCCCAAACCCCATTTTGGAGAGCACGTCCATCAGGTACGTGTGCGATATCCTGTAAAAGGCCTTCTCCTGTTCCAAGCTGATTAAACAGGTGTCCACCCTCCTGTCCAGCACGAAGGCGATCATAGCCCTGAGTAGCACGAGGCTATCAGAGATCGTTCTGCCGGGGACAGCGCAGGTCTGGTCCGGGTGGATCACCAGCTCCAGAGCAGATTTTGCCCTGTTTGCAATGACATTTGACAAGATCTTGTAGTCCACATTGAGCAGCGAGATGGGCCAGCAGTTTTTGATTTCCTCCCTCTCCCCCTTCTGCTTGTAGATGAGGGTGATGATGTCTTTCCTCATTGATTCTGACATACTGCGGGCGAGAAGCATACCGTCGTCCAGGTCCAGCAGGTCTGGGCCCATCCAGTCGCACAGAGCCGAATACAACTCGACTGGTAAGCCGTCGCTTCCGGGAGTTTTACTCGTCGCAAGGGACCGGACAGCCTTTGTCATCTCATCCATAGTTAACGGATGGTCCAGACTCTCCCGCTCATTCTCCTCTAAGACCTCTGAGATAGACGACAGGAAAGACAGGGAGGCCGCGCGGCCTGTGGGCTTGACGTCGTACAGCCTGGCATAGAATTATTTGCTGATCCTCAGCATGTCAGGCTGTGAATACATCACAGAACTATTTTCATCCTTTAGGCTGCTGATCACAGAGCTCTCCCTGTGTACCTTTTGGAAGAAGAAACGCGAACACGGCTCATCCTGCTCGACGGAGCGGACTCTGGAGCGGAAAATGATTTTGGAGGACTCTGAAGCAAAGAGCGAGGCTTGCTGGCCCTTCACCCCTTCGAGATCCTCCGCGACATCGACCCCCATCGGCTGCAGCAGGAGCAGGTTTTGCATGCTCTTCTGCATTTGGGATAATTCCCTCTGTCACCCTCTCGCCTCCTGAACAACTTTGCGGGTGAAGAACCTCTTGATGTTTGTCTTGATTGTTTCCCACCAGTGCATCGGGGAATTGTAGAGGGGTTTTACGGTTCTCCAACTTTTGTAATCCTCCTTGAGTTCCTCAACGTTTTCCGGGGTCAGCAGTTTCACATTGAGCTTCCATATCCCCCTGCCAACTTTCTGGTCTTCCTGTGAGCGACAGTCGGCCAGTAGGAGTCAGTGGTCGGTGGATCTGACCTGGAGCGTGTGGGACAGAAACAGGAAGTCTATTCTGGAACGGACGGACCCGTCTGGTCTCGACCAGGTGTATCTGCGCGGTACTCCATCTGCAGAGTTGCTGCTAAAGACGTCGCACAGCTTGGCATCTTTTACCGCATCCATCAGGAGTCTGGACGTGGTGTCCAGTTGCTGGATCGTCCAGCCACATCGATGATGCAGTTGAAATAACCACCCAGAACGACTGGTCTGGATGTCGCCAGCAGCAGTGGGAGCTGCTGGAAGAGGGCCAGCCGCTCGCTTCTGAGAGGCGAGGCATACACATTAATTAGTCTTACAGGAATATTTTTATATAATACATCTGCTACGAGGAGGCAGACGTGGATATCGGCGGAGCGGACGAGACTGTCACCCATCTCCTTCAGGATTGCACCTTTGCAAGGCAGGTCTGGAAAGATATGCAGTGGTTGCTGTCGAGGTTCATGTCAAGCAGCTCTGTAACACAGGACTCTTTGCACTATGGGACAGATATCATCTGCTGCTGGAGGGCATTCAACTCGGTCAAAGACGCTCTTTGGTCTTGCCGAAACTTGCTGGTCTTCTAGAGCAAGGAGATGTCCACGTCTGCATGTTGCAGACTGGCGCAGTCCAAGATCCAGGATTACGTGCTGAGGGACGCACTAAAAATTGGTGCAGGCGCTGCAAAGGCACGGTGTGGAAGAGCCACAGTTTAAAGCCCTACCGCCAGGGTAGCCCCAAGGGTTGGAATCAGTAAAAAACTCCCCTCGGGCTGTACTTGTAAATTTTTGTATACCTAGAGCTCCATGATCTGAAAATATCCTATGTAGTGCCATGTATAATGCAAGTTCTGTTTCGTAATGTATGTTGCAAAGAAATGTACCTGCACCCTCACCCATTCCATGTACCGTATAGTGCCACATGTAACGTAATTTGATGACTGTATTACAATGTATCCTGGATTGTACTGAATTGTACCTCAAAATGTAAAGCAAGCAAATGTATTGAACGAAACTGCCGTCAGCATCCAAATGTATTTTATGGAATTGCTGACCGCATCCAAATGTACTGAACTACTTTCCAATGTATTGTGTAAAATTTTTATATGAATGCAGTATATTTTGAAATAAAACAAATACGTTCTCCCAGGACGAGGCTGGCCCATTGCACTTCGGGTTTGCTGATGCCTGCGATCGCCTCTCATGTGGGATACTTGACTGCAAAATTTGTGGTAGTGGGCCACTGCGTTCGCGCTCTCTCCTGGCTTTACAAATAAATCAACATTTCAAACGCATCCATTTGCAAGCTAAATATTTGCTCATCAATCTCACGGTTTGCTTCAATTCCAGCTCTTCGTTATTTCCAGGAGAAGGACCTACAAAAACGGCTTTCTTCTAAACGACTCAACACCATCCACAGGCTTCCACAGACCCAGGAGTCCACCATCACTTCATTGCAGACTAATATCACTTCCAATGTCACTCTTCACACCAAAGCGTGATCACATGCACCACATTTGAAGCAACTCATCAGTCAGTCTATTGAAATGGCCCCATTAGTCATACGAACGCTCACATTCATTTCCTCTGCACTCTCACATTTATATTCATCTCTACAACTACTAATTTCCACACTTTACACAAAAAATCAACAATTATTCACACTTGCAAGTCGCACCAGATCCAACAACATTTTCGAAGCATCATGCCAACACTGAACTTTACCTCAGTACTACTTTGATGGTTCTGCGTTCATCAATGCACTATATAAATGCACGTCTTTCTTTTTGCAGGACGTTTTCAATCTTATACAGCGACACAGCTCAGAACGAGGCCATTTGGCTCATCCTGCCTCTCACATCTCTTTCAAAGGGCTATCCAATTAATCCTACTCCTCTCTTCTTTCTCCAAAGTGCAGACATTTATTTTTCAATCAAGTATTATCCAGATTAACTTCTCAACATGAGTATTCAATTTGCTTCCACCATATTTTCACACAGCTCACAACAATTTGCTGCATAATGTTGTTTTGCCTTATGTTGCTTCATGCCGCCTGTGGATGGCGGGACATCCCAAATGTTCTTCAATCTCAGTCCTTTGATTTATATTTCTGATGCTGGAAACAGTTTATCCTTATTTACTTGTCAATTTGTAATTTATATAGTGCCTTTCACATCATAAAACATTCCAAGGCACTTCACACGAGTGTTATCAAACAGAATTTGACAGCGAGCCACATAACGAGATATTTAGGACAGGTGACCTAAAGTTTCGTCAAAAAGGTAGGATTCAAGGAGCATCTTAAAGGCAGAGAGGATTCAGGAGCGAATTCCAGAGTCCAGGGCCGAGACAGCTGAAAGCACCCCCGCTAATGAGGGCTAGGCAAAAAATTGCAAACCCAAAGAAATTGCAAACAAAAGAAGGTAGGGGAGATGAGCTATGGGAAACTGGTGAAATGGTTTCTCCACATGGGCTGAATCTCACAGGTGTTATTTCTGGGAAATGCCTTGCGACGTTTCACTGCGTTAAAGGCGCTATATAAATATTGTTTTTTGTTATTGCTGTTTTTGTGACGAAGACACGATCGGCCACAAGCTAACTACGTCACTATTGTTCTTCCTATTTGCAAAACTTGAATGTTGCTTTTTCAAACACATCAGATTCTGAATTATTTTTCATCTGATGTTATGACAAATATTTACCTCACATGCAAGACATATATATTGGGATTTATTTGCGAAAAGTTTAACCACGCCTGAATGCATGTTGGTGAGGGATTTTTGATATTCTTTTAAGGGCAATATGCAAATAAGGAGGGGCTCTTCCATATTGCTGCAGTGTTTTCCCAAGGAGATATCATTCTATTTTGCTATATTTTAACAGAATGGACCTGTCAATGCAGAAGCACTTTGTGAATGAAGGGACATGGTAATTTTTAGGCATGAGTCGTTGTGACATGAAGAGCCTGCGGATGATATCGGGGGGCAGTGTGGGCGAAAGCAAAGCATAATTATCTGGCAGTGGAGTAACCATGATCAAGAAGGTTATTCTTCGAGGACTATCTAGCCCGTTGCATTTCGGGTGTGCTGACCCTTGCGATGTCTTCAAATGTGGGATACGCAACTGCATGTAACCTTAGATGTAACCTTCAGAAACATCACCCAATGCCTGAAATTCCTGAAGGGATTGAAGGAGGCAAATAAACCACGATAGTCAATGCTGACTTTGGAACAACTGTTCACCCTCCCACCGCAGAGGAAATGCACTATCACATTGCACATGTACAACCCCACATCCCAGGCGTCATTCACAGAAGACAGTGCTTTGATGGTGTCCCAGTTCCATTGGATCTTTCCTAACTAGCTTCTGCTGCACAGCATTGGGCCATCGCCAGGTACAATCCATAGTGATAAATCATGCACAGTTCCATCATACGATAACTGCACTGCCGCACTGCCAATGACAGGTATGAGCTCTTTGGTGTAAGTGCGCAGCTTTGTGTGCATAGGGCTTAGTTTTGGCCTTTGTGCCTTGTTGCCACAGTTTCTCAAAAGCCTTCTGGCTCATAATTGACTGACTCGCCCCCGTGTCCAATTCCATGGAAACTGGAATGCCGTTTAATTTGACTTTCAATATTATCGGACGATTTTGCTCTTCAGCCTCGGGTCGAGTTGCCTCTCTTACTCGTTCAGCGTTATCCACGCCGGATCGCTCATCTCCTTGCCGACTCTGCCACTTGGGGAGTCGCAGAGCGTTTGCACATTCACTGGAGGTGCCCCATTGTATCATAGCCTTTGCACACGCAGTGCTTGAATCGACATTGATGGGCTGGCTGATTACCCCCGCAACGCCAACATGGTATAAATGGATTCGCATTCACACCCCAAAGCCAACTCTCTCATCCTAGCCTGACCTGTGCAGGTGTGTGGAATCTGCCATGTACAGTTGTGCCTGCTGAACGTGTTATTTTATGCACAGTACTTGATGGTGAGCTCCCACCCTTCATCTTGCCCAGCTTCATTCCCCAAGACTAAATCCAAGACCGCTCCCTCTCATGTTGGGCTTTCTACATTCTGACTAAATAAGTTCTCTTGTATGCACTTCAAGAATTCTGCACCCTCTTCATCCTTCATCCTTAATATGTCCCAATCAATATTTGCACAGTTAAAATCCCCTACTATTGCGACCTTATGGTTTTTAGTATCACAGCAATTTGCCTACATATTTGCTCCTCTATTGCCCTCCCAATATTTGGGCGTCTATAATACACTCCCAGTAGTGTGATCACCCGTTTTTATTTTTCAATTAGACCCACATGGCCTCAGTTAATGATCCCTCTAACATATCTTCCGTACTCACCACAGTAATAATTTCTTTAATTAGTACCACACTTCCCCCCCACCTTTTTACCCCTCTCTCTGTCTTGTCTAAAAATCCTATAACCAGGAATATTCAGCTGACAAACCTGTCCCTCTTTCAGCCATGTTTCTGTAATGGCTATAAAGTCATACTCCCAAGTGTCTATCTGTGCTCTTATCTCCTCCACCCTATTCGCTCTACTCCTTGCATTAAAGTTTATCCCATTCAGCACAGGAAGACTTCCTTGCTTACTACATACTAAGCCCTGTTTCCTGTCTTACAGATTCGATTTCTGGATTCTTGCTGTCCAATTTCTGCGTTACTTCCTTCCCTTTTGAATTTGTCTCAGGTTCCCATCCCGCTGCCAAGCTAGTTTCAACTCTCCCCAAAAGCACTAGCAAAACTCCCTGCAAGGATATTGGTGCCAAGCGCTGTTGAGGTGCAAACCGTCCGATTTGTACAGGTCCCATCCCACCCAGAAGCAATTCCAATGTCTCAACAATTTAAAGCCATCCCTCCTGCACCGATTTTCCAGCCACGTGTTCATCCTCTCTACCCTTCTATTCTTGTACTCATTAGCACGTGGCACCAGTAGTAACACAGAGAATACTACCTTTGAGGTCCTAACCTTAAATTTTCTTCCTACCTCCCTAAATTCTGCCTGTATGACCTCATCCCACATTTTACCTATGTCGTTGGTCCCGATAGGAACCACGACCTCTAGCTGTTTACTTTATCCCCCAGGGTGCCCTGTGACCGCTCTGTGATATCCTTGACCAAGGCATTAAGGAGGCAGAAAACCATTCGGGAATCACGTCTACGGCCGCAGAAACGCCTGTCTGTTTCTCTAACTATAGAATCCCCTATCATTAGGGCTCTTTCGTTCTTCGTCCCTCCCCCCTGCGCAGCTGAGCCACTCGTGGTGCCTTGGAATTGGCTCTGGCTGCACTCCCCAGAGGCACCATGGTCCTTCCCGATACTGGGAATTGAATATCGGTTGGAAAGCGAGATGGACTCACGGGGTACTCCTCCGCTACCTGTCTAGCACAATTACTATGTTTGGTGGTCACGCACTTCCCCTCCACCAGCACGCATTTAAGCTGCAAGACTGATAACCTCCTGAAACGTGCTATCCATGTAGTTCTCTTCATCGCGAATGCATCTTATTGTCTCCAGCCGCTGCTCCAGTTGCAAAACGCGGAGTTCAAGTAGTTGAAGCTGGAGACAGCTCCTGCACACATCGTTAGGAGAGCTTGCGGGGAGGGGGGTAGTTAGGAGAGCTTGGTGGGAAAGGAGAGTTTGGGGGCTTAGTAGAGCTTGGTGGGGAAGGAGAGCTTGTGGGGGTAGGAGTGTATGGGGGGTACGAGTGTTTGGGGCGTAGGAGAGCATTTAGGGGTATGAGTGTTTGGGGGGGTAGAAGAGCTTGGAGGGGTTAGAATGGTACTTGGGAGGTAGAAGAGAGCTTTGGGGGTAGAAGAGAGCTTTGTGGGTAGAATGGAGCTTAGGGGTAGTAGGAAGCTTGGTGAGTGGAAGAAAGCTTGGGGAGAATGAGAGCTTGTGGGTGGGGTGGAAGTTTGTGGGGTAAGAGAGCTTCAGGGATGGGAAGAGAGCTTGGGTGGTGGGGTGGATAGTTATGGGGAAGAGTGCTTGGGGGAGAGAGATTGGTGCGGGAGGGCAGGGGTGGTAGCAGAGCTTGGGCAGGTAGAAACACTTGGGGGAGGATTAGGAGAGCTTGGGGCGCAGCAGAGCTTATGTGGGTAGGAGATCTTTTGGGTGTGGGAGATCTTGCGGGGTTAGGAGAGATTGCGGGGGTAGGAGACCTTGGTGGGTTAGGAAAGCTTGGGGGTAGGAAAGGTGGGTGGGTAGGAGAGCTTGAGGTGCTAGGAGAGCTTGGGGGGTAGCAGAGCTTTTGGGGGGGATTAGAGCCTGAGAAAGTCTAGGGAAACTCTGGTGAGGGGTAGAAGAGCTTGGGGGTAGGGGAGCTTTTGGTGGTAGGAGAGCTTGTGGGTTGGAGAGCTTGGGAAAGAAAGGAGAGCTTGAGGGAAAGAGAGAGCTTGGGGAGGAAGAGAGAGCTTGAGGGGAGAGATAGGACTTGGGGGGTAGAGAGAGCTTGCGGAGTGGGCAATAGAGAGCTTTGAGGGGGAGAGAAAGAGCTTGGCCGGGAAGAGAGAGCTTGGGTGTGAGTGAGCGCTTGGGGGGAGAGAACTTGGGGGGTAGGAGAGCTTGGCGGGGGTGCGAGAGCTTTGGTGTAAGAGAGATTGGGGGATGGTAGTAGAGCTTCGGTGGGTAGGAGAGTTTGGGAGGGTTAGGAGAACTTGGGTGATAGAAGCTCTTGGTGGTTAGGATAGCTTGGGGGGGGGTGGGGGGTTGTGGGAGAGCTTTGGGTTAGGGGAGCTTGGGGGTGTAAGAGAGCTTGGGGAGGTAGGAGAGCATGGGGTGTAGGAGAGATTGGGGGAATAGAAGTGCTTGGAGAGTGATAGAAGAGCTTGGGGCTGGTAGAAGAACTTGGGGGTAGGAGTGCTTGTGGGCGGTGGGAGAGCTTTGGATTAGGAGAGCTTGGAGGGGAGTAAGATAGCTTGGGTGCTCAGCTTGGGGTGGAGGAGAGATTGTGGGGTAGGTGAGCTGCGGGTGTAGGAGTGCTTTTTGGGGAAGGAGAGCATGAGGTTAGGAGATCTTGCTGGGGAAGGAGAGCTTGGTTTGTAGGAGAGTTCACGGGTGTTTGGAGAGCTTGTGGAGGTAGTAAATCATGGGTGTAGGAGAGTTTTGGGGGCTAGAAGAGAGCATGGGGGAGGTCGAAGAAAGCTTGCGGTGCGGGTAGAAGAGAGCTTGGGGGGAAGAAGAGGGAGCTTGTTGAGGGAATAGAGATCTTGGGGGGTGGAGATAGCTTGGGGAAAGGGAGAGCGTGGGTGGCGGTGAAGATAGAGCTTGTTGAGTCGGAGAACTTGGTGTGGGGGTGGGCGGTGGTAGGATAGCTTGGGGGTAGGAGAACATGGGGGTAGGAGCGTTGGAGTGGAAGCAGATTTTAGGGAAGATCCTGGGGGGTAGGACGGCTTGGGGGCTTGGAGAGCCTGGGTTGTAGGATAACTTTGGGGGTAAGAGAGCTTGGGGGGCGGGGTAGGTGAGGTTGTGCGTTAGGATAGCTTGTGGGGTATGAGAGAGTTTGGGTGCGGATAAGAGGGTGCGTGGTAGAAGAGAGCTTCGTGTTTGGAAGAGACCTTGGGGAAAGGAGGGAGTTATATTCTCAAATACGGTAATTAACCACTGAAAGAGGGAGAATAGGGTGCGCCTGAAACAGAGGACATTTTGACTACAGAAACAAGGGAATCATGTGATCCAGAAACAAGGGAGGTTTGGTTCCACAACAAAGTAATGTGGAGCAAAATAAACAGGATATTTTTGAGATCCATATAGAGGGGAATTAGGAGAGGGCAGCATCACATGGAACATAGGAGAGGACACAAGAAAGTGGGAAATTTGGAGACAGCTTCGAAAAAAGGCGAATGAGTTGTTCTTGCAGCAGGTGAAATAGGAGAGCGCACCATTAACAGGACAATTGGGAGCTATAGGGGGAATCGTTGCCACATGAAAATGACTATGATGTGCTCCATAAACTGCGCTATTTGGAGCTCCAGTGTCGGGGATATTAGGAAGTCCACAAACAATTAAAACATTTCCAGAACCAGAGGGACGAGGACCTCCAGAAACTGGGGAATTAACATCAAAAACAGAAGTATTACCGACTGAAATAGTTGAATTAGCTACAGAAACAGCGGAGTTAACTCCAGATACAGAGGAATTAGGATCTCCTCAAACTGGGATATTAGGAGCTCCAGAAAAATATGAATTACGTCCACAACCAGGGGTATTAGATTCAGAATCAGGGTAATTGCGAGCTGCAGATCGAGGAGCTCCAGGAACACGGGAAGTATCTCAGTAATAAAGGCATTAGCTTGAGAAACAGGGGAATTAACTGCAGAAAAAGTGGAATTATATCCTGAAACTGGGTAAATATAAGATCCAGAAACAAGGGAAGTGTGGTTCCATAAACAAAGTAAGTTGGAGAAAAATATTTTGGAGATCGAGATACAGGGGGATTAGGAGAGGGCTCCATCAATGTGGAACTTAGGAGCAGGCTCCAGAAAGTGGGACATTTGGAGACAGCTCCATAAACAGGTGTATTCGCTGTTCCTGTTTGCACTATAAATAGGAACATTCAGAGCTATATATATACAGGGGAACTAGTAACCACGTAAGAACACAATTACGTGCTCCATAAACAACACAGTTTGGAGCTCCAGAAAGGTGGGTTTTCGGAGCTTCACAAACAACTGAAACGTGTCCAGCAATAGGGGAACTAGTACCTGCAGAGTCGAGGGACTTAGCTCAAGAGGCAGCATTATTAGCTTCAGAAACAGTTGAAATTGCTTCAGAAACAGGGGAGTTCCCTCCAGAAACTGGGGACTTCAGAGCTTCACAAACTGGGATATTAGGATCTGCAGAAAAAAGATGAATTAGCTCCGGAAACATGGGAATTAGCACCAGGAGCACAGGAATTAGCTCATAAACAAGGAATTAGCTCCACAAACAGGGGCTCAACTCCAGAAACAGTGCAATCATCTCCAGAATCAGGGGAATTAGCTCAAAAACAGGGGAAGTATACGATCCAGAAACGAGGGAAGTATGGTTCCATGAACAAATAAATTTCGAGCAAAAGAAACAGGTGATTTAGGAGTTCCCAATACAGGAGAGGACAGTATCAAAGTAGTACTTTGGAGCGGGCTCTAGAAACTGGGAAATTTGGAGCCAGCTCCAGAAACAAGTGAATTAGTTGATCCTGTAGTAGGTTAATTAGGAGAGCACACCATAAATAATATAATTTGGAGCTCTGGATATCGGGGAATTAGAGCGCACATGAAAAAGGCAATTAGGTGCAATATAAACTGGGCAATTTAGAGCGCAGAAGCAGAGGAATTAGGAGCTTCAGGAACAGGAGAACTAGGATCTCCAGAGATTGGGGTATTAGATCCAGAAACATAGGTAATAGCTCCAGAAAATGTTGAATTAGCTCCAGAAACAGGTGAATTAGCTACAGAAACAGGGGAATTAACTTTAGGAGAAGGGGAATTTGGAGCCGCAGAA
Organism: Pristiophorus japonicus; assembly: GCF_044704955.1. Taxonomy (NCBI): domain Eukaryota; kingdom Metazoa; phylum Chordata; class Chondrichthyes; family Pristiophoridae; genus Pristiophorus; species Pristiophorus japonicus. The sequence continues at coordinate 156,990,803 of NC_091987.1, forward strand.
AGAGGGGAAGTTGGAGCTCCCGGAACACGGGAATTACCGCAGAAACAAGGGAATTAGCTGCCGCAAGATAGCCATTGATTCCAGAAACAGTGGAATTAGCTCCGGAAAGATGAAAATAAGAGTTACAGAAATTGGTGAATTATCAGCTGCAGAAACAATGGAATTCTCTCCAGAAACAGGGCACTGTGGCGCTGCAGACTCAGGGGAAGCAGGAGCTCAAGGAGCATGGGAATAATCACAGTGCAGAGCAATTAGATCCAGAAACATGGAGATGTGTTTAGAAATAGGAGAGTTACATCCGGAAACAGTTTCATTAGATCTTCCTGTAGCAGGAGAATTAGGAGAGCGCACTATAAACAGGACCAGACGGAGATATATATATTGGTAAACGAGTAGACTGGTAAAAAGGACAATTAGTTGCTTCATCAACAGTGCAAATTGGAGCTCCAGAAATAGGAGAATTCGGAGCTCCACAAACAACTGAAACATCTCCAGAAAGAGGAGCTCCAGAAACTATGCAAACTTCTCCAGAATCAAAGTATTAGCTCCAGAACCAGCTGCAGTAGCTCCAGAAACAGGGGAATTGCCTCCAGCAACAGGGAAATTATGAGTCGCAGAAAAAAGGGAAGTCAGAGTTCAAGGATCACAGGAATTAGCGCAGAAACTAGGGAATTAGCGCCAGAAACAGGGGAATTGGGTCGAAAACTATGTACATAGGTCTGGAAAGATGAAAAGTAGGAGTTATAGAAACTGGTAAATTAGCAGTTCCAGAAACAGTGGAATTCGCTCCAGAAACAGGGAAATGTGGATCTGCAGAAAAAGGGTAAGCAAGCTCTCGGAACACAGGAATAATCACAGTGCAGAACAATTGCCTCCAGAAACAGTGGAACTACATTTGGGAAGTTGAGAGTTACCTCCAGAAAAGGTGAATTTTCTGTTCCTGTTGCAGGGTAATTAGGAGAGCACACCAGAAACAGGACAATTCGGAGCCATCTATATCGTCGTCGACTAGACACTAAAAAGTAAAGGACAATTATGTGCTTCATCAACTTCACAATTTGGAGCTCCAGAAAAAAGGGAAATTAGGAGCTCCGCAGTAATTTTCCTCAGAAGAAAAGGTTAGCTCCAGAAATCGATAAATTAGCAACAGAACCATGGAGTTACCATCAGAAACAGATGCATTAGGAGATCCATAATCTGAGATATTAGGAACTTCAGAAAAACATGAGCTCCAGAAACAGGGGAATTAGCTCCAGGGACAGGGAAATTAGGATGTGCAGAGAGGGGAATTAGGAATACAGGAATACTGGAATTAGTTCAGGAACATGGGTATTCGCTGCAGAAACAGGGGAATTAGGTCAAGAAAGATGAGAATCAGCAGTTACAGAAACTGCCGAATTGGGCACTGGAGAAACTGGTGAATTAGGATCTCCAGAGACATGGCAATTTGTTCAGTACAGTGGCAGAAGCTCCAGAATCAAAGGAATTACATTAGAAAGGGAATAGTTGGCTCAAGAAACAGGTAAGCTAGCTATTCCTGCAGCAGGGGAATTAGGAGAGCGCATCATAAGCAGAATAATTCGGAGCTAATTATATTGGGGAAATGGTAGCCACATAAAAAGCACAAATAGGTGCTTCACAAACAGCACGGTTATAATCACCAGAAACTGGGGAATTAAGATCTCCACAAACAACTGAAATAGCTCCAAAAACAGGGGAACTAGGACGTGCTTAACCTGGGGTAGTACGAGCTCCAGCAACAGCGGCTTTGGGAGCTCCCATAAGATGGGATTTAGCAGCTCCAATAACATTGAAACTAACCCCGGAACAAGGGAAATAGCTCCAGGAACAAGGCGAATGGGATATCCTTAAGATGGGATATAACAGCTCCTATAACGTTGAAACTAACTCCGGAACAAGGGAAATAGCTCCAGGAACAGGGCAAATGGGATATCCTTAATTCCAGGAATTAATTTCATGAACCGGGGAATTAGCTCCAGAAATATTGGGATAAACTCCACAAACTGTGGAATTAAGTGCTCCAGAAGCACCTGAACTAGGAGCTCCAAAAAGAGGGGAATTATGTCCAGAAATATTGTGATTATATAGAGAAATATAGAGAATTAGGTGCTCGAGAAACAGAATACATTTCTGCTACATTTACAAGGTGATCAGCTCCAGGAAGAGGGGAATTTGCTCCAGTAATAGAGGAATTAGGAGATCCACAGACTGGGAAATTAACAGCCCCAGGAATATTGGAATTAGGTCAATTAGCGCAATTAGCTCCAGAAACAGGGGAATTGGGGTTAGAAAGAGCAGAGTTAGCACTAGAAATTGGTGACGTGGGTATCCCTGCAGCAGGGGATTTAGGAGAGCGCACCATAAACAGGACATTTCGGAGATATATATATAACTATTAGATACTTAAATATGACAATTAGGTGCTTCATAAACAGCACAATTTGGAGCTCCAGAAAAAGGACAATTAGGAGCTCCACAAACAACTCAGAATCTCCAGAAAGAGGGGAACTTGAACTTCTGGAAACGATGGATTTTTCTCCTGAAACAAAGGTATTAGCTCCACAAACAGCTGAATTAGCTACAGAAACATGACATTTCCATCCGGAAACAGGGAAATTAGGAGTCGCTGAAAGAGGGGACGTAGGAGCTCCAGGAACACGGGAATTAGCGCAGAACCAAGGGAATTAGTGCCAGAAACATGGGAACTAGCGCCAGAAACAGGGGACTGTGGAATTCGGTCTTGAAAGATGAAAAGTAGGAGTTATAGAAACTGGTAAATTAGCAGCCCCAGAAACAGAGGAATTAGCTTCAGAAACTTGGGAAGGAGCTCCATGAACACAGGATTAATCACAGTACAGTGCAATTATCTCCAGAAACACAGGGATTATCTCCAGAAAAGGTGAATATTCTGTTCATGTTGCAGGGTAATTAGGAGAGTGCACCATAAACAGGACAATTCGGAGCTACATATACCGGCAAACTAGTATACTGGTAAAAAGGACAATTAGTTGCTTCATAAACAGTGCAAATTGGAGCTCCACAAACAGGGGAATTGGGAGCTCCACAAACAACTGAAACATCTCCAGAAAGAGGAGCTCCAGAAAATATGGAAACTTCTCCAGAATCAAATTATTAGCTCCAGAAAAAGCTGAATTATCTCCAGAAACAGGGGAATTCCCTCCAGGAACAGGGAAATTAGGAGTCACAGAAAAAGGGGAAGTAGGAGCTCCAGGAACACGGGAATTAGCGCAGAAACAAGGGAATTAGTGGCAGAGACTGGGGAATTAGGTCTAATAGATATGTAAATAGCTCTGGAAAGATGAAAAGTAGGAGTTACAGAAACTGGTAAATTAGCAGCTCCAGAAACAGGGCAATGTGGATCAGCAGAAACAGGGGAAGCGATTTCCAGGAACAGAGGAATAATCACAGTACATAGCAATTAGCTCCAGAAACAGGGAATTACATTTAGAAAGAGGAGAGTTACCTCCAGTAAAAGTGAATTTTCTGTTCATGTTGCAGGGTAATTAGGAGAGCGCACCATAAACAGGACAATTCGGAACCACGTATATCGTCGTCTACTAGACACATCAAAAAGACAATTATGTGCTCCATAAACTGCAAAATTTGGAGCTCCAGAAAAAGGGAAATTAGGAGCTCCACATGAATTTTCCTCAGAAAAAAAGGTTTGCTCCAGAAATAGATAAATTAGCGACAGAAACAGTGGAGTTACCTCCAGAAACAGATGCATTAGGAGATCCACAATCTGGATAATAAGAACTCCAGAAAAAATATGAACTCCAGAAACAGGGGAATTAGCTCAAGGAATAGGGAAATTAGGAGTTGCAGAGACGGGTATTACGAGTTCCAGGAATACAGAAATTAATTCAGAAACATGGGTACTAGCTCCAGAAACAGGAGAATTAGTTGTAGTAAGATGCGAATTAGGAGTTACAGAAACTGCCGAATTGGGCACTAGAGAAACTGGTGAATTAGGATCTCCAGAGACATGGGAATTCATTCAGTACAGTGGAAGTAGCTCCAGAAACAAAGGAATTACATTTAGAAAGAGAATAGTTGGCTCAAGAAACAGGAAAGCTAGCTATTCCTGTAGCAGGGAAATTAGGAGAGCGCACCATAAGCAGAATAATTCGGAGCTAAATATATCGGGGAAATGGTAGCCACATAAAAAGCACAATTATGTGCTTCACGATTATAATCACCATAAACAGGGGAATTAGTATCACCACAAACAACTGAAATAGCCCCAAAAACAGGGGAACTAGGACGTGCTTAACCTGGGGTAGTAGGAGCTCCAGCAACAGCGGCTTTGGGAGCTCCCATAAGATGGGATTTAGCAGCTCCAATAACATTGAAACTAACCCCGGAACAAGGGAAATAGCTCCAGGAACAAGGCGAATGGGATATCCTTAACTAAAGGAATTAATTCCATAAACCGGGAAATTAGCTCCAGAAATATTGGGATAAACTCCACAAACTGTGGAATTAAGTGCTCCAGAAACTCGCCAAGGATTCTTCGGCAGCACCACCCAAACCAGCAACCTCTACCAGCTAGAAGGACAAGGGGAGCAAGAGCATGGTAACATCATCATTTGGAAGTCCCCCTCCAAGCTGCACAGCAAACTGACATGGCAATATTTTGCCGTTCCTCCATCGTCGCGGAGTCAAAATTCTGAAACTCCCTCCCTAACCGTAGGTTTACCAAAAGGACAGCAGCAGTTCACGAAAGTGGTTCACCAGCACCTTCACAAGGATAATTATGCGATGGGCAATAAATGCTGGCTTTGCCAGCAATGAGCACATTACGGAATGAAAAAAAAATACCGAGGGTCACCACTTACATCCGCTGATTTGTATTACACGGCGGAGGACTCGAACTTCTCGACACACAGGTCGCTAGATACTTGTGCGTAGCATAATTGTAGCCAGTGCTGAACGCTTTGCTTTGCCACCAACAATAGTGTAATGATTGGCGTAGAATTAGTGCAAAAAGTATAGAGTGCGCGGTATTTATAAAACATATTGAGGTGAGCATTTTAGGCCAGTATTTAGCAAGACAATCAAGAGAGGGAGAAGTTCTGAACTTAGTTTTATTGAATGAAGTTGGGTAGATCGGTGAGAGTATTTTGGTGGTATTGATCATAAATCAGTAAGATTTATAGTAGTTCTATAAAAGAAGAAAGGTAGACTAGGAGTTACATTTTTCAAAGGAGGAAGGCCCAATTTTAATGAGGTGGTTTATGGAACGTGGACTGGAAACTACTGAAGATAAATCAGTGTCGGAGTAGTGTGAGGCATTCAATAAGGAAATAGTGAGGGTTCAGAGCAAGTATCTTCCCATAATGAAAAAGTGTGGGACTCAACATCTAGAGCCTCATATACGTCAATTAATAAGATAATGCAAAAAAGGGAAGCTTAAGTCAGATACAGAACTCTAAATACTGCAGAAAGCCAAGCCGAGTGTAGAAGTTGGAATTAAAAAGGGAATTAAGAAAGCATGAAAAAATACTGGCAAGTGAAATCAAAGATAACACAAAGATGGTTTATAAATACACAAAGGGGAAAAGCCTTGCTGAAGAAAGTGTATGACCTATTAGAGACCAAAAAAGTAAAATGTGTATGGATTTGGAAGACGTGGGAATGTTCCTCAATTAATAATTTGTACCTGTCTTCACAAGGGACAGGATGCAGACATATTAGTTAAGTGTTTGGTGTGTGAAATATTAGATTAGATGAATGTAGTGAGAGGAAATGTTAAGGAGTTTAGCATAATTGGAAGAAGATACTCCACTAGGCGCAGAGGAAATGTATCCCAGGCTGTTAAGATTAACAATGGAGGAAATAGCGGAGGCTCTGACCATCAATTTCCAATCCGCTCAGATTAATGGTGTTGTGCCGGAGGACTGCCGGATTGCTAACGTTGCAGTATTGTTTAAAATGGAGAAATTAAAGCTGTGTGAACCAAACGTAGACCGTGGGGAAATCATTGGAAAAAAATCTGAGGGACAGTATTTATCATCATTTGTAAAGGCACAGATTAATCAATGACAGTCAGCATGGATTTATTAAGGGAAAGCCATACCTAACTAATTTTTTGAGGCGGTAACAAGGAGAGTCTATGAGGGCAGAGCATTTAATGTCGTCTGCATGGATTTTATCCATTGCTTGCAACAAACTCCCACACGGAAGAAAAATAAAAACCATGGAATCCAAGGGAAAGTGTCAAGTTGGATCCATAACTATCCCAGTGGCTGGAAGCAAAGGGTAATGGTTGACGGGTGTTTGTGACTGGAATGCTGTTTTCAGTGGGGTTCGGTTGGGCTCAGTACGAGGCCCCTTGCTTCTTTTTTATATATCAATGATTTAGGGCTAGACTTTCCATTAGTTTCTGCCTGCTACCAACCACTTACCACCCATTTAAATGCTCTGATGCTATAACGACTGTTTATCTCCAAGTTACCCCAAAGATTTAAACTAACGTTCATTTATCGGCCATTTATACCCCATTTACCACGAGCATTAGTTTAGGCGTCAAGTTAACGACGAGAATTAATTTAACCATCCGCCCATATTTTTATGACATCAATGCTCAGAATACAGTTTTTGAAAGAAACTAATGCCCAGGAACCACCCAGAATATCGCTCGCCCAAGAAAACGCTGATAAAAAGCTGCACTCACCTGACCTTAAAACAGCAGCCTGGATTCTATTTTGTAAATCGAAGGACTTTTCATAGAAAAGGCACCTTAAAGTTCTGGGAAGCTTTTATTTAATCTGTAAGTTATTTTAAGGTGAATATCAAAATTGAAGAAACATCTTAAAATATTGTGGATGAATTGACATTATTTTATGAGATTTCGGATGAAAATGTATTGTTACTGAAAAATAAATCTAATAGTAATTGTAATGGGGCCTGTATTGATGACTACTCACATGCTGCAGACCAGAGATGGGAGAAGGTATGTTGAAGAACATTATGTGCCCAATCAAGGACATGGCAGACTGAGGAGGAGGATGAGACCATACACCCAACGCACTTACGGGGAGAAACAGTCTTACCTGAACGTGTCCGAGAACACGTGCCTTAGGAGAGTGCGATTGCAAAAGGAGGTCATCGCTCCTCAAGGAGATCTGCATCCTAACAGCACCACCATGACCGCACTGCCCATTGAGGTCAAGTTTACTGCACCACTTTCCTTCCATGTATCTGGCTCCTTTCAGGCCTCAGCAGGCGAAATATGTGCTATCTCTCAGCATGCCACACATTGCTGCTTTCGATAGGTGACTGAAGCCGTTTACGCTCGGAGGATGGACTTTATAAGCTTCCCTTTGACCAGGGAGGCGCAGACTGAGAGACTTTGGGATTCTCCAGAATAGCAAACTTCCCCAAGGTGCAGGGAGCAATAGACTGTATGCACATCGCCCTGCGAGCAGCCTTACAGGATGTAGATGTGTTTCTGAAGCGAAGGCGATTCCACTCCCTTAATGTGCAGCTCCTTGTTGACCACAAGCAAATAATCATGGCAGTCAATGCATCATTTCCAGGCAGCATCCACCATGCGCACATCTTGCATGACAGCACTTTGTCTGTCCTGATTAGGAGTCAGCCACAAGTTCACAGTTGGATGCTGGGTGATAAAGGATATGACCTTACCAGCTGATTGATGACCCCCCTCCCCCTGCGTAAGCCCCAGAGCGAAGGCGAGAAGCGAAACATTGAAAGCCACATAGCCATACACAGTATCGTGGAAAAGAAAAGTGGAGTGCTGAAACAGCACTTCAGATGCCTGGACCAGTCTGGAGACGAATTACAGGTTGCTCAGTTCATTTTGGTGTGCTCCATGCTGCATAATTTGGCTATCAAGTTGGGATAAGAATTGCCAGATGGGACTGCCGATCCACCTCAGGAGAGAGGAGAAGAGGAAGAAGATGAGGTGGACGATGAACCCAGGGAAGACACTTCGGTTGACTTTGAAACCATGCCCCCATCCCGCTCTAGATAGCAGGAAAATGTCCATGGATGCTACAAAGCTGTAAGACTGTTGCATGAGCAGCTCATAAATGAACGCCTTTCCTGAAATAATGTATTTACGCAGCTGCAAGTGTTGTGTTTGCAGGTCATAAATGACCGGATTGGTTACATTGGTGACAGTTACCGTTACTGTTGATGTTCGCCTTTCATGGTATGTACTCGCCAGTGTTTCACGGTACAACAATCTGAATACAATGCAGAACAATGTTAAATATATTTTTTAAAAGTTAACTTAACGATTTATTTTAAAAATTCAGATAAAAACGTAACACAACACAACACAACAGTAACCCCCCTCCCACACCCCCAGACCAAACTTTGAACATTTTAACAACACAATAACAACAGATTTAATAAAATAGCCTGCATACCCCACTCTCCCCCAAAACCATACCAAAAATGAAACATTTCAAAACAGCAATTATTTAATCAACTAAAACTGAATCGAAACACACACCCACCCCACATGCAACAACATTAATGTATAGCTAAACCAATCCCTCCCTCCCTGCGGCCACGCCCCTCCTTCCCTTTCACCTCGGGTCTGAGCACCACCTCTTCACTTCTCGCTACTATCACCAAACTGCTTTGCCGCAGTGTTCCGCAAGCAGTTCTTCGATGGGCGGAGTGGGTGGGTGGGGTTGACTGTAGATTGTCCAATTGGGGTGATGATGGTGGAGGGGACATTTCTGTGGAAATATCCTCTGAGCCTGATGCAAGATCGTCCTCCTGGCTCGCATGAGTTTCATGAACAGGTGCAGCATCTTGGGGTTGCAGGACCACTAATAGCCCTCTGGCAGCAGTGTCCCTGGCTATTATCTCCAGGGCCCGCGCTCTCCCCATCATTTTCTCGTTCAAGTTAGCGGATAGGGTGTCCATCTGCTGAGATATTCCACCCATTGTCTGGACGTGCTCTTGAACAATCTCAACGCTTCTCCTGGACAAGTTAACCATGTACACGCTAAGACCTCCCATTCATGGAGCAGTCCTACTGCGCTGAACCAACCTCCGCGGGGTCATCGCCCGCAGCGAATCACTGGAGGCACCCTGTGGCAAAGCGCTTTGCCCCGCTACCTCCTCGTTCGAGGAGGACATGGCCACAGGAAAACTGGAAGCTACTGCAGCTGCAGGCTCCTCTTCCACTTCCTCACTGTCCTCAGTGGAGAGGAGGACCCGCAGCAGAACGGTGAGATTCGGGCTCCACGAACCCAGAAATAACTATGACCAGCTCAATCGCTTGAAGTGGTCGTTCGATTTCCATGGCCTGCGCTCTTGGTTGAGCTAGAAAACAAAAAAGAGATAATTAGAGGAAATGGGGTGCTAGGGTCACATGGGAATCCAAATGCTACACAGGCATATGCAGGAGAGCAAGTCTCATGTTGTAAGAATGATGACAGACTTCACATTTGATGAACATCATGATAGTACAAGATCAGCATTACAACGATTTTCATGATCCCATCATTAATTACATAACATTACTTCACGTAACATTACATAAAATTGCATCAATAAATCATTAATGATATCTTTTCAGGATATAAGTGGCATTATGGTTTATAATTTACAAACGTGGCATGAGGACATTTTCCAAAGCAGCATGGGTGGGCGAACGATTGTGGAACACCAAAAATGCCAGCGCCCACACCTCGAGATCGGTGTGGGTGCATAGATCTGCAGGGCCGTCACCCCTGCTCTGCGGCTCGGCCCTGTCCTATGAAAGCATTTTCTGCAAAAGGTGATAAAGGTATGGCATGGCGTAAGATCATTGCCAGTTATTGTTACAGATACAGATACATAGATTACTGACAGATATTTTATTGTTAGCGTTATTATTATAAATATTATTATTATTACAGAACGCAACACAACACACATGAATGTCCACCTGTAAATGTTATACATATCACACGCATGGTTACATCTGAATCTGCAAAAATATTGTTTAAGATCCAGGTTTGTATTAAATGCTGAATGAGAATTGCTCTTATCAAAACGTGTAAGATTATGAGTGGGATTGACAAGATAGATGCAGAGAGGATGTTTCCACAAACCGGGGAGACGAGAACAAGGGGGCATAATCTTAGAATATGGAACCACCCATTTAGGACTGAGATGAAGACGATTTTCTTCTTGCAGAAGGTTGTGAATTTGTGGAATTCGCTGCCTCAGAGAGCTGTGGAAGCTGGGTCATTGAATAAATGTAAGGCAGCGATCAACAGTTTCTTAAACGATAAGTGAATAAGGGGTTATGGAGAGCAGGCAGGGATGTGGAGCTGAGTCCATGATCGGATCAGCCATGATCTTATTTAATGGCGGAGCAGTCTCCAGGGGGCGTATGGCCTACTCCTGTTCCTATTTCTTATGTTCTTAATTCTAATTAAACACTCACTGTGTTCCCCTAAATTCCCCAGTCCTCTACTTCTAATTAAACACTCACTGTGTTCCCTTAAATTCCCCAGTCCTCTACTTCTAATTAAACTCTCACTGTTTTCCCCTTAAATTCCCCAGACCTCTATTTCTACTTAGACAATTGCTGTATTTCTCTGCAATTACCTTTACATGATTTATAACTATTGCCCTAAATGCACAAGTTCTTTTTTTCTCATTAAACTGTGACTGTATCCCTCGACATTCACCTGCCCCATATTTGTAATTAAACAGTAAATGTATTACCATGAATACTCTGATGATCCTCATTTCCTGTCGTGTCCTCGATGAGCTCATTCTGACCGCGTGATCCAACTCGTGTTACATAGAAACATAGAAACATAGAAAATAGGTGCAGGAGTCGACAATTTGGCCCTTCGAGCCTGCACCGCCATTCAATAAGATCATGGCTGATCATTCCTTCAGTACCCCTTTCTTGCTTCCTCTCCATACCCCTTGATCCCCTTAACCATAAGAGCCATATTTAACTCCCTCTTGAAAAAATCCAGTGAATTGGCATCAACAATTATCTGCGGTAGGGAATTCAACAGGTTAACAACTCTCTGAGTGAAGAAGTTTCTCCTCATCTCAATTCTAAATGGCTTACCCCTTATCCTAAGACTATGTCCCCTGGTTCTGGACTTCCCCAACATTGGGAACATTCTTCCCGCATCTAACCTATCCAGTCCCATCAGAATCTTATATGTTTCGATGAGATCCCCTCTCATTCTTCAAACTCCAGTGAATAAAGGCCAAGTTGATCCAGTCTCTCCTCATATGACAGTCCAGCCATCCAGAATCTGATGAACCTTCGCTGCACGCCCTCAAGAAGAAGAACATCCTTCCTCAGACTAGTAGACCAAAACTGAAAACAATATTCAAGGTGAGGCCTCACTACGGCCCTGTACAACTGCAGTAAGACCTCCCAGCTTCTAATATTCACATCCCCTGTCTATGAAGGCCAACATACCATTTGCCGTCTTTACCGACCTATGTGCCCACTTTCAGTGACTGATCAACCATGACATCCAGGTCTCGTTGCACCTCCCCTTTTCCTAGTCTGCCGCCATTGAGATAATATTCTGCCTTCGTGTTTTTGCCCTCAAAATGGATAACCTTACATTTATCCACTTTATACTGCATCTACCATGCATTTGCCCACTCACGTCACCTGCCCAAGTCACCCTGCAGTCTCTTAGTGTCCTCCTTACAGCCCACACCGCCACCCAGTTTAGTGTCGTCTGCAAACCTGGAGATATTACACTCTATTCCTTCATCTAAATCGTTGATATATATTATAAAGAGCTGGGGTCCCAGCAATGAGCCCTGCGGCATACCATTAGTCACTGACTGCCATTCTGAAAAGGACTCGTTTATCTTGACTCTCTGCTTCCTGTCTGCCAACCAGTTGCCTATCCACGTCAGTATATTACCCCCAACACCATGTGCTTTGATTTTGCACAACAATCTCTTGTGCGGGACATTGTCAAAAGCCTTCTGAAAATCCAAATACTCCACATCCACTGGTTCTCCTTTGTCCACGAAGCTAGTTGTATCCTCAAAAAATTTCAGAAGATTCATTAAGCATGATTTCTCTTTCATAAATCAATGATGACTTGTTCCGATCCTGTCACCGCTTTACAAATGCACTGCTATTTCATTCTTCATGATCGAATCCAATATTTTTCCCACTACTGATGTCAAGCTAACCGGTCTATAATTAACTGTTTTCTCTCTCCCTCCTTTTTTAAAAAGTGGTGTTACATTATCTACCCTTCAGTCCATAGGAGCAGAGTCGATAGACTGTTGGAAAATGACCACCAAAGCATCCACTATTTCTCGGGCTACTTCCTTGAGCACTCTCGGATGCAGACTCTCAGGCCCAGGGGATTTATCGGCCTTCAATCCCATCAATTTACCTCACGCAATTTCCCGCCTAATAAGGATATCTTTCAGTTCCTCCTTCTCATTAGACCCACTATCCCCTAGTACCTTCAGAAGGTTATTTGTTTCTTCCTTCGTGAAGACAGAACCAAAGTATTTGTTCAATTGGTCTGCCATTTCTTTGTTCCCCAGTCTAAATTCACCTGGATCCGACTGCAAGGGTCCAACGTTTGTCTTTACTAATCTTTTTTTCTTCACATATTTATAGAAGCTTTTGCAGTCAGTTTTTATATTCACTGCAAGCTTCCTCTAGAACTCTATTTTCCCCCTCTTAATTGAACCCTTAGACCTCCTCTGTTGAATTCTAAATTTCTCCCAGTCCTCAGGTTTGTTGCTTTTTCTAGCCAATTTACATGCCTCTTTCTTGGCTTTAACAATGTCCATAATTTCTCTGGTTAACCATGGTTGAGCCACTTTCCCAGTTTTATTTTTACTCCATACATTTTCTGAAGTTCATCCATGTGATCTTTAAATGTTTGCCATTGCCTAGCCACTGTCACCCCTTTGAGTATCGTTTGCCAGTCTATTCGAGCCAATTCACGCCTCATACCATCGAAGTTACCTTTCCTTAAGTTCAGGACCCAAGTTTCCGAATTAAATTTGTCACTCTCCATCTTAATAAGGAATTCAACCATATTATGGTCACTTTTCCCCAAGGGGCCTCGCACAACAAGATTGCTAATTCGTCCCTTCTCATTACACATCACCCAGTTGAGGATGGCCAGCTCCCTGGCTTGTTCCTCGAGATATTGGTCTGGAAAACTATCCCTAATACACTCCAGGAAATGCTCCTCCACCGCATTGTGATGGGTTAGCCCAATCAATATGACGATTAAAGTCGCCCATGATTACTGCTGTACCTTTATTGCGCACATCCCTTATTTCTTGTTTGATGCTCTCCCCAACCTCACGACTACCATTTGGTGGTCTATACACAACTCCCACGAGCGTTTTCTGCCCTTTGGAATTCTGCAGCTTGACCCATACCGATTCCACATCATCCAGGCTAATGTCCTTCCTTACAATTGCATTGATTTCATCTCTAACCAGCAATGCTACCCCGCCTCCTTTTGCTTTCTGTCTACCCTGCCTAAACGCTGAATATCCTTGGATTTTGAGTTCCCCGCCTTGGTCCCCCTGGAGCCATGTTTCCGTGATGCCAATCACATCGGCTCCGTTAACTGCTATCTGCGCAGTTAATTCATCCATCTTATTCTCAATACTCCTCGCATTGCGGCACAGAGCCTTCAGACGTGATTTTTAACACACTTTGCCTCTTTAGAATTTTGCGTAATGTGGCCCTTCTTGTTTTTTGGTTTGGGTTTCTCTGCCCTCCACTTTTACTATTCTCCTTTCAATATTTTGCTTCTGACTCCATTTTATTTCCCTGTGTCTTCCTGCATAGGTTCCCATTCACCTGCCATATTAGTTTAACTCCTCCCCAAGAGCATGAGCAAACACTACCCCGAGGGTATTAGTTCCAGTCCTGCCCAAGTGCAGTGCGTCCGGTTTGTACTTGTCCCATCTCCCCCAGAACCGGTTCCTATGTCCCAGGAAATTGAATCCCTCCCTTCTGCACTACGCCTCAAGCCACGTATTCATCTGAGCTATCCTGTGGTTCTTACTCTGACCAGCATGTGGCACTGGTAGCAATCCTGAGATTACTACTTTTGAGGTCCTACTTTTTAATTTAGCTCCTAGCTCCCTAATTCGCCTCGTCGGACTTCACCCAGTTTTCTTACCAATGTCATTGGTACCTATATGCACCACGACAACTGGATGTTCACCCTCCCTTTTCAGAATGTCCTGCACCCGCTCCGAGACAACGTTGACCCTTGCACTAGGTAGGCAACATACCATCCTGGAGTCTCGGTTGCGGCCGCAGAAACGCCTATCTATTCGCCTTACAATTGAATCTCCTATCATTATGGCTCTCCCATTTCTTTTCCTCCCCTCCTGTGCAGCAGAGCAAGCCACGGTGCCATGAACTTGGCTGCTGCTGCTCCCCCGCTGATGAGTCATCCCCCTCAACAGTACTCAAAGCGGTGCATGTGTTTTGCAGGGGGATGACCGCAGGGGATCCCTGCACTACCAGCCTTGCACTGCTCTTCCTGTTGGTCTTCCATTCTCTATCTGGCTCTGCACCCTTTACCTGCAGAAGAGCAACTCACTAAACGTGCTATTCACGTCATGTTCAGCATCGTGCATGCTCCAGAGTTAATCCACACGCAGCTCCATTCTCGACGCGATTCTCACTCAGTCCCACAAAATGGCTGACATCTCCAATTCTGATCCTGGCCCATCATGCTAGTTGTTACTCTGAATGTTTCCCTCTGTTCTCTTATTGACCCCCTTCCTTTCAAATCTGCCATCAAGATTAACTCCTAACAAATTCAAATTGATCCATCTTTTTGAAAACTTTCGCCCCAATCTCCAACTTCCCATTCCTCTCCAAGGTCCTTGAACTTATTGTGTCCATCTTGCCCATGATTCAATGTTTGAAATGGCCCAATTAGTTTCCTTCCCTTGAAAGAACACTTCTTCATGTAGGAACAAAACAAATCAAATGTCAATATATATGTCAGACATCCGGGACAAAGCTTGCGGAGTACCAGCGCAGATAGCTGGTAGGTTGCATCCGAATTCCTCTCAGGGCAGTGCACAATGATGTGCTCCATGTCTGGTCAGGACCTGCACAGTCGCTTGAATCTTCTAACGCTGGTGAAGGTGGCAGCATTTACCATGACCAGTTCTGAGGAGGATGATGGCTGTCCACTGGTACGAGGAAGGTTAGATCCCTCAGGTTGTATTATTGAGGTCCTCGGTGAGGTACTCATTCCATCTTAGATTCATTATGGTGTGTGGGGAAGTGGCCCTCAGTACGCCCAGGGCAGGGAGCGAGGGAGTGTGGGCATCAGTGATGCAGGGGAGGATGGGAGGGAGGGAGGGAGTGTGGGTCTCAGTACCCCTAGGGGAGGGAGTTTGGTCCTCATTACCCCCAGGGCAATGATGGAGGAGGAGTGGGCCTCAGTGACCCCAGGGGAGGGAGGGAGGGAGTCTGGACAGCAGTAGCCCCAGGGGAGGGAGTGTGGGCATCAGTAACCCCAGGGCAGGGAGGGTGAGAGTGTGGGCCTCAGTACCCCCAGGGAAGGGAGGGAGGGAGGGAGTGGGGGCCTCAGTATCCCCAGGCGAGAGATAGAGGTAGGGAGTGTGGGCCTCAGTACCCCGAGAGCAGGGAGGGAGGGAGTGTGGGCCTCAGTAACCCAGGGGAAGGAGAGAGGGAGTGTGGGCCTCAGTATCCCCAGGGGAGGGAGGGAAGGAGGGAGGGAGTGTGTGCCTTAGTACCCACAAGGCAGGGAGGGTGGTAGTGTAGGCCTCAGTACCCGCAGGGCAGGAACTGAGGAAGGGAGTTTGGGCCTCAGTACCCCAAGGCAGGGAGGGAGGGAGTGTGGGCCTGTGTACCATCAAGGCAGGGAGGAAGGGAGTGTGTGCCTCAGTACCCGCAGGGCAGGGAGCGAGAGAGTATGGGCCTCAGTAACCCCAGAGCAGGGATGGAGGGAGTGTTGCCCTTAGTACTGCCAGCGGAAGGAGGGAGGGAGTTTTGGCCTCAGTAACCCCAGGGGAGGGAGGGAAAGAGGTATGGAGGGAAGGAGGAAGGGTGTGTGGCCTTAGTACCCACAAGGCAGGGAGGGAAGGAGTGTGGGCCTCAGCACCCAAACGGCAAGGAGGGAAGGAGAGTGAGGCTCAGTTCTCGCTGGCAGGAAGAGAGGGAGTGTGGGACTCAGTTACCCCAGGGAGGGAGGGATTGTCAGCCTCAATTACCTAAGAGCAGGGATTGAGGGAGTGTATGCATCAGTACACCCAGGACACGGAGGAACGGAGTGGCTGTGGGACTGAGGAAGGGAGTTTGGGCCTCAGTCTCTCAGGGCAGGGAGGGAGGGAGTGTGGGCCTCAGGAACCCCAGAGCAGGGATGGAGGGAGTGTTGCCCTCAGTACTGCCAGGGGAAGGAGGGAGGGAGTTTTGGGCTCAGTACCCCCAGGGGAGGGAGGGAAAGAGGGATGGAGGGAAGGAGGAAGGGAGTGTGGCCTTTGTACCAAAAAGGCAGGGAGGGAAGGAGTGTGCACCTCAGTTACCCTCGGGCAGGGAGGGAGGCATTGCGGTCCTCAGTAACCCAAGAGCAGGGTGAGGCATAGTGTGGGCCTCCGTACCCCCAGAGAGGGAGGGAGGGAGAGTGGGCCTCAGTATCCTTAGGGCAGGGAGGTTGGGAGTGTAGGATGCAGTACCACCAGAGCAGGGAGAGAGGGAGTGTGGGCCTCAGTACCCCGAGGGCAGTGAGGTAGGGAGTGTGGGATTCAGTAACCCCAGGGCAAGGAGGGAGGGCGTTTTGGCCTGAGTCTGCCCAGGGCAGGGTGGGAAGGAATGTGGGCCTGTGTACCATCAAGACAGGGAGCAAGTAAGAGTGTGCCTTAGTTCCCGCATTGTAGTGAGGGAGGAAGGGAGTTTGGCCTCAGTACCCCAGGGCAGGGAGGGAGGGAGTTTGGGCCTCTGCTCATCCAGCTCAGGGAGGGTGGGAGTGTGGACCTCAGTATCGTCAGGGCCTGGAGAGAGCACGTGTGTGCCAGAGTACACCCAGGACAGGGAGTGGGTGCGGGCCTCTGTACCCCCAGAGAAGAATTGGAGGGAGTGTTGCCCTCTGTACCGCCAGGCGAAGGAGGGAATTAGGAGGGAGGATGGGCCGCAGCACGCCCAGGGGAGAGAGGAAAGGAGTGAGGGTATGTAGACCTCAGGGGTGTGAGGGAAGGAGTCTGAGAGTGTGGGCCTCAGTACCCAAAAGGCTGGGAGCTAGGAAGCGTGGGCTTCATTAACCCCAGAGCAGGGAGAGGGGTAGTGTGGGCCTCAGTAGCCCCAGAGAGGGAGAGAAAGAGGGAGGGAGGAAAACAGACAGTGAGTGTGGACCTCAGTGAGCTCAGGGGTGGGAGGGAAGGAGGGAGCGAGTGTGGGCCTTAATACCCACAAGGCAGGGCGTGAGGAAGTGTGAGCCTCAGTACCCATAGTGAAGGGAGGGAGGCAGTGTGCGTGTCAGTTAACCTAGGGCAGGGAGGGAGATATTTTGGTCTTCAGTAACCCAAGAGCAGGGAGAGGCATAGTGTGGGCCTCAGTACCCCAGAGAGCGAGTGAGGGGGTGTGGACCTCAGCAGCCACAGGGCAAGGAGGGAGGAACAGTGGGCCACAGTTCTCAAGGGGCAAGGAGAGAGGAGTATGGGATTCAGTTATCCCAGGGAGGGAGGGATGGTCAGCTTGAATTACCCCAGGGCGTGCACGGCTCAGTGCTCCAAGGACAGGGAGGAAAGGAGTGGCTGAGCGACTCAGTACACCCAGAGCAGGGAGTGAGGGTGTGTGTGCCTCAGTATCCTTAGGGCAGGGAGTTAGGAGATGTGGGACTCAGGACCACCAGGGCAGGGAATGAGGGCATTTTGGCCTATGTATGCCCAGGGCAGGGAGAGAGGGAGTGTGGGCCTCAATACCCCCAGGGCAGTGAGGTAGGGAGTGCGGGCCTCAGTACCCCCAGTGCTGGGAGGGAGGGAGTGTGGGCCTGTGTACCATCAAGGCAGGGAGGAAGGGAGTGTGTGCCTCAGTACCCCCAGGGCAGGGAGGGAGGGAGCAAGGGAGTATGGGCCTCAGTACACACAGGACTGGGAGAGAGGGAGTGTTTGCCTCAGTACACCAGGTCATGGAGAGAGGGCGAGTGGACCTCATTACACGCCGGGCAGTGAGGGAGAGAGTGAGTTTTGGGATCTGTACCCCAAGGGCTGGGAGGGAGGGACTGTGGGCCTCAGCACATACAGAGCAGGGAGGGAGGGAGAAAGTGTGGGCCTCAGTACCCACAGCATAGGGAGGGAGGGATGGAGTGTGGGCCTCAGTATTCCAGGGCCAGGAGGTAGGCAGTGTGGGTCTCAGTACCCTCCGAGTAGGGAGGAGGTTGTGTGGGCCAGTGTTCGCCCAGGGCAGGGAGGGAGGGAGTGTGGGCCTCAGTACCCCCAGGGCAGGGGGGGGAGGGAGAGAGTTTGGGCTGCAGTACCCCCAGCGCAGGGAGGAAGGGAGTCTGGGCCTTAGCACTCCCAGGGCATGGCGGCAGGGAGGGTTTGCCTGAGTACTCCCAGGGCAAGGAGGGAGGGAGTGTGGGCCGCAGCACACCCAGGAAAGAGAGGGAGGGAGGGAGTGTGGGCCTTAGTACCCCAGTGCCGGCGGGGAGGCAGTTTGTGCCACAGTACTCCCAGGGCAGGGCGGGAGGGAGTGTTTATCCTGAGTACCACCAGGGCAGGGAGGAAGGGAGTGTTGGCGTTAGCACAGCCAGGGCAGGGAGAAAGGGAGAGAGTGTGGGCCTCAGTACCCACAGGGCCTGGACGTAGCCAGTGTGGGTCTCAGTACTCCCAAGTCTGGGAGGGAGGATGTGTGGGAATGTGTACACCCAGGGCAGGGCAGGGAGGGAGTGTGGGCCTGTGTACTCCAGGGCACTGGGGGAGGGAGTTTGGGCCTCAATACCCCTAGGGCAGGGAGGGAGGGAGTGTTGGGCCTCAGCAACCCCAGGGCAGGGTGGGAGGGTGAGAGTTTGGGCCTCAATACCCTCAGTGCAGGGAACGACGGTTGTGGGCCTTAGCACGCCCAGGACAGAGAGTGAGAGGGAGTGTGGGCCTCAGTACCCACAAGGCAGGGAGGGAGGGATGGAATTGGGCCTCTGTATCCCAGGACCGGGAGGTAGGCAGTGTGGCTCTCAGTACCCCCAGAGTGGGGAGGGAGGGTGTTTGGGCCTAAGTTAGCCCAGGGCAGTGAGGGAGGGAGAGAGTGTGGGCCTCAGTACCCCAGGTCCGGGAGGGAGGCAATGTGTGCCATAGTACCCCCAGTGCAGGGTGGGAGGGAGTGTTTGTCTGATTACCCACTTTGTTCGCCCAGGGCAGGGGGGGAGGGAGTTTGGGCCTCAGTACCCCCAGGGCTGGGAGGGAGGAAGTGTGGGCCTCAACAGCCCCAGGGCAGGGCGGGAGGGAATGTGTAGCTGAATACCCTCAGGGCAGGGAGTGAGGGAGTGTGGGCCTGCTTTATTTATTTGAGATTCTGTATTAATTTGAGGGTTTTTATTAATTTGAGGGCCTGTCGTATTTTGAGATTCTCTAGTAGTTTACGGTTATCTATTAGTTTGAGGATCTTTATTGTTTCATGAGCTGTATTTGTTTCACGTTCTCTATTAGTACAAGGGGCTGTTTTAGTTTGATAGGCTGTTTTATCAGAAATGCTCTGTTAGTTTCAATGGCTGTATGAATATAACTTGCCATGTGTGGTGGAGTTGCTGTATTAGTTTTAGGTCCCCGACCAGCTTGAGTTTCTCTGTTAGTTTGACGTTCTCTATTTATTGTGTCAGTATGAGGTTCGTTATTATTTTTAGGGTCTGCATTAATTAGAGGTTCTCGATTAGTTTGAGGAGCTATATTAGTTTGAGGTTTTGTATTAGTTTGAGGTTCTCTATTATGTTGAGTTCTCCAATACTTTGAGCGGCTGTATTAGTTTGAGCTTCTCTATTACTTTGAGGAAATATATTAATTTGAGGTTCTCGAAAAGTTTGTATTGTTGTATTATTTTAAGGGGCTGTATTTGTCTTAGTTACTCTATGGGTATGTGGAAATCTACTAATTTGAGGTTCTTTATTAGTTTGAGGGACTGTATTAGTTTGAGGGACTGTATTAGTTTGAGGGACTGTATTAGCTTGAGAGTCTGTATTAGTTTGAGGAGCTGTATTAGTTTGAGGGCGTGTATTAGTTTGAGGGTATGTATTAATTTGATGGACTGTATTAGTTTAAGGGGCTGTATTAGTTTGAGGGACTGTATTATTTGAGGGACTGTATTAGTTTAAGGGGCTGTATTAGTTTGAGGGACAGTATTATTTTGAGGTTCTCTATTAGTTTGAGTTTCTCTATTAGGTTGAGGGGCTGTATTAGTTTGAGTGCCTCTATTAGTTTGTGGTACTCTATTATTTTTAGTTTCTCTATTAGTTTGAGGGAGCGTATTAGATTGATGTGCTGTATTAGGTTAAGTTTCTCTCTTAGTCTGAGATGCTGTCTTTGATTGGGCTGTCTTATTTTGACGATTCATGTTCTTTATTACTTTGAGGGGCTGAATTAGTTTGATTTTCTTTATTAGTTTAAATATTTGGATTATTTTGAGACTCCCTATTAGTTTTAATTTCTCTATTAATTTGAATGGATTATTTTGAGTGCACCTATTATTTTGAGTTTATTAGTTTCAGATTCTCTCTTAGTTTGAATTTCAATATTAGTGTGAGTTTCGTTAATAGTTTGAGTGTCTCTGTTTGTTTGAGGATCTGTATTAGTTTTAGTTTCTTTATTATGTTGAGCGTCCGTGTTATTTTGAGGTTCTTTATATATTTATTAAAAATTAGTTTGATATTCTTTACTGGTTTGAGGTTCTCTATTACCTTGAGGTTCTCTTTTAGTTTGATGTTATCATTTAGTTTGAGGGGTTGTATTAGTTTTAGTTTTAGTTTGAGGTACTTTGTAATTTTAAAGGGTTGTTTAATTTGAGGTTTTCTTGGTTTGAGGGGCTGCACTAGTTTGAGATTCTCTATTAGTTTGCTGTGCTGTATCATTTTGAGTGTCCATCCTATTACTCACAGAATGAAGTACAGCGGCCCTGAGAGGCATACTCCAACATTGGGAATGTAATTGCTGAATGGCCACAGCAGGAGGACATGACCTGAAATAATATGCGATCTCTAGTTTGACCTGATGGTTTTTGAAACAACAACCCAATTGCTGGGAGAATACACCTGGAAACTTTCATGAGTTAATTAATGTGAGCAGAATTGTCCAGTCTATGGGGTTTCCAATTTGAATCTCTGCAGTAAATATATTCGTTCACAGCAGGGAATTAAATCGCCTGTCATAATCTGTTTGTTCAAGCTTTTTAAAAAACTATTTTGAACGATGTTGCAACCTCAATGTCCCCGTGGAGAGGCCAGAGGGTATAACTGAAAGGCGCTGGAATTGTAACGCCTCAGAGTATAATTCAGGGAGATTGCCTGCAACACGAAGTGGCACAACGTTTCACGCAGTAAATGCTTCCATTTCATCGTGCCGAGAGAGTTTGCTACATTATCATTGCCGTCATTGGTGTTCCTGGTAAGTGACCAGAACCATTGAAGTTGTCCAAATCTGTGTGTGAGCTATTACTCATCCATTCTATTTTACATCCATCCTATTACACATCTATCTTATTACACATCCATCCTATTACACATCAACATATTACACATCCATCCTATTACACATCATCACATGACACATCTATCCTATTGCACATCCGTCCTATTACACATCCATCATATTCCACATCCATCCTATTACACATCCATCATATTCCACATCCATCCTATTACACATCCATCATATTACATATCCAGCCTATTACACATCCATCATATTACACATCCATCATATTGCACATGCGTCCTATTACACATCCATCCTATTGCACATCCATCCTATTGCCCTTAAAATCCAATTACACATCCATTCTATTGCTCATCCATCCGAAAACACATCCATCTTCTTACACCTGCAATCTATTACCCATCCATCATTTTAAACATCCATCATATTGCACATCAATCAAATAACCATCCATCATATTATACTTCCATCATATTATGCATCCATCCTATATCACACCCATTATATTACACATCCATCATATTACACATCCATCATAATACACATCCAACCTAAAACACATCGATCCTATTACACAGCCATCCTATTACATCCATCATATTACACATCCATCCTATTACACATTCATCCTATGACACATCCATACTATTACATTCATCATATTACACATCCATCCTGTTATACATTCATCCTATTACACATCCATCCGATTATGCATCCATCCTATTACATATCCATCCTATTACACATCCATCATATTGCACACCATTCATATTACACATCCATCCTATTACTCATCCATTCTATTACACATCCATCCTATTACACATCCATCTTATTACACATCCATCCTATTACACATTAACATCTTCCACATCCATCCTATTACACATCCAATATATTACACATCCAGCCTATTACACATCCATCATATTGCACATGCATCCTATTACACATCCATCCTATTGCATATCCATCCTATTGCCCTTCCATCCAATTACACATCCATTCTATTGCTCATCCATCCTATAACAAATCCATCTTCTTACACCTGCATCCTATTACCCATCCATCATATTATACATGCATGATATTACACATCCATCACATTAAATATCCGTCATATTACACATCAATCATATTACACATCCATCATATTACACTTCCATCATATTACACATCCATCCTATTACACATCCATCATCTTACACATCCATCATATTACACATCCATCATAATACACATCCAACCTAAAACACATCCATCCTATTACACATCCATCTTATTACATCCAGCATATTACACATCCATTCTATTACACATTCATCCGATTACACATCCATCCTATTACGTATCCATCCTGTAACACATCCATCCTATTACACATCCATCCTATTATGCATCCATCCTTTACATATCCTTCAGATTACACGTCCATCCTATTGCTCCTCCATCATATTACTCAGCCATCATGTTACACATCCATCCTATTGCACATCCATTATATTTCAAATCCATCCTATTACACATCCATCCTGTAACACATCCATCACATAACACATCCATGATATTGCACATCCATCTTATTACCAATCCATCCTATTACACATTCATCCTATTACACATCCATCCTATTACGCATCCATCCTTTAACACATCCATCCTATTACACATCCATCCTATTACACATCCATCCTATTATGCATCCATCCTATATCACACCCATCATATTACACATCCATCCTATTACACATCCATCCTAAAGATATCCTTCAGATTACATGTCCATCAATTTGCTCCTCCATCATATTACACATGCATCATATTACACATCCATCCTATTACTCAGCCATCATGTTACACATCCATCCTATTGCACATCCATTATATTACAAATCCATCCTATTACACATCCATCCTGTAACACATCCATCACATTACACATCCATCATATTGCACATCCATCTTATTACCCATCCATCCTATTGCACATCCATCCTATTTCCCATCCACCCTATTACACATCCATTCTATTACTCATCCATCCTATAACACATCCATCCAATTACACATACATCCTATCACCCATTCATCATGTTACACAGCCATCCTATTAAACATCCATGTTATTACTCTTCCATCATAGTACACATCCATCATATTACACATCTATCATCTTACACATCCATCATATTGCACATGCATCATATTACACATCCATCCTTTTGAACATTCAGCACATTACACTTCCATTATATTACACATACATCATATTATACATCCATGCTATTACACATCCATCATATTAAACATCCATCCTATTACACATCCATCTTATTACACATCCATCATATTACAGATCCATACAATTACAGATCCATCTTTTTTCACATTCATCCTATTACACGTCATCATATTACATATCTATCCTATTACATGTCCATCATATTGTACATCCATCAAATTACACATTCATCATATTAAACATTCAGCATATTATACGTCCATCCCATTGAACATCCATCCTTTTGCACATCCATCCTATTAAACATCCATCATATTACACATCCATCCTATTACACATCCATCCTATAACGCAGCCATCATATTACACACCCATCCTATTACCCATCTATCATATTACACATCCATCCTATTACACACCCATCATATTACTCATCCATCATATTAAACATCCATCCTATTACACCTCCATGATTTTGCACATCCATCCTATTACACATACATCATATTACACATCCATGATTTTGCACATCCATCCTATTACACATACATCATATTACACATCCATCCTATTACACACCCATCATATTACTCATCCATCATATTAAACATCCATCCTATTACACAGTCATGATTTTGCACATACATCCTATTACACAGACATCATATTACACATCCATCCTAGTACACATCCATCCTATTGCACATCCATCCTATTGCACATTCAGCCTATTACACATCCATCATATTACACATCCATCATTTTGCACATCCATCCTATTACACATCCATGATTTTGCACATCCATCCTACTACACATACATCATATTACACATCCATCATATTACACATCTATCATACTACACATCCATCATATTACACATCCATCCTATTACACATCCATGATTTTGCACATCCATCCTATTACACATCTATCATACTACACATCCTTCAGATTACACATCCATCCTATTACACACCCATCATATTACTCATCCATCATATTAAACATCCATCCTATTACACATCCATGATTTTGCACATCAATCCTATTACACAGACATCATATTACACATCCATCCTAGTACACATCCATCATATTACACACCCATCCTATTGCACATCCATTCTATTGCACATCTATGATTTTACACATCCATCCTATTCCACATCCAGCATATTACACATCCATCATATTTCACATACATCCTATTACACATCCATCCTATTACACATCCATCATATTACACATCCATCCTATTACACAGCCATCATATTACACATCCGTCCTATTACACATCCATCTTATTACACATCCATCATATTACAGATCCAAACGATTTCAGATCCATCTTTTTTCACATCCATCCTATTACACATCCATCCTATTACATATCCATCCTATTACAGATCCAAACGATTTCAGATCCATCTTTTTTCACATCCATCATATTACACATCCATCCTATTACATATCCATCCTATTACATATCCATCCTATTACACGTCCATCATATTGTACATCCATCAAATTACACATCCATCCGATTAAACATTCAGCATATTACATATCCATCCTATTGCACATCCATCCGATTACACATCCATCCTGTAACACACAGCCATCCTATTACACACCCATCCTATTACCCATCGATCATATTATACATCCATCACATAAGACATCATCAAATTACACATCCATCCTATTACACATCCATCATATTACACCTCCATCATATTACACATCCATCATATTACACATCTATCATACTACACATTCATCACATTACACTTCCATCCTATTACACACACCTCATATTACACATTCATCAAATTAAACATCGATCCTATTACACATCCATGATTTTACACATCCATTCTATTTCACATACATCATATTACACATCCATCCTATTGCACATCCATCCAATTGCACATCTATGATTTTACACATCCATCCTATTACACATCCATCATATTACACATCAATCCTATTTCACAGACATCCTGTTACACATCCATCCGATTACACATCTTTCCTATCACACCTCCACCATATTGCACACCGTTTATATTATACAGCCAACCTATCACTCATCCGTCCTATTACAGATCCATCCTATTACACATCCATCCTATTGCACATCATCATATTACACATCCATCTGATTGCACTTCATCATATTACACATCCATCCGATTACACTTCCATCATATTACACATCCATCATATTACGCATCCATCCTATTGAATATCCATCATATTACACAGCCATCCTATTACACATCCATGCTATAACACATCCATGCTATTACACATCTATCCTATTATCCATCCATCATATTACACGTTCTTTATATTACACATCCATCCTATTACACATCCATCATATTACACATCCATCCTATTTCACATTCAACCGATTACACATCCATCATATTACACATCCATCATATAACACATCCATCCTGTAACACATCCATCCTATTACACACCCGTCCTATTACCCATCTATCATATAACACATCCATCCCATAAGACATCATCATAATACACATCCATCCTATTACACATCCATCATATTACACCTCCATCACATTACACACCCATCATATTACACATCTATCATACGACACATCCATCATATTAAACTTCCGTCATATTACACATCAATCATATTGCACATCCATATTACACTTCCATCATATTACACATCCATCCTATTACACATCCATCATATGACAGATCCATCATATTACACATCCATCATAATACACATCCAACCTAAAACACATCCATCCTATTACACATCCATCCTATTAAACATTCAGCATATTACACATCCATCCTATTGCACATCGATCATATTATACATCCATCCCATAAGACATCATCAAATTACACATCCATCCTATTACACATCCATCATATTACACCTCCATCATATTATACATCCATCATATTGACCACAATCCTATTACACGTCCATGATTTTACACATCCATTCTATTTCACATACATCATATTACACATCCATCCTATTGCACATCCATCCTATTGCACATCTATGATTTTACACATCCATCCTATTACACATCCATCATATTACACATCCATCCTATTTCACATCCATCCTGTAACACATCCATCCTATTACACACCCGTCCTATTACCCATCTATCATATTACACATCCATCCCATAAGACATCATCATAATACACATCCATCCTATTACACATCCATCATATTACACCTCCATCACATGACACATCCATCATATTACACATCTATCATACGACACATCTATCCTATTGCACATCCATCCTATTACACATGCATCGTATTACACATCCATCATATTACACATCCATCATATTCCACATCCATCCTATTACACATCCATCATATTACACATCCAGCCTATTACACATCCATCATATTGCACATCCATCATATTGCACATGCGTCCTGTTACACATTCATCCTATTGCACATCCATCCTATTGCCCTTCCATCCAATGACACATCCATTCTATTGCTCATCCATCCTATAACACATCCATCTTCTTACACCTGCATCCTATTACCCATCCATCATCACATGACACATCTATCCTATTGCACATCCATCCTATTACACATCCATCATATTACACATCCATCCTATTACACATCCATCATATTACACATCCATCATTTTACGCATCCATCATATTACACATCCATCATATTACACATCCATCATATTATACATCCATGATATTACACATCCATCATATTAAACTTCCATCATATGACACATCCATCGTATTACACATCCATCATAATACACATCCAACCTAAAAACACATCCATCCTATTACACATCCATCCTATTAAACATTCAGCATATTACACATCCATCCTATTGCACATCCATCCTATTACACATCCATCCTGTAACACACAGCCATCCTATTACACACCCATCCTATTACACATCCATCCTATTACATATCCATCCTATTACAGATCCAAACGATTTCAGATCCATCTTTTTTCACATCCATCATATTACACATCCATCCTATTACATATCCATCCTATTACATATCCATCCTATTACACGTCCATCATATTGTACATCCATCAAATTACACATCCATCCGATTAAACATTCAGCATATTACATATCCATCCTATTGCACATCCATCCTATTACACATCCATCCTGTAACACACAGCCATCCTATTACACACCCATCCTATTACCCATCGATCATATTATACATCCATCACATAAGACATCATCAAATTACACATCCATCCTATTACACATCCATCATATTACACCTCCATCATATTACACATCCATCATATTACACATCTATCATACTACACATTCATCACATTACACTTCCATCCTATTACACACACCTCATATTACACATTCATCAAATTAAACATCGATCCTATTACACATCCATGATTTTACACATCCATTCTATTTCACATACATCATATTACACATACATCCTATTGCACATCCATCCAATTGCACATCTATGATTTTACACATCCATCCTATTACACATCCATCATATTACACATCAATCCTATTTCACAGACATCCTGTTACACATCCATCCGATTACACATCTTTCCTATCACACCTCCACCATATTGCACACCGTTTATATTATACAGCCAACCTATCACTCATCCGTCCTATTACAGATCCATCCTATTACACATCCATCCTATTGCACATCATCATATTACACATCCATCTGATTGCACTTCATCATATTACACATCCATCCGATTACACTTCCATCATATTACACATCCATCATATTACGCATCCATCCTATTGAATATCCATCATATTACACAGCCATCCTATTACACATCCATGCTATAACACATCCATGCTATTACACATCTATCCTATTATCCATCCATCATATTACACGTTCTTTATATTACACATCCATCCTATTACACATCCATCATATTACACATCCATCCTATTTCACATTCAACCGATTACACATCCATCATATTACACATCCATCATATAACACATCCATCCTGTAACACATCCATCCTATTACACACCCGTCCTATTACCCATCTATCATATAACACATCCATCCCATAAGACATCATCATAATACACATCCATCCTATTACACATCCATCATATTACACCTCCATCACATTACACACCCATCATATTACACATCTATCATACGACACATCCATCATATTAAACTTCCGTCATATTACACATCAATCATATTGCACATCCATATTACACTTCCATCATATTACACATCCATCCTATTACACATCCATCATATGACAGATCCATCATATTACACATCCATCATAATACACATCCAACCTAAAACACATCCATCCTATTACACATCCATCCTATTAAACATTCAGCATATTACACATCCATCCTATTGCACATCGATCATATTATACATCCATCCCATAAGACATCATCAAATTACACATCCATCCTATTACACATCCATCATATTACACCTCCATCATATTATACATCCATCATATTGACCACAATCCTATTACACGTCCATGATTTTACACATCCATTCTATTTCACATACATCATATTACACATCCATCCTATTGCACATCCATCCTATTGCACATCTATGATTTTACACATCCATCCTATTACACATCCATCATATTACACATCCATCCTATTTCACATCCATCCTGTAACACATCCATCCTATTACACACCCGTCCTATTACCCATCTATCATATTACACATCCATCCCATAAGACATCATCATAATACACATCCATCCTATTACACATCCATCATATTACACCTCCATCACATGACACATCCATCATATTACACATCTATCATACGACACATCTATCCTATTGCACATCCATCCTATTACACATGCATCGTATTACACATCCATCATATTACACATCCATCATATTCCACATCCATCCTATTACACATCCATCATATTACACATCCAGCCTATTACACATCCATCATATTGCACATCCATCATATTGCACATGCGTCCTGTTACACATTCATCCTATTGCACATCCATCCTATTGCCCTTCCATCCAATGACACATCCATTCTATTGCTCATCCATCCTATAACACATCCATCTTCTTACACCTGCATCCTATTACCCATCCATCATCACATGACACATCTATCCTATTGCACATCCATCCTATTACACATCCATCATATTACACATCCATCCTATTACACATCCATCATATTACACATCCATCATTTTACGCATCCATCATATTACACATCCATCATATTACACATCCATCATATTATACATCCATGATATTACACATCCATCATATTAAACTTCCATCATATGACACATCCATCGTATTACACATCCATCATAATACACATCCAACCTAAAAACACATCCATCCTATTACACATCCATCCTATTAAACATTCAGCATATTACACATCCATCCTATTGCACATCCATCCTATTACACATCCATCCTGTAACACACAGCCATCCTATTACACACCCATCCTATTACCCATCGATCATATTATTCATCCATCATATTACACATCCATCATATTATACATCTATCATACTACACATCCATCATATTACACATCCATCCTATTACACACACCTCATATTATACATCCATCATAATAAACATCGATCCTATTACACATCCATGATTTTACCCATCCATTCTATTTCACATACATCATATTACACATCCATCCTATTGCACATCCATCCTATTGCACATCTATGATTTTACACATCCATCCTATTACACATCCATCATATTACACATCCATCCTATTTCACATACATCCTGTTACACATCCATCCTATTACACATCTATCCTATCACACATCCACCATATTGCACACCGTTTATATTATACAGCCAACCTATCACTCATCCATCCTATTACACATCCACCCTATTATACATCCATCCTATTGCACATCATCATATCACACATCCATCTGATTACACTTCATCATATTACACATCCATCCGATTACACTTCCATCATATTACACATCCATCATATTACGCATCCATCCTATTGAATATCCACCATATTACGCAGCCATCCTATTACACATCCATGCTATAACACATCCATGCTATTACACATCCATCCTATTATCCATCCATCATATTAGACATTCTTTATATTACACATCCATCCTATTACACATCCATCATATTACACATCAGTCATATTACACATACGTCATATTACACATCCATCAGAATAGACATCCACCATATTACACAACCATCATATTACACATCCATCCTATTTCACATCCATCCTATTACATCCATCATATTACACATTCAACCGATTACACATCCATCATATTACACATCCATCATATAACACATCCATCCTGTAACACATCCATCCTATTACACACCCGTCCTATTACCCATCTATCATATTACACATCTATCCCATAAGACATTATCATAATCCACATCCATCCTATTACACATCCATCATATTACACCTCCATCATATTACACATCCATCATATTACACATCTATCATACGACACATCCAACCTAAAACACATCCATCCTATTACACATCCATCCTATTACATTCATCATATTACACATCCATCCTATTACACATTCATCCTATCACACATCCATCCTATTACGCATCCATCCTATTACATATCCATCCTATTACATATCCATCATATTGCACACCGTTCATATTACGCATCCATCCTATTACTCATCCATTCTATTACACATCCATCCTATTACACATCCATCTTATTACACATCCATCATATTACACACCCATCATGTTCCACATCCATCCTATTACACATCCATCATATTCCACATCCATCCTATTACACATCCATCATATTACACATCCAGCCTATTACACATCCATCATATTACACATCCATCATATTGCACATCCATCATGTTACACATCCATCATAATACACATCCAACCTATTATGCATCCATCCTATATCACACCCATCATTTTACACATCCATCCTATTTCACATCCATCGTATTACACATCCATCCGATACATATCCTTCAGATTACACGTCCATCCTATTGCTCCTCCATCATATTACACATGCATCATGTTACACATCCATGCTATTACTCATCCATTCTATTACACATCCATCCTATTGTACATCCATCTTCTTATACATCCATCCTATTACACATCAACATCTTCCACATCCATCCTATTAAACATCATCACATGACACATCTATCCTATTGCACATCCATCCTATTACATATCCATCATATTACACATCCATCCTATTATACATCCATCATATTCCACATCCATCCTATTACACATCCATCATATTGCACATCCAGCCTATTACACATCCATCATATTATACATCCATCATATTGCACATGCGTCCTATTACACATCCATACTATTGCACATCCATCCTATTGCCCTTCCATCCAATTACACATCCATTCTATTACTCATCCATCCTATAACACATCCATCCATTACACACACATCCTATCACCCATTCATCATATTACACATCCATCCTATTACCCAGCCATCATGTTACACATCCATCCCATTGCACATCCATTATATTACAAATCCATCCTATTACACATCCATCCTGTAACACATCCATCACATTACACATCCATCATATTGCACATCCACCCTATTACACATCCATTCTATTACTCATCCATCCTATAACACATCCATCCAATTACACATACATCCTATCACCCATTCATCATGTTACACAGCCATCCTATTAAGCATCCATGTTATTACTTTTCCATCATAGTAAACATCCATCATATTACACATCCATTCTATTGCTCATCCATCCTATAACACATCCATCTTCTTACACCTGCATCCTATTAAACATCGATCATATTACACATCCGTCATATTACACATCTGTCATTTTGCACATCTATCATCTTACACATCCATCATATTACACATGCATCATATTGCACATCCATCCTTTCGAACATTCAGCATATTACACATCCATCCCATTGAACAGCCATCCTTTTGCACATCCATCCTATAACACAGACATCATATTACACACCCATCCTATTACCCATCTATCATATTACACATCCATCCCATAAGACATCATCATATTACACATCCATCCTATTACACATCTATCATACTACACATCCATCATATTACACATCCATCCTATTACACATCTATCATACTACGCATCCATCATATTACACATCCATCCTATTACACACCCATCATACTACTCATCCATCATATTAAACATCCATCCTATTACACATCCATGATTTTGCACATCCATGCTATTGCACATCCATCATATTCCAAATCCATCCTAGTACACATCCATCGTATTACACATCCATCCTATTGCACATCCATTCTATTGCACATCTATGATTTTACACATCCATCCTATTACATATCCATCATATTACACATCCATCCTATCACACATCCACCATATTGCACACCGTTTATATTATACAGCCAACCTATTACTCATCCATCCTATTACACATCCATCCTATTACACAATCATCATATTACACATCCATCCTATTACACATCATATTACACATCCATCTGTAGCACATCATCATATTACACATCCATCCGATTACACATCCATCATATTACATATCCATCATATTATGCATCCATCCTATTGCATATCCATCATATTACATAGCCTTCCTATTACACATCCATGCTATAACACATCCATGCTATTACACATCCATCCTATTATCCATCCATCATATTACACATTTTTTATATTACACATCCATCCTATTACACATCCATCATATTACACATCCATCCTATTGAACATTCAGCATATTACACATCCATCATATTACACATCTATCATATTACACATCCATGCTATTACACATCCATCTTTTTACACATCCATCATATTACAGATCCAAACGATTTCAGGTCCATTTTTTTTCACATCCATCCTATTACACATCCATCATATTACATATCCATCCTATTACACGTCCATAATATTGTACATCCATCAAATTAAACATCCATCCTATTATGGTCACTCTTCCCCAAGGGGCCTCGCACAATGAGATTGCTAATTAATCCTCTCTCATTACACAACACCAAGTCTACGATGTCCACCCCCAAGTTGGTTCCTCGACATATTGGTCTAGAAAACCATCCCTTATGCACTCCAGGAAATCCTCCTCCACCATATTGCTTCCAGTTTGGCTAGCCCAATCTATGTGCATATTAAAGTCACCCATTATAACTACTACACCTTTATTGCATGCACCCCTAATTTCCTGTTTGATTACATATTCATCCTATTACACGTCCATCATTATACACATCCATCCTATTACACATCCATGATTTTGCACATCAATCCTATTAAACATCCAGCATATTACACATTCATCCTGTTGCACATCCATCCTGTTGCGCAACTATCCTATTACACATCCAGCCTATTACACATCCATCATATTACACATGCATCCCATTATATGTCCATCCTATAACACAGCCATCCTTTTACAGATTCTTCATATTACACATCCATCCGATTACACATCCATCCTATTACACATCCATGCCATTACACATCCATCATATTACACATTCATCCTATTACACATCCATCATATTACACATCCATCCTATTACACATGCATTCTATTACACATCCTTGCTCTTAAACATCTATCATATTGCACATCCGTCATAACACACATCCATAATTTTGCAGATCCATCCGATTACACATCCATCCGATTACGCATCCATCATATTGCACATCCATCCTGTGACACAGCCATCATATTACAGATCGATCATATTACATATCCTTCCTTTTACACATCCATCCAATTGAACATCCAGCATATTACACATCCATCCGATTACACATCCATCCTATTGCACATCCATCAAATTACACATCCATCTTATTACACATCTATCCTATTACACATCTACCTATTACACATCCATCATATTACACATCAATCCTATTACACATCCATCTTATTACACATCCATGATATTACACATCCATCCTATTATACATCCATCATATTACTCATCCATTCTATTACACATCCATCTCATTACACCTCCATCATATTACACATCCATCATATTACACCTCCATCGTATTGCACATCCATCCTAGTACACATCCATTCTATTACACATCCATCGTATTACACATCCATCCTATTACACATCCAGCTTATTACACATCCGTCATAATACACATCCGTAATTTTAAAGATCCATCCGATTACACATCCATCTGATTGCATATCCATCATATTACACATCCATCCTGTTACACAGCCATCATATTACACATCCATCCTATTACACATCCATCGTATTACGCATCCATCCTATTACACATCCATCATATTACACAACCATTATATCACACATCCATCATATTAAACATCCATTCTATTACACATCCATCATATTACACATCCTTCCTTTTACACATCTATCCTATTACACATCCATCATATTACACATCCATCCTATTACACATCCATCGTATTACACAGCCATCCTATTACACATCCATCATATTACACATCCATCCTATTACACATCCATCCTATTACACATCCATCATATTATACATCAATCATATTACACAACCATCATATCACACATCCATCAAATTAAACATGCATCCTATTACACATCCATCCTATTACACATCAATCATATCACACATCCATCATTTTACACATCCATCCGATGACACATCCATTATATTACACATCCATCCTGTTACTCATTCATCCTATTAAACATCCATCCTATTACACATCCATCATATTGCACATCGTTCATATTACACATCCATCCTATAACACATCCATCATATTACACATTCATTGTATTACACATTCATTCTATTACACATCCATCATATGACACATCCATCCAATTACACAACATCATATTACATATCCAACCTATTACACATCCATCATATTACGCACCCACATATTATACATCTATCCTATTACACATCCATCATATTACACATCCATTCTATTAAACATCCATCCAATTACGCATCCATCATATTTCACATCCTTCCTATTACACATCCATCCTATTGCACATCCATTCTATTACGCAGCCATCATATTACACATCGTTCATATTACACATCCATCCGATAACACATCCATCATATTACATATTCATCCCATTACACATGCATCCTATTACACATCCATGCTATTAAACATCTATCATATTACACATCCGTCATAATACACATCCGCAATTTTACAGATCCATCCGATTCCACATCCATCCTATTACACATCCATCATATGACACATCCATCCAATTACACAACATCATATTACACATCCATCATATTACACATCCATCATATTACACATCCATCATATTATACATATATCTTATTACACCTCCATCCTACAACACATACATCCTATTACACATCCATCCTTGTACCCATCCATTAAATTACACATCCATCATATTACATATCCATCCTATAGCACATCATCAAATTACACATCCACCATATTACAGGTCCATCTTATTCCACATCCATCGTATTACATATCCATCACATTACGCATACATCCTATTGCACATCCATGTTATTAAATATCCATTTTGTTACACATCTATCCGATGTCACATCCATCATTTAACACATCCACCATATTACAGGTCCATCTTATTCCACATCCATCCTATTACACATCCAGCATATTATGCATCGTTCCTATTGTACATCCATCCTATTACCTATCCATCATTTTACACATCCATCATATTACACATTAATCCTATTGCACATCCATCCAATAACACAACCATCCTATTAAACATCCATCCTGTTACCTATCCATCACATTACACATCCATCATATTGCACATCCATTCTATTACACAACCATCATATTACACATCCTTCATAGTACAAATCCATCCTATGACACATACATCGTATTACGCATCCATCCTATTACACATCCATCATATTATTCATCCATCCGATTACACATCCACGCTATTACACATCCATCAGATTACACATCCATCATATTACACATCCATCATATTGCAAATCCATCCTAGTACACATCCATCATATTATACATCTATTCTATTACACATCCATCCTATTACACAGCCATCCTATTACACATCCATCCTATTGTACATCCATCTTATTACACATCCACCTTATTGCACATCCATCCTATTACACATCAATCATATTACACATTCATCATTTTACACATCCATCCGATTACACATCCATTATATTACACATCCATTCTGTTACTCATTCATCCTATTAAACATCCATCCTATTACACATCCATCATATTGCACATCGTTCATATTACACATCCATCCTATAACACATCCATCATATTACACATTTATCCTATTATACATTCAACCTATTACACATCCATCATATGACACATCCATCCAATTACACACCATCATATTACCTATCCATCACATTACACATCTATCATATTGCACATCCATTCTATTACACAACCATCATATTACACATCCTTCATAGTACACATCTATCCTATGACACATCCATCGTATTACGCATCCATCCTGTTACACATCCATCATCTTACTCATCCATCCGATTACACATCCACCCTATTACACATCCATCATATTACACATCCATCAGATTACACATCCATCCTATTACACATTTATCCTATTGCAAATCCACCTATTACACATTCATCATATTACACATCCATCCTATTACACATCCTTCACATTACACATCCATCATTTTGCACACCAATCCTATTGCACATCCATCATATTACACATCCATCATATTACACATCCATCCTATTACACATCCATCATTTGATACATCCATCATATTACTCATCCCTTCTATTACACATCCATCATATTACACATCCATGATATTACACATCCATCCTGTTACACATCCATCCTATTACTCATGCATCCTATTAAATATCCATCCGATTACACATCCATCATAATGCACATCGTTCATTTTGGACATCCATCCTATAACACATCCATCCTATTACAGATGCATCCTGTGACCCATCCATCCAATTACACATCCATCTCATGACACATCCATCCAATTACACATCATTCCATTACACATCGATCATATTACACATCCATCATATTACACATCCATCGCATTACACATCCATCATATTACACACACATCCTATGACACACACATCCTATGACACATCCATCTTATTACATATCCATCATGTCACACATCCATCCTATGACAAATTCATCGTTTTACACATCCATCCAATTGCACATCTATCCTGTTGCACATCCATCCTATTACACATCCATCCTATTACACATCCATCATATTACACATCCATCAAATTACACATCCATCCTATTACACATCCATCCGATTACACATCTATCCTATTACACATCCATCATATTACACATCCTTCCTTTTACACATCTATCCTATTACACATCCATCATATTGCACATCAATCCTATGAGATATCCATCCTATTGCACATGCATTCTCTTACACATGCATCATATTACACATCCATCCTATAACACATCCATCCTATTAAACATCCATGCCATTATACATCCTTCATATTACACATTCATCCTACTAAATATCCATCATATTACACATCCATCCAATTACACATGCATCCGATTATACATCCATGCTATTAAACATCTATCATATTAAACATCCGTCATAATACACATCCGTAATTTTACAGATCCATCCGATTACACATCCATCCGATTACATATCCATCATATTGCACATCCATCCTGTTACACAGCCATCATATTACACATCCTTCCTTTTACACATCTATCCTATTACACATCCATCATATTACACATCCATCCTATTACACATCCATCGTATTACACAGCCATCCTATTACACATCCATCATATTACACATCCATCCTATTACACATCCATCCTATTACACATCCATCATATTATACATCCATCATATTACACAACCATCATATCACACATCCATCAAATTAAACATGCATCCTATTACACATCCATCCTATTACACATCAATCATATTACACATTCATCATTTTACACATCCATCCGATTACACATCCATTATATTACACATCCATTCTGTTACTCATTCATCCTATTAAACATCCATCCTATTACACATCCATCATATTGCACATCGTTCATATTACACATCCATCCTATAACACATCCATCATATTACACATTTATCCTATTATACATTCAACCTATTACACATCCATCATATGACACATCCATCCAATTACACACCATCATATTACATATCCATCACATTACACATCTATCATATTGCACATCCATTCTATTACACAACCATCATGTTACACATCCTTCATAGTACACATCTATCCTATGACACATCCATCGTATTACGCATCCATCCTATTACACATCCATCATATTACTCATCCATCCGATTACACATCCACCCTATTACACATCCATCAGATTACACATCCATCATATTACACATCCATCATATTGCAAATCCATCCTAGCACACAGCCAGCCTA
This sequence comes from Pristiophorus japonicus, assembly GCF_044704955.1. Taxonomy (NCBI): domain Eukaryota; kingdom Metazoa; phylum Chordata; class Chondrichthyes; family Pristiophoridae; genus Pristiophorus; species Pristiophorus japonicus. The sequence goes on from NC_091987.1 coordinate 157,030,493, forward strand.
TTACACATCCATCCTATTATACATCCATCTTATTACACATCCATCCTATTGCACATCCATCCTATCACACATCAATCATATTACACATCAATCATTTTACACATCCATCCGATTACACATCCAATATATTACACATTCATCCTGTTACTCATTCATCCTATTAAACATACATCCTATTACACATCGATCATATTGCACATCGTTCATATTACACATCCATCCTATAACACATCCATCATATTACACATTCATCCTATTACACATTCATCCTAATACACATCCATCATATGACACATCCATCCAATTACACAACATCATATTATATATCCATCCTGTTACACATCCATCTATTACACATCAATCATATCACACATCCATCATTTTACACATCCTTCCGATTACACATCCATTATATTACACATCCATCCTATTACACATCCATCAGATTACACATTCATCATATTACACATCCATCATATTGCAAATCCATCCGAGTACACATCCATCATATTATACATCTATCCTATTACACATCCATCCTATTACACATCCATCAAATTACATATCCTTTCGATTACACATCATCAAATTACACATCCACCATATTACACGTCCATCTTATTCCACATCCATCGTAATACATATCCATCATATTACACATACATCCTATTGCACATTCATGTTATTACATATCCATTTTGTTACAGATCTAACCTCTGTCACATCCATCATTTTACACATCCATCCTATTATACATCCATCTTATTACACATCCATCCTATTGCACATCCATCCTATCACACATCAATCATATTACACATCAATCATTTTATACATCCATCCGATTACACATCCATTATATTACACATTCATCCTGTTACTCATTCATCCTATTAAGCATCCATCCTATTACACATCCATCATATTGCACATCGTTCATATTACACATCCATCCTATAACACATCCATCATATTACACATTCATCCTATTACACATTCATCCTAATACACATCCAGCATATGACACATCCATCCAATTACACAACATCATATTATATATCCATCCTATTACACACCCATCATTATACACATCCATCATATTATACATCTATCCTATTACACATCCATCGCATCACACATCCATTCTATTACACATCCATCCGATTATGCATCCATCATATTCCACATCCATCCTGTTACACAACCATCATATTACAGATCCATCGTATTACATATCCTTCCTTTTACACATCAATCCAATTGAACATCCAGCATATTACACATTCATCTATTACACATCCATCATATTACACATCCATCATATTACACTACCATCAAATTACACATCCATCCTATTACACATCGATCCTATTCCACATCTACCTATTACACATCCATCAAATTACACATCAATCCTATTACACATCCATCCTATTACATCTATCCTATCACACATCCATCATATTACACTTCCATCATATTGCACATCCATCATATTACACATCCATCAAATTACACATCCATCCTATTGCACATTTATCCTATTACAAATCTACCGATTACACATTCATCATATTACACATCCATCCTATTACACATCCTTCATATTACACATCCATTTTGCACACCAATCCTATTGCACATTCATCATATTACACATCCATCATATTACACATCCATCCTATTACACATCCATCATTTGATACATCCATCATATTACTCATCCCTTCTATTACACATCCATCATATTACACATCCATGATATTACACATCCATCCTATTACACATCCATCATATTGCACATCCATCCTCGTACACATCCATCATATTACACATCCATCATATTACACCTCCATCCTATTACACATCCATCCTATTACTCATGCATCCTATTAAATATCCATCCGATTACACATCCATCATAATGCACATCGTTCATTTTGGACATCCATCCGCTAACACATCCATCCTATTACAGATGCATCCTGTGACCCATCCATCCAATTACACATCCATCTCATTACACATCCATCCAATTACACATCATTCCATTACACATCGATCATATTACACATCCATCATATTACACATCCATCGCATTACACATCCATCATATTACACACACATCCTATGACACATCCATCTTATTACATATCCATCATGTCACACATCCATCCTATGACAAATTCATCGTTTTACACATCCATCCAATTGCACATCTATCCTGTTGCACATCCATCCTATTACACATCCATCCTATTACACATCCATCATATTACACATCCATCAAATTACACATCCATCCTATTACACATCCATCCGATTACACATCTATCCTATTACACATCCATCATATTACACGTCCATCATATTACACATCCATCCGATTACACATGCATCCTATTACACATCCATGCTATTAAACATCTATCACATTACACATCCGTCATAATACACATCCGTAATTTTATAGATTCATCCTATAACACATCCATCCAATTACGTGTCCATCTTATTGCACATCCATCCTGGTACACAGCCATCATATTACACATCCATCGTATTACACATCCTTCCTTTTGCACATCCATACTATTACACTTCCATCATTTTATACATCAATCCTATTGCACATCCATTCTCTTACACATGCATCATATTACACATCCATCCTATTACACATCCATCCTATTACACATCCATCATATTACACATCCATCACATTAAACATCCTTCATATTACACGTCCATCATTTTGCACACCCATCCTATTGCACATCCATCATATTACACATCCATCCTATTACACATCCATCATTTGATACATCCATCATATTACTCATCCCTTCTATTACACATCCATCATATTACACATCCATGATATTAAACATCCATCCTATTACTCATCCATCATATTGCACATCCATCCTCGTACACATCCATCATATTACACATCCATCATATTACACCTCCATCCTATTACACATCCATCCTATTACTCATGCATCCTATTAAATATCCATCCGATTACACATCCATCATAATGCACATCGTTCATTTTGGACATCCATCCGATAACACATCCATCCTATTACAGATGCATCCTGTGACCCATCCATCCAATTACACATCCATCTCATGACACATCCATCCAATTACACATCATTCCATTACACATCGATCATATTACACATCCATCATATTACACATCCATCACGTTACACATCCATCATGTTACACACACATCCTATGACACATCCATCTTAATACATATCCATCATGTCACACATCCATCCTATGACAAATTCATCGTTTTACACATCCATCCAATTGCACATCTATCCTGTTGCACATCCATCCTATTACACATCCATCCTATTACACATCCATCATATTACACATCCATCAAATTACACATCCATCCTATTACACATCCATCCGATTACACATCTATCCTATTACACATCCATCATATTACACATCCTTCCTTTTACACATCTATCCTATTACACATCCATCATATTGCACATCAATCTATGAGATATCCATCCTATTGCACATGCATTCTCTTACACATGCATCATATTACACATCCATCCTATAACACATCCATCCTATTAAACATCCATGCCATTATACATCCTTCATATTACACATTCATCCTACTAAATATCCATCATATTACACATCCATCCAATTACACATGCATCCGATTATACATCCATGCTATTAAACATCTATCATATTAAACATCCATCATAATACACATCCGTAATTTTACAGATCCATCCGATTACACATCCATCCGATTACATATCCATCATATTGCACATCCATCCTGTTACACAGCCATCATATTACACATCCATCATATTACACATCCTTCCTTTTACACATCTATCCTATTAACATCCATCATATTACACATCCATCCTATTACACATCCATCGTATTGCACAGCCATCCTATTACACATCCATCATATTACACATGCATCCTATTACACATCCATCCTATTACACATCCATCATATTATACATCCATCATATTACACAACCATCATATTACACATCCATCAAATTAAACATGCATCCTATTACACATCCATCCTATTACACATCAATCATATTACACATTCATCATTTTACACATCCATCCGATTACACATCCATTATATTACACATCCATTCTGTTACTCATTCATCCTATTAAACATCCATCCTATTACACATCCATCATATTGCACATCGTTCATATTACACATCCATCCTATAACACATCCATCATATTACACATTTATCCTATTATACATTCAACCTATTACACATCCATCATATGACACATCCATCCAATTACACACCATCATATTACATATCCATCCTATTACACATCCATCATAGTACACATCCATCAGATTATACATCTATCCAATTACACATCCATCGTATTACACATCCATTCTATTACACATCCATCCAATTACACATCCATTATATTTCACTTCCATCCTATTACACATCCATCCGAAAGCACATCCATCATATTACACATCCACCCTATTACCCATCCATCATATTAAACATCCATTATATTACACATCATCAAATTACACATCCACCATATTACACGTCCATCTTATTCCACATCCATCGTAATACATATCCATCACATTACACATACATCCTATTGCACATTCATGTTATTACATATCCATTTTGTTACAGATCCAACCTCTGTCACATCCATCATTTTACACATCCATCCTATTATACATCCATCTTATTACACATCCATCCTATTGCACATCCATCCTATCACACATCAATCATATTACACATCAATCATTTTATACATCCATCCGATTACACATCCATTATATTACACATTCATCCTGTTACTCATTCATCCTATTAAGCATCCATCCTATTACACATCCATCATATTGCACATCGTTCATATTACACATCCATCCTATAACACATCCATCATATTACACATTCATCCTATTACACATTCATCCTAATACACATCCAGCATATGACACATCCATCCAATTACACAACATCATATTATATATCCATCCTATTACACACCCATCATTATACACTTCAATCCCATTACACATCCATCACATTACACATCCATCATATTAAACATCCATCCTATTACTCAGCCATCATATTACACACCCATCCTATTACACATCCATCCAAAAGCACATCCATCATATTACACATCCACCCTATTACCCATCCATCATATTAAACATCCATTATATTACACATTCATCCTATTACACTTCAATCCCATTACACATCCATCACATTACACATCCATCATATTAAACATCCATCCTATTACTCAGCCATCATATTACACGTCCATCCTAATAACGATCCATCTTATTACAAATCCATCCTATTACACATCCATCATCTTACACATCCATCCTATTGCACATCCATTATATTACACATCCATCATATTGCACATCCATCTCATTACACATCCATCCTATTTCACATCCATCTTATTGCACATACATCCTATTGCCCATCATCCTATTACACATCCATTCTATTACTCATCCATCCTATAACACATCCATCCAATTACACATACATCCTATTACTCTTTCATCATAGTACACATCCATCAGATTACACATCCATGCTATTACATATCCTTCATATTACACTTCCATCCTATTACACATTCATCTTATTAAACATCCATCATATTACACATCCATCCTATTACAGATCCGTCCTTTTACACATCCATCCTATTACACATCATCATATCACATATTCATCCTATTACACATCCATCATATTACACATCCATCATATTACACATCCATCCTATTAAACATCCATCATATTACACATCCATCCTATTGCACATCCATCCTATAACACAGCCATCCTATTACATAGCCATCATATTACCCATCCATCGTATTACACATCCATCCCATAAGACACATCCATCTTATTAAACCCATCATATTACACATCCATCCTATTTCAGATCCATCCTTTTACACATCCATCCTATTACACGTCATCATATCACATATCCATCCTATTACACGTCCATCATATTACATATCCATCATATTACACAACCATCCTATTAAGCATCCATCATATTACACATCCATCCTAATGCATATCCATCCTATAACACAGCCATCCTATTACACAGCCATCCTATTACACATCTATCATATTACACATCTATCCCATAAGACATCATCATATTTCACATCCATCCGATTACACATCCATCCTATTACACATCTATCATATTACACATACGTCATATTACACATCCATCCTATAACACATTCATCATATTACACATCCATCCTATTTCCAATCCATCATATTACACATCCATCCTATTACACATCCATCATCTTACACATCCATCCTGTTGCACATCCATCATATTACACATCCATCCTATTACACATCCATCCTATTACACATCCATCATACTCCACATCCATCCAATTACACATCATTATATTACACATCCATCCTATTACACATCCATTGTATTACACATCCATCATATTGCACATCCATTCTATTACACATCTATCATATTAAACTTCTATCATATTACACATCCATCATATTACACATCCATAATATTACGCTTCCATCATATTACACATCCATCCTATTACACATCCATCATATTGCACATCCATCATAATACACATCCATCATAATACACATCCATCATATTACCCATCCATCATATTACACATTCAACCTAAAACACATCCATCCTATTATTCATCCATCCTATTACATCCATCATATTACACATGCATCCTATAACATATCCAGCCTATTACACATTCATCCTATTACACATATATCCTTTAACACATCCTTCCTATTACACATCCATTGTAATACACATCCATCCTGTAACACATCCATCATATTACACATCCATCCTATTACACATCCATCCTGTAACACATCCATCCTGTAACACATCCATCATATTACACATCCATCCTATAACACATCCATCATATTACACATCCATCCTATTACCAATCCATCCGATTACACATCATTATATTACACATCCATCCTATTACACATCCATTATATTACACATCCATCATATTGCACATCCATTCTATTACACATCTATCATATTAAACTTCTATCATATTACACATCCATCCTATTACACATCATCATATGACACATCCATACGAATACACATCATCATATTATACATCCATCCTATTACACATCCATCCTATTACACATCCATCATATTACGCATCCATCCTATTGCATATCCATCATATTACACCTCCATCCTTTCACATGATCAGATCGAGAGCAGGCGGCAGCAAAAAAATGTAAGCGATGGTTGCGCCACTGTGTCACGGGAAATTTATCTGAATTACCCTGTGTATGTACTAAACTATGGACATGGTCCCAAGTGGACCACCGGCACGGTGAAAGTTAATGATGGGAGTAGGGAGTTTGTCGTCAAACTAGACAATGGACAAATTGCAGAAATCACCTGGACCAAACGAGGCTGTGGTTAACAGACTGCCCTGAATAACCCACATTAGATACCACCTTTTTCGAGCCCACAACACACACCCAAAGGATCAACGACATACCCCCGGGCTAGGAAATTGAACCCATCACGCCCAACATCTCAGCTAGGCAAGGCTCACCCAGCAGCCCTTCAGAGCCAACAACACGCCAACCCAGCAAGGGCACAGCCAACACACCAGAAGAGACATTTGTACCAAGGCGGTGAACCAGAGAAAGAAAGGCTCCCAACCGCCTCACCTTCAAAATAGTTTTCCCTTTGACTTTGGGGGAAGTGATGGTGTGTATCGATAAAGCATGCACTTCCATGTTTCGCCACCAGGGAGTGCATCCCCTGAAGACCCAAGGGATCCCAGCATCCCTTGGGAGCACTGTATATAATCTGGCCCCTAAGGCCTGATCCTCACTCTGGAGTGTCTTAATACAGACTGAGAGCACTGTTACTTGAACCTCCCTTTGTGCAGTCTCATCTGTGTTAGGAACACAATAACGTCGAAAAGAAATGTGACCCCGAAAGCCAGAAAGAAGCTGAAATGCTGACTCGCTTTCTGCCAAAAATTCCTTTCACAAACATTTCTCTGACCGAAACTTCACAAAAGAAAAATGTTCCTTTCAAAGTCATTAAACCCGAATTTTCATGCAGCCGAATCTTTTGAATCAGATGCCTCTCGTTGTGCCAATTCAATCCATGTCCCTTTGCAATATTGTGCTTCCATGCACACTATGAATGTGCCATTAACTTATATAATCACACAATAAGGAAATGGTTACAGCATGGAAGAAGGCTATTCGGCCCATCGAGCCGTTGCCAACTCTCAACTCGTCCCACTCCCCCATCATTTACCCGCAGCTGTGCATTTATTTTCCTTCAGATTCTTGTCCAACTGCCTTTTGATAGATAAGATTAAATCAGCCTCCACCACCCTTTAAAGCATTGTATTTCAGATTCTAACTGCTTGCTGCTGAATGGCCACCTTCATTTCCTATCTATAAAGTCTGAGAAACACGGGATCAATTGCTGCCTCACTCACAACCTTGTTAAATAAAGCACCTTCATTCTATTCTCAGAACGCAAGCTCCTGGAGTGTAGTCCAGTTGTTGAGGTAAAAGCTGTGGCTTTTCCGTCGTGCAGTGGCTATCACGTTCGCCTAACCCGTGCAAAATCCCCGGTTCGAACCCGGGCGGAAATATTTTGCAAACCAGTGCAATTAATGATTAGAACAAATTGAGCAATTCATATTCGTGGTTAACAGAATGCAGTGTCCCATGGCGCTGTTGCATTTGTTGATTTCTCTGTACAATTCTGTACACACAGAAACTCAACACAGTATTTCTCACTCTCTTTCGTTTCCAGCCCTGACAGTGGAGAAACGCCATCTCAAACTGCACATTCCGTGCCTTCAGTTCAGCTGTGAGAGATTATTAAAGGATCCTGCCGCACTGCCTCGCTTCACAACAGAAACTAACAGCCACAAACAAACCTATCGACTAATCGCTCTTCCCCAGCTCCAGATTGAGTGAGGGCAGGAAGAGCCTCAACATTCCGGTCCCGCATCTCTAATCAGCCGCTGCCGGCGGAAAGCGACGAATGCAGCATCAACACTGGCTGACCGACTATCATGTTATAAGATGCCACAGTTCGAACCAAAACTCCCCATACACCGAACAGCAGTCTCATCAGACTCTTAATCTTAGGTTCCTGATATGGAGCCCTGCTTACACGAAAATGTTTTCACTGGAAGCACTATTCATTAGCTGATCGCCTCGTTTTGCATCATGAAATTAATACTAACCAATCATACACATCCATCCGACTACACATCCATCCTATTACACATCCATCCTATTACACATCCATCATATGACTCATCCATCTTATTACACATCCATCCTATTACACATCCATCAAATTACATATCCTTTCTATTACACATCAGCAAATTACACATCCACCATATTACACGTCCATCTTATTCCACATCCATCGTAATACATATCCATCACATTACGCATACAACCTATTGCACATTTATGTTATTACATATCCATTTTGTTACAGATCCATCCTCTGTCACATCCATCATTTTACACATCCATCCTATTATACATCCATCTTATTACACATCCATCCTATTGCACATCCATCCTATCACACATCAATCATATTACACATCAATCATTTTACACATCCATCCGATTACACATCCATTATATTACACATTCATCCTGTTACTCATTCATCCTATTAAGCATCCATCCTATAACACATCCATCATATTACACATTCATCCTATTACACATTCATCCGAATACACATCCAGCATTGGACACATCCATCCAATTACACAACATCATATTATATATCCATCCTATTACACATTCATCATTATACACATCCATCATATTATACATCTATCCTATTACACATCCATCGCATTACACATCCATTCTATTACACATCCATCCGATTATGCATCCATCATATTTCACATCCATCCTGTGACACAGCCATCATATTACAGATCCATCGTATTACATATCCTTCCTTTTACACCTCAATCCAATTGAACATCCAGCATATTACACATCCATCTATTACACATCCATCATATTACACATCCATCATATTACACTTCCATCAAATTACACATCCATCCTATTACACATCGATCCTATTCCACATCTACCTATTACACATCCATCAAATTACACATCAATCCTATTACACATCCATCCTATTACACATCTATCCTATCACACATCCATCATATTACACCTCCATCCTATTACACATCCATCATATTACACATCCATCATATTACACATCCATCAACTTACACATCCATCCTATTACACATTTATCCTATTACAAATCTACCTATTACACATCCATCATATTACACATCCATCCTATTACACATCCTTCATATTACACGTCCATCATTTTGCACACCCATCCTATTGCACATCCATCATTTGATACATCCATCATATTACTCATCCCTTCTTTTTCACATCCATCATATTACACATCCATGATATTACACATCCATCCTATTACACCTCCATCATATTGCACATCCATCCTCGTACACATCCATCATATTACACCTCCATCATATTGCACATCCATCCTCGTACACATCCATCATATTACACATCCATCATATTACACCTCCATCCTATTACACATCCATCCTATTACTCATGCATCCTATTAAATATCCATCCGATTACACATCCATCATAATGCACATCGTTCATTTTGGACATCCATCCTATAACACATCCATCCTATTACAGATGCATCCTGTGACCCATCCATCCAATTACACATCCATCTCATTACACATCCATGCAATTACACATCATTCCATTACACATCGATCCTATTACACATCCATCATATTACACATCCATCGCATTACACATCCATCATATTACACACACATCCTATGACACATCCATCTTATTACATATCCATCATGTCACACATCCATCCTATGACAAATTCGTCGTTTTACACATCCATCCTATGACACATCCATCTTATTACACATCCATCCAATTGCACATCTATCCTGTTGCACATCCATCCTGTTACACATCAATCCTATTACACATCCACCCTATTCCACATCCATCAGATTACACATCCATCATATTACACATCCATCATATTGCAAATCCATCCTAGTACACATCCATCATATTATCCATCTATCCTATTATACATCCATCCTATTACACAGCCATCCTATTACACATCCATCCTATTATACATCCATCTTATTACACATCCATCCTATTGCACATCCATCCTATCACACATCAATCATATTACACATCAATCATTTTACACATCCATCCGATTACACATCCAATATATTACACATTCATCCTGTTACTCATTCATCCTATTAAACATCCATCCTATTACACATCCATCATATTGCACATCGTTCATATTACACATCCATCCTATTACACATCCATCTTATTACACATCCATCAAATTACATATCCTTTCTATTACACCATCAAATTACACATCCACCATATTACACATCCATCTTATTCCACATCCATCGTAATACATATCCATCACATTACACATACATCCTATTGCACATTCATGTTATTACATATCCATTTTGTTACAGATCCAACCTCTGTCACATCCATCATTTTACACATCCATCATATTACACATCAATCATTTTACACATCCATCCGATTACACATCCATTATATTACACATTCATCCTGTTACTCATTCATCCTATTAAGCATCCATGCTATTACACATCCATCATATTGCACATCGTTCATATTACACATCTATCCTATAACACATCCATCATATTACACATTCATCCCAATACACATCCAGCATATGACACATCCATCCAATTGCACAACATCATATTATACATCCATCCTATTACACATCCATCATTATACACATCCATCATATTATACATCGATCCTATTACACATCCATCGCATTACACATCCATTCTATGACACATCCATCCGATTATGCATCCATCATATTTCACATCCATCCTATTACACAGCCATCACATTACAGATCTATCGAATTACATATCCTTCCTTTTACACATCGATCCAATTGAACATCCAGCATATTACACATCCATCTATTACACATCCATCATTTTACACATCCATCATATTACACTTCCATCAAATTACACATCCATCCTATTACACATCGATCCTATTCCACATCTACCAATTACACATCCATCAAATTACACATCCATCCTATTACACATCTACCTATCACACATCCATCATATTACACCTCCATCCTATTACTCATGCATCCTATTAAATATCCATCTGATTACACATCCATTATAATGCACATCGTTCATTTTGGGCATCCATCCTATAACACATCCATCCTATTACAGATGCATCCTATGACCCATCCATCCAATTACACATCCATCTCATTACACATCCATCCAATTACACATCATTCCATTACACATCGATCATATTACACATCCATCATATTACACATCCATCACATTACACATCCATCATATTACACACACATCCTATGACACATCCATCTTATTACATATCCATCATGTCACACATCCATCCTATGACAAATTCATCATTTTACACATCCATCCTATGACACATCCATCTTATTCCACATCCATCCAATTGCACATCCATCCGATTACACATCCATCCGATTACACATCTATCCTATTACACATCCATCATATTACACACCCATCCTATTACACATCCATCATATTACACGTCCATCATATTACACATCCATCCAATTATACATGCATCCTATTACACATCCATGCTGTTAAACATCTATCATATTACACATCCGTCATAATACACATCCGTAATTTTACAGATTCATCCGATAACACATCCATCCAATTACGTGTCCATCTTATTGCACATCCATCCTGTTATACAGCCATCATATTACACATCCATCGTATTACACATCCTTCCTTTTGCACATCCATACTATTGCACTTCCATCATTTTATACATCAATCCTATTACACATCCATCCTATTACACATCCATCATATTACACATCCATCATATTAAACATCCTTCATATTACACGTCCATCATTTTGCACACCCATCCTATTGCACATCCATCATATTACACATCCTTTCTGTTACTCATTCATCCTATTAAACATCCATCCTATTACACATCCATCATATTGCACATCGTTCAAATTACACATCCATCCTATAACACATCCATCTTATTACACATCCATCCAATTACACACCATCATATTACATATCCATCCTATTACACATCCATCATATTACACATCCATCCTATTACACATTCTTTCTATTACACAGCCATCATATTACACAACCCTCATATCACACATCCATCATATCATACAACTATCCTATTACACATCCATCCTATAACACATCCATCCTATTACACATCCATCCTTACACATCATCAAATTACACATCCATCCTATTACCCATCCATCATATTACACATCCATCATATTACATATCCATCCTATTACATATCATCAAATTACACATCCACCATATTACACATCCATCTTATTCCACATCCATCGTATTACATATCCATCACATTACCCATACATCCTATTGCACATTCATGTTATTACATTTCCATTTTGTAACACATCATCCGATGTCCCGTCCATCATTTTACACATCCATCCTTTTATACATCCATCTTATTACACATCCATCCTATTGCACATTAATCCTATTACACATCAATCATATTACACATCAATCATATTACACATTCATCCTACTAAATATCCATCATATTACACATCCATCCTATTACACATGCATCCTATTACAAATCTATGCTATTAAACATTTATCATATTACACATCCGTCATAATACACATCCGTAATTTTACAGATCCATCCGATTACACATCCATCCGATTACATATCCATCATATTGCACATCCATCCTGTTACACAGCCATCATCTAACACATCCTTCCTTTTACACATGTATCCTATTACACATCCATCATATTACACATCCATCCTATTACACATCCTTCGTATTACACATCCATCCTAATACACATCCATCCTATTACACATCCATCATATTGCACATCAATCCTATGAGATATCCATCCTATTGCACATGCATTCTCTTACACTTGCATCATATTACACATCCATCCTATAACACACCAATCCTATTAAACATCCATGCCATGATACATCCTTCATATTACACATTCATCCTACTAAATATCCATCATATTACACAACCATCCAATTACACATGCATCCGATCACACATCATTGCTATTAAACATCTATCATTTTACACATCCGTCATAATACACATCCGTAATTTTACAGATCCATCCGATTACACATCCATCCGATTACATATCCATCATATTGCACATCCATCTTGTTACACAGCCATCATATTACACATCCATCATATTACACATCCATCCTATTACACATCCATCGTATTACACATCCATCCTATTACACATCCATCATATTACACATCCATCCTATTACACATCCATCCTATTACACATCCATCATATTACACATCCATCATATTACACAACCATCATATCACACATCCATCAAATTAAACATGCATCCTGTTACACATCCATCCTATTACACATCAATCATATTACACATCCATCATTTTACACATCCATCCGATTACACATCCATTTTATTACACATCCATTCTGTTACTCATTCATCCTATTAAACATCCATCCTATTACACATCCATCATATTGCACATCGTTCAAATTACACATCCATCCTATAACACATCCATCTTATTACACATCCATCCAATTACACACCATCATATTACATATCTATCCTATTACACATCCATCATATTACACATCCATCCTATTACACATTCTTCCTATTACACAGCCATCATATTACACAACCCTCATATCACACATCCATCATATCATACAACTATCCTATTACACATCCATCCTATAACACATCCATCCTATTACACACCATCATATTACATATCTATCCTATTACACTTCCATCATATTACACATCCATCCTATTACACATTCTTCCTATTACACAGCCATCATATTACACAACCCTCATATCACACATTCATCATATCATACAACTATCCTATTACACATCCATCCTATAACACATCCATCCTATTACACATCCATCCTATTACACATCATCAAATTACACATCCATCCTATTACCCATCCATCATATTACACATCCATCATATTACATATCCATCCTATTACATATCATCAAATTACACATCCACCATATTACACGTCCATCTTATTCCACATCCATCGTATTACATATCCATCACATTACACATACATCCTATTGCACATTCATGTTAGTACATATCCATTTTGTTACACATCATCCGATGTCCCGTCCATCATTTTACACATCCATCCTATTATACATCCATCTTATTACACATCCATCCTATTGCACATTCATCCTATTACACATCAATCATATTACACATCAATCATATTTCACATTCATCCTACTAAATATCCAACATATTACACATCCATCCTTTTACACATGCATCCTATTACAAATCCATGCTATTAAACATTTATCATATTCCATATCCGTCATAATACACATCCGTAATTTTACAGATCCATCCGATTACACATCCATCCGATTACATATCCATCATATTGCACATCCATCCTGTTACACAGCCATCATATTACACATCCTTCCTTTTACACATGTATCCTATTACACATCCATCATATTACACATCCATCCTATTACACATCCTTCGTATTACACATCCATCCTAATACACATCCAGCCTATTACACATCCATCATATTGCACATCAATCCTATGAGATATCCATCCTATTGCACATGCATTCTCTTACACATGCATCATATTACACATCCATCCTATAACACATCCATCCTATTCAACATCCATGCCATGATACATCCTTCATATTACACATTCATCCTACTAAATATCCATCATATTACACAACCATCCAATTACACATGCATCCGATTACACATCCATGCTATTAAACATCTATCATATTACACATCCGTCATAATACACATCCGTAATTTTACAGATCCATCCGATTACACATCCATCCGATTACATATCCATCATATTGCACATCCATCCTGTTACACAGCCATCATAATACACATCCATCATATTACACATCCATCCTATTACACATCCATCGTATTACACAGCCATCCTATTACACATCCATCATATTACACATCCATCCGATTACACATCCATCCTATTACACATCCATCATACACATCCATCATATTACACAACCATCATATCACACATCCATCAAATTAAACATGCATCCTGTTACACATCCATCCTATTACACATCAATCATATTACACATCCATCATTTTACACATCCATCCGATTACACATCCATTATATTACACATCCATTCTGTTACTCATTCATCCTATTAAACATCCATCCTATTACACATCCATCATATTGCACATCTTTCAAATTACACATCCATCCGATAACACATCCATCTTATTACACATCCATCCAATTACACACCATCATATTACATATCCATCCTATTACACATCCATCATATTACACATCCATCCTATTACACATTCTTCATATTACACAGCCATCATATTACACAACCCTCATATCACACATCCATCATATCATACAACTATCCTATTATACATCCATCCTATAACACATCCATCCTATTACACATCCATCCTATTACACATCATCAAATTACACATCCATCCTATTACCCATCCATCATATTACACATCCTTCATATTACATATCCATCCTGTTACATATCATCAAATTACACATCCACCATATTACACATCATCTTATTCCACATCCATCGTATTACATATCCATCACATTACACATACATCCTATTGCACATTCATGTTATTACATATCCATTTTGTTACACATCATTTTACACATCCATCCTATTATACATCCATCTTATTACACATCCATCCTATTGCACATTCATCCTGTTACACATCAATCATATTAAACATCAATCATATTCCACATTCATCCTACTAAATATCCATCATATTACACATCCATCCTATTACACATGCATCCTATTACAAATCCATGCTATTAAACATCTATCATATTACACATCCGTCATAATACACATCCGTAATTTTACAGATCCATCCGATTACATATCCATCATATTGCACATCCATCCTGTTACACAGCCATCATATTACACATCCTTCCTTTTACACATGTATCCTATTACACATCCATCATATTACACATCCATCCTATTACACATCCTTCGTATTACACAGCCATCCAATTACACATCCATCATATTACACATCCATCCTATTACACATCCATCCTATTAAACATCCTTGCTATTAAACATCTATCATATTACATATCCGTCATAATACACATCCGTAATTTTACAGATCCTTCCGATTACACATCCATCCGATTACATATCCATCATATTGCACATCCATCCTGTTACACAGCCATCATATTACACATCCTTCCTTTTACACATGTATCTTATTACACATCCATCATATTACACATCCATCCTATTACACATCCTTCGTATTACACAGCCATCCTATCACACATCCATCATATTACACATCCATCCTATTACACATCCATCCTATTACACATCCTTGCTATTAAACATCTATCATATTACATTTCCGTCATAATACACATCCGTAATTTTACAGATCCTTCCAATTACACATCCATCCGATTACATATCCATCATATTGCACATGCATACTGTTACACAGCCATCATGTTACACATCCATCGTATTACACAACCTTCTTTTACACATCTATCCTATTACACATCCATGATATTACACATCCATCCTATTACACATCCTTCATATTACACAGCCATCCTATTACACATCCTTCATATTACACAGCCATCCAATTACACATCCATTATATTACACATCCATTCTGTTACTCATTAATCCTATTAAACATCTATCCTATTACACATCCATCATATTGCACATCGTTCAAATTACACATCCATCCTATAACACATCCATCTTATTACACATCCATCCAATTACACACCATCATATTACATATCCATCCTATTACACATCCATCATATTACACATCCATCCTATTACACATCCTTCCTATTACATAGCCATCATATTACACAACCCTCATATCACACATCCATCATATCATACAACTATCCTATTACACATCCATCCTATTACACATCCATCCTATTACACATCATCAAATTACACATCCATCCTATTACCCATCGATCATATTACACATCCATCATATTACATATCCATCCTATTACACATCATCAAATTACACATCCACCATATTACACGTCCATCTTATTCCACATCCATCGTATTACATATCCATCACATTACACATACATCCTATTGCACATTCATCCTCTCACACATCAATCATATTACACATCAATCATATTCCACATTCATCCTACTAAATATCCATCATATTACACATCCATCCTATTACACATGCATCCTATTACAAATCCATGCTATTAAACATCTATCATATTACACATCCGTCATAATACACATCCGTAATTTTACAGATCCATCCGATTACACATCCATCCGATTACATATCCATCATATTGCACATCCATCCTGTTACACAGCCATCATATTACACATCCTTCCTTTTACACATGTATCCTATTACACATCCATCATATTACACATCCATCCTATTACACATTCTTCGTATTACGCAGCCATCCTATTACACATCCATCATATTACACATCCATCCTATTACACATCCATCCTACGAAACATCCTTGCTATTAAACATCTATCATATTATATATCCGTCATAATACACATCCGTAATTTTACAGATCCTTCCGATTACACATCCATCCGATTACATATCCATCATATTGCACATCCATCCTGTTACACAGCCATCATATTACACATCCTTCCTTTTACACATGTATCCTATTACACATCCATCATATTACACATCCATCCTATTACACATCCTTCGTATTACACAGCCAACCTATTACACATCCATCATATTACACATCCATCCTATTACACATCCATCCTATTACACATCCTTGCTATTAAACATCTATCATATTACATTTCCGTCATAATACACATCCGTAATTTTACAGATCCTTCCGATTACACATCCATCCGATTACATATCCATCATATTGCACATGCATACTGTTACACAGCCACCATATTACGCATCCATCTCATTACACAACCTTCCTTTTGCACATCTATCCTATTACACATCCATCATATTACACATCCATCCTATTGCACATCCTTCATATTACACAGCCATCCTATTACACATCCTTCATATTACACAGCCATCCAATTACACATCCATCATATTACACATCCATCCTATTACACATCCATCATATTACACATCCATCCTATTACACATGCATCCTATTACACATCCATGCTATTAAATAGCTATCATATTACACATCCGTCATAATACACATCCGTAATTTTACAGATCCTTCCGATTACACATCCATCCGATTACATATCCATCATATTGCACATGTATACTGTTACACATCCATCCTATTACACATCCTTGCTATTAAACATCTATCATATTACATATCCGTCATAATACACATCTGTAATTTTACAGATCCTTCCGATTACACATCCATCCGATTACATATCCATCATATTGCACATCCATACTGTTACACAGCCATCATATTACACATCCATCATATTACACAACCTTCCTTTTACACATCTATCCTATTACAGATCCATCATATTACACATCCATCCTATTACACATCCTTCATATTACACAGCCATCCTATTACACATCCATCATGTTACACATCCATCCTATTACACATCCATCATATTACACATCCATCATATTACACAACCATCATATCACACATCCATCATATTAAACATGCATCCTATTCCACATCCATCCTATTACACATCAATCATATTACACATCCATCATTTTACACATCCATCCGATTACACATCCATTATATTACACATCCATTCTGTTACTCATTCATCCTATTAAACATCCATCCTATTACACATCCATCATATAGCACATCGTTCATATTACACATCCATCCTATAACACATCGATCATATTACACATTTATCCTATCATACATTCAACCTATTACACATCCATCATATGACACATCCATCCAATTACACAACATCATATTACATATCCATCGTATTACACATCCATCATATTACACATCCATCAGATTATACATCTATCCGATTACACATCCATCGTATTACACATCCATTCTATTACACATCCATCCGATTACGCATCCATCATATTTCACATCCGTCCTATTACACATCTATCCGATTACACATCCTTCCTATTACACATCCATCCTATTACACATCGATCATATTACACATCCATCCTATTACACAGCCATCATATTATACAACCCTCATATCACACATCCATCATATCATACAACTATCCTATTGCACATCCATCCTATAACACATCCATCCTATTACACATCCATCCTATTACACATCATCAAATTACACATCCATCATATTAAACGTCCATATTATTCCACATCCATCGTATTACATATCCATCACATTCCCCATATATCCTATTGCGCATCCATGTTATTACATATCCATTTTGTTACACATCCATCCTATGTCACATCCCTCATTTTACACATCCATCCTATTATACATCCATCTTATTACACATCCATCCTATTGCACATCCATCCTATTACACACCGATCCTATTGCACATCATCATATTACAATTCCATCCAATTATACATCCATCATATTACACATCCATCCTATTGTACATCCATCCTATTGCACAATCATCCTATTACACATCCCTGATATTACACATCCATCATATTACACATCCATCCTCTTACCTATCCATCATATTACACATCTATCATATTACACATTAATCCTATTGCACATCCATACTGTTACACAGCCATCATATTACACATCCATCATATTACACAACCTTCCTTTTACACATCTATCCTATTACAGATCCATCATATTACACATCCATCCTATTACACATCCTTCATATTACACAGCCATCCTATTACACATCCATCATATTACACATCCATCCTATTACACATCCATCATATTACACATCCATCATATTACACAACCATCATATCACACATCCATCATATTAAACATGCATCCTATTCCACATCCATCCTATTACACATCAATCATATTACACATCCATCATTTTACACATCCACCCGATTACACATCCATTATATTACACGTCCATTCTGTTACTCATTCATCCTATTAAACATCCATCCTATAACACATCGATCATATTACACATTTATCCTATCATACATTCAACCTATTACACATCCATCATATGACACATCCATCCAATTACACAACATCATATTACATATCCATCGTATTACACATCCATCATATTACACATCCATCAGATTATACATCTATCCGATTACACATCCATCGTGTTACACATCCATTCTATTACACATCCATCCGATTACGCATCCATCATATTTCACATCCGTCCTATTACACATCTATCCGATTACACATCCATCCTATAACACATCTATCCTATTACACATCCATCCTATTACACATCATCAAATTACACGTCCATCATATTAAACGTCCATATTATTCCACATCCATCACATTCCACATATATCCTATTGCGCATCCATGTTATTACATATCCATTTTGTTACACATCCATCCTATGTTACATCCATCATTTTACACATCCATCCTATTATACATCCATATTATTACACATCCATCCTATTGCACATCCATCGTATTACACACCGATCCTATTGCACATCATCATATTACAATTCCATCCAATTATACATCCATGATATTACACATCCATCCTATTGTACATCCATCCTATTGCACAATCATCCTATTACACATCCCTGATATTACACATCCATCATATTACACATCCATCCTCTTACCTATCCATCATATTACACATCTATCATATTACACATTAATCCTATTGCACATCCATCCTATAACACAGCCATCCTATTAAACATCCATCTTGTTACCTATCCATCACATTACACATCTATCATATTGCACATCCATCCTATTACACAACCATCATATTACACATCCTTCATATTACACATCCATCCTATTATACATCCATCTTATTACACATCCATCCTATTGCACATCCATCCTATTACACATCGATCCTATTGCACATCATCATATTACAATTCCATCCAATTATACATCCATCATATTACACATCCATCCTATTGTACATCCATCCTATTGCACAATCATCCTGTTACACATCCCTGATATTACACATCCATCATATTACATATCCATCCTCTTACCTATCCATCATATTACACATCCATCATATTATACATTAATCCTATTGCACATCCATCCTATAACACAGCCATCCTATTAAACATCCATCTTGTTACCTATCCATCACATTACACATCTATCATATTGCACATCCATCCTATTACACAACCATCATACTACACATCCTTCATATTACACATCCATCCTATTACACATCCATCATATTACGCATCCATCCTATTACACATCCATCATATTACTCATCCATCCTATTACATATCCACCCTATTACACATCCATCATGTTGCAAATCCATCCTAGTGCACATCCATCATATTACACATCCATCCTATTAAACATCCATCCAATTACACATCCATCCTATTACCCATCCACCATCTTACACATCCATCATATTACATATCCATCCTATTACACATCATCAAATTACACATCCACCATATTACACGTCCATCTTATTCCACATCCATCGTATTACATATCCATCACATTATGCATACATCCTTTTGCACATTCATGTTATTACATATCCATTTTGTTACACATCATCTGATGTCACGTCCATCATTTTACACATCCATCCTATTACAGATCCATCATATTACACATCCGTCATATTATACATCCATCCTATTACACATCCATCCTATTACACATCCATCATATCACACTTCCATCATATTAAACATCGATCTTATTACACATCCATCATATTATACATTAATCCTATGACATATCCATCATATTACAAATCCATCATATTATGCATACATCATATTACACATCCATCATATAACTCATCCATCATATTACACATCCATGATTTTACACATACATCCTATTAAACATCCATCATATTACACATCCATGATTTTCCCCATCTATCCTATTTCATATCAATCATATTACACATCAATCCTATTACAGATCCACCATATTACACATCCATCCTATTACACATCCTTCCTATTAAACATCCATCAGATTGCACCTCCATCCAATGACACATCCATGCTATTTCACAACCATCATATTACACATCCTTCCTATTACACATTCATCACATTACATATCCATCCGATTACACATCAACCATATTACACATCCATCCTATTACACAACAGTCATATTAAACATCCATCCTATTACACATCCATTATTTTACACCTCTATCACGTTGAACATCCATCATATTACACAGCCATCATATTACACTTCCATCGTATTACACATGCATCCTATTGCACATCCATTACATTACATATCCATCATATTACACATCCGTCCTATTACACATCCATCATATTACACATCCATCCTATTACACATGCATTCTATTACACATCCATCATATTACTCATCCATCATATTACACATCCATCCAATTACACATCCATCATATTACACAACCATCACATTGAACATCCATCCTATTGCACATTCATCACATTACACATTCATCACATTACACATCCATCATATTACACATCCTTCCTATTACACATTCATCACATTAAATATCCATCCGATTACACATCCACCATATTACACATCCATCCAATTACACTTCCATCGTATTACACATCCATCATATCACACTGCCATTATATTAAACATCGATCTTATTACACATCCATCATATTATACATTAATCCTATGATATATCCATCATATTACAAATCCATCATATTACGCATACATCATATTACACATCCATTATATAACTCATCCATCATATTACACATCCATGATTTTACAGATACATCCTATTAAACATCCATCATATTACACATCCATGATTTTCCCCATCTATTCTATTTCATATCAATCATATTACACATCCATCCTATTACAGATACACCATATTACACATCCATCAAATTACACATCCATCCTATTGCACTTCCACCACGTTACACATCCATCATAATACATATCCGTCATATTACACATCCATCATATTACACATACATCCTATTACACATTCATAATGTTACACATTAATCCGATTACACAACCATCATATTACACGTCCATCTTATTACACATCCATCCTATTACACATCCATCCTATTATATTTCCATCCTATTATATATCAATCCTATTACACATCCATCATATTACACAACCATTATATTACACATCCATCCTATTACACATGCATCCTATTGCACATCCATCATATTACACGTCCATCTTATTACACATCCATCTTATTTCACATCCATCCTATTACACATCCATCCTATTACACATCCATCCTATTACTCATACATCCTGTTACACATCCATGGTTTTACACATCCATCCTATTACACATGCATCCTATTGCACATCCATCGTATTACACATCCATCTTATTTCACATCCATCCTATTACACATCCATCCTATTACACATCCATCCTATTACTCATACATCCTGTTACACATCCATCCTATTACACATCCATCCTATTACACATCCATCATATTACACACCCATTCTGCATCCATCCTAATACACATCCATCATATTACACATCCATCCGATTATACATCAATCCTATTACACATCTATCATATCACACATCCATCCTATTACACATCCATCATATTATACTTCCATCCTATTACACATCCATCATATTACACATCCCTCCTATTACACATCCATCAAATTACACATCCATCCTATTGCACTTCCACCACGTTACACATCCGTCATAATACATATCCGTCATATTACACATCCATCATATTACACATACATCCTATTACACATTCATAATGTTACACATTAATCCGATTACACAACCATCATATAACACGTCCATCTCATTACACATCCATCATATTACACTTCCATCCTATTACACATTCATCCTATTACACATCCATCCTATTATATTTCCATCCTATTATATATCAATCCTATTACACATCCATCATATTACACAACCATTATATTACACATCCATCCTATTACACATGCATCCAATTGCACATCCATCATATTACACGTCCATCTTATTACACATCCATCTTATTTCACGTCCATCCTATTACACATCCATCCTATTACACATCCATCCTATTACTCATACATCCTGTTACACATCCATGGTTTTACACATCCATCCTATTACACATGCATCCTACTGCACATCCATCGTATTACACATCCATCTTATTTCACATCCATCCTGTTACACATCCATCCTATTACACATCCACCCTATTACACATCCATCATATTACACATCCATTCTACATCCATCCACATACACATCCATCATATTACACATCCATCCTATTACACATCCATCATATTACACATCCCTCCTATTACACATCCATCAAATTACACATCCATCCTATTACACATGCATCCTATTGCACATCCATCGTATTACACATCCATCTTATTTCACATCCATCCTGTTACTCATCCATCCTATTACACATCCATCCTATTACTCATACATCCTGTTACACATCCATCCTATTTCACATCCATCCTATTACACATCCATCATATTACACATCCATTCTACATCCATCCACATACACATCCATCATATTACACATCCATCCTATTATACATCAATCCTATTACACATCTATCATATCACACATCCATCCTATTACACATCCATCATATTATACTTCCATCCTATTACACATCCATCATATTACACATCCCTCCTATTACACATCCATCAAATTACACATCCATCCTATTGCACATCCACCACATTACACATCTGTCATAATACATATCCGTCATATTACATACCATTATATTACACATCTATCCTATTACATATCCATATTACACATCCATCATATTACACGTCCATCCTATTACACATGCATCCTATTGCACATCCATCATATTACACGTCCATCATATTATACTTCCATCATATTACACATCCATCCTATTTCACATCCATCCTATTACTCATCCATTATATTACACATCCATCATATTACACATCCATCTGATTACCGATCCATCATATTACAAATCCATCCTGTTACACATCCATCCTATTACACATCCATCCTATTGCACATCTATCCTATTACACATCCATCAAATTACACATCCATCCTATTGCACATCCATCCTATTATACATCCATCCTATTACACATCCATCATATTACACATCCATCCTATTTAACATCCATCCTATTTAACATCCATCCTATTACACATCCATCATATTACACCTCCATCCTATTACACATCCATCCTATTACACATCCATCCGATGACACATCCATCATATTACACATCCTTCTTTTTACACATCCATCATATTACACATCCATTCTATTATACATAAATCCTATTACACATCCATCCTATTACACATCCATCAAATTACACATCCATCCGATTGCACATCCATCCTATTATACATCCATCCTAATTACACATCCATCGTATTACACCTGCATCCTATTACACATCCATCCTGTTACACATCCATCCGATGACACATCCATCATATTACACATCCTTCTTTTTACACATCCATCATATTACAAATCCATCATATTACACATCCATTCTATTATACATCAATCCTATTACACATCCATCATATTACACATTAATCCGATTACACATCCATCCTATTACACATCCATCCTATTACACATCCATCATATTACAAATCCATCATATTACGCATACATCATATTACACATCCATTATATAACTCATCCATCATATTACACATCCATGATTTTACAGATACATCCTATTAAACATCCATCATATTACACATCCATGATTTTCCCCTTCTATCCTATTTCATATCAATCATATTACACATCCATCCTATTACAGATACACCATATTACACATCCATCCTATTACACATCCTTCCTATTAAACATCCATCAGATTGCACCTCCATCCAATGATACATCCATGCTATTTCACATCCATCATATTACACATCAATCCTGTTACACATCCACCATATTGCACATTCATCCTATTATACATCCATCCTATTGCACATCCTTCATATTACACATCCATCTTATTTAACATCGATCCTATTACACATCCATCATATGACACCTCCATCCGATTACACATCCATCCTATGACACATCCATCCTATTACACATCCATCATATTACACACCCATTCTGCATCCATCCTAATACACATCCATCATATTACACATCCATCCGATTATACATCAATCCTATTACACATCTATCATATCACACATCCATCCTATTACACATCCATCATATTATACTTCCATCCTATTACACATCCATCATATTACACATCCCTCCTATTACACATCCATCAAATTACACATCCATTCTATTGCACTTCCACCACATTACACATCCGTCATAATACATATCCGTCATATTACACATCCATCATATTACACATTCATAATGTTACACATTAATCCGATTACACAACCATCATATTACACGTCCATCTTATTACACATCCATCATATTACACATCCATCCTATTATATTTCCATCCTATTATATATCAATCCTATTACACATCCATCATATTACACAACCATTATATTACACATCCATCCTATTACACATGCATCCAATTGCACATCCATCATATTACACGTCCATCTTATTACACATCCATCTTATTTCACATCCATCCTATTACACATCCATCCTATTACACATCCATCCTATTACTCATACATCCTGTTACACATCCATGGTTTTACACATCCATCCTATTACACATACATCCTATTGCACATCCATCGTATTACACATCCATCTTATTTCACATCCATCCTATTACACATCCATCCTTATTACACATCCATCCTATTACTCATACATCCTGTTACACATCCATCCTATTACACATCCATCCTATTACACATCCATCATATTACACATCCATTCTACATCCATCCACATACACATCCATCATATTACACATCCATCCTATTATACATCAATCCTATTACACATCTATCATATCACACATCCATCCTATTACACATTCATAATGTTACACATTAATCCGATTACACAACCATCATATTACACGTCCATCTTATTACACATCCATCATATTACACATCCATCCTATTATATTTCCATCCTATTATATATCAATCCTATTACACATCCATCATATTACACAACCATTATATTACACATCCATCCTATTACACATGCATCCAATTGCACATCCATCATATTACACGTCCATCTTATTACACATCCATCTTATTTCACATCCATCCTATTACACATCCATCCTATTACACATCCATCCTATTACTCATACATCCTGTTACACATCCATGGTTTTACACATCCATCCTATTACACATGCATCCTATTGCACATCCATCGTATTACACATCCATCTTATTTCACATCCATCCTATTACACATCCATCCTTATTACACATCCATCCTATTACTCATACATCCTGTTACACATCCATCCTATTACACATCCATCCTATTACACATCCATCATATTACACATCCATTCTACATCCATCCACATACACATCCATCATATTACACATCCATCCTATTATACATCAATCCTATTACACATCTATCATATCACACATCCATCCTATTACACATCCATCATATTATACTTCCATCCTATTACACATCCATCATATTACACATCCCTCCTATTACACATCCATCAAATTACACATCCATCCTATTGCACATCCACCACATTACACATCCGTCATAATACATATCCGTCATATTACACATCCATCCTATTACACATCCATCCTATTACACATCCACCCTATTACACATCCATCATATTACATGTCCATCTTATTACACATCCATCTTATTTCACATCCATCCTATTACACATGCATCCTATTGCACATCCATTACACATCCATCATATTACACATCCATCCTATTATACATCAATCCTATTACACATCTATCATATCACACATCCATCCTATTACACATCCATCATATTATACTTCCATCCTATTACACATCCATCATATTACACATCCCTCCTATTACACATCCATCATATTACACATCCATTCTATTATACATAATTCCTATTACACATCCATCCTATTACACATCCATCAAATTACACATCCATCCGATTGCACATCCATCCTATTATACATCCATCCTAATTACACATCCATCGTATTACACCTGCATCCTATTACACATCCATCCTGTTACACATCCATCCGATGACACATCCATCATATTACACATCCTTCTTTTTACACATCCATCATATTACAAATCCATCATATTACACATCCATTCTATTATACATCAATCCTATTACACATCCATCATATTACACATTAATCCGATTACACATCCATCCTATTACACATCCATCCTATTACACATCCATCATATTACAAATCCATCATATTACGCATACATCATATTACACATCCATTATATAACTCATCCATCATATTACACATCCATGATTTTACAGATACATCCTATTAAACATCCATCATATTACACATCCATGATTTTCCCCTTCTATCCTATTTCATATCAATCATATTACACATCCATCCTATTACAGATACACCATATTACACATCCATCCTATTACACATCCTTCCTATTAAACATCCATCAGATTGCACCTCCATCCAATGATACATCCATGCTATTTCACAACCATCATATTACACATCAATCCTGTTACACATCCACCATATTGCACATTCATCCTATTATACATCCATCCTATTGCACATCCTTCATATTACACATCCATCTTATTTAACATCGATCCTATTACACATCCATCATATGACACCTCCATCCTATTACACATCCATCCTATTACACATCCATCATATTACACACCCATTCTGCATCCATCCTAATACACATCCATCATATTACACATCCATCCGATTATACATCAATCCTATTACACATCTATCATATCACACATCCATCCTATTACACATCCATCATATTATACTTCCATCCTATTACACATCCATCATATTACACATCCCTCCTATTACACATCCATCAAATTACACATCCATTCTATTGCACTTCCACCACATTACACATCCGTCATAATACATATCCGTCATATTACACATCCATCATATTACACATTCATAATGTTACACATTAATCCGATTACACAACCATCATATTACACGTCCATCTTATTACACATCCATCATATTACACATCCATCCTATTATATTTCCATCCTATTATATATCAATCCTATTACACATCCATCATATTACACAACCATTATATTACACATCCATCCTATTACACATGCATCCAATTGCACATCCATCATATTACACGTCCATCTTATTACACATCCATCTTATTTCACATCCATCCTATTACACATCCATCCTATTACACATCCATCCTATTACTCATACATCCTGTTACACATCCATGGTTTTACACATCCATCCTATTACACATACATCCTATTGCACATCCATCGTATTACACATCCATCTTATTTCACATCCATCCTATTACACATCCATCCTTATTACACATCCATCCTATTACTCATACATCCTGTTACACATCCATCCTATTACACATCCATCCTATTACACATCCATCATATTACACATCCATTCTACATCCATCCACATACACATCCATCATATTACACATCCATCCTATTATACATCAATCCTATTACACATCTATCATATCACACATCCATCCTATTACACATTCATAATGTTACACATTAATCCGATTACACAACCATCATATTACACGTCCATCTTATTACACATCCATCATATTACACATCCATCCTATTATATTTCCATCCTATTATATATCAATCCTATTACACATCCATCATATTACACAACCATTATATTACACATCCATCCTATTACACATGCATCCAATTGCACATCCATCATATTACACGTCCATCTTATTACACATCCATCTTATTTCACATCCATCCTATTACACATCCATCCTATTACACATCCATCCTATTACTCATACATCCTGTTACACATCCATGGTTTTACACATCCATCCTATTACACATGCATCCTATTGCACATCCATCGTATTACACATCCATCTTATTTCACATCCATCCTATTACACATCCATCCTTATTACACATCCATCCTATTACTCATACATCCTGTTACACATCCATCCTATTACACATCCATCCTATTACACATCCATCATATTACACATCCATTCTACATCCATCCACATACACATCCATCATATTACACATCCATCCTATTATACATCAATCCTATTACACATCTATCATATCACACATCCATCCTATTACACATCCATCATATTATACTTCCATCCTATTGCACATCCACCACATTACACATCCGTCATAATACATATCCGTCATATTACACATCCATCCTATTACACATCCATCCTATTACACATCCACCCTATTACACATCCATCATTTTACACGTCCATCTTATTACACATCCATCTTATTTCACATCCATCCTATTACACATGCATCCTATTGCACATCCATCATATTACACTTCCATCATATTACACATCCATTCTACATCCATCCACATACACATCCATCATATTACACATCCATCCTTATTACACATCCATCCTATTACTCATACATCATGATACACATCCATCCTATTACACATCCATCCTATTACACATCCATCATATTAAACATCCATTCTACATCCATCCACATACACATCCATCATATTACACATCCATCCTATTATACATCAATCCTATTACACATCTATCATATCACACATCCATCCTATTACACATCCATCATATTATACTTCCATCCTATTACACATCCATCATATTACACATCCCTCCTATTACACATCCATCAAATTACACATCCATCCTATTGCACATCCACCACATTACACATCCGTCATAATACATATCCGTCATATTACACATCCATCCTATTACACATCCATCCTATTACACATCCACCCTATTACACATCCATCATATTACACGTCCATCTTATTACACATCCATCTTATTTCACATCCATCCTATTACACATGCATCCTATTGCACATCCATCATATTACACGTCCATCATATTATACTTCCATCATATTACACATCCATCCTATTTCACATCCATCTTATTACTCATCCATTATATTACACATCCATCATATTACACATCCATCTGATTACCGATCCATGATATTACAAATCCATCCTGTTACACATCCATCCTATTACACATCCATCCTATTGCCCATCTATCCTATTACACATCCAACATATTACACATGCATCCTATTTAACATCCATCCTTTTTAACATCCATCCTATTACACATCCATCATATTACACCTCCATCCTATTACACATCCATCCTATTACACATCCATCCGATGAAACATTCATCATATTACACATCCTTCTTTTTACACATCCATCATATTACACATCCATTCTATTATACATCAATCCTATTACACATCCATCCTATTGCACATCCATCAAATTACACATCCATCCTATTGCACATCCATCCTATTATACATCCATCCTATTAAACATCCATCGTATTACACCTGCATCCTATTACACATCCATCCTATTACATATCCATCCGATGACACATCCATCATATTACACATCCTTCTTTTTACACATCCATCATATTACAAATCCATCATATTACACATCCATTCTATTATACATCAATCCTATTACACATCCATCATATTACACATCCATCCTATTACATATCCATCCTATTACACATCCACCCTATTACATATCCATCATATTACACATCCATCATATTAAACATCCATCCTATTACACATCCATAATATTACACATTAATCCGATTACACATCCATCCTATTACACATCCATCCTATTACACATCCATCCTATTACACATCCATCATATGACACATCCATCATATTACACATCCATCCTATTACACTTCCATCCTATTACACATCCATCATATTACACATTCATTCTTTTACAGATCCATCATATTGCACATCCTTCCTATTGCACATCCATCATATTACACATCCATCATATTGCACATCCATCCTATTGCACATCCATCATATTACACAACCATCATATTACACATCCATCCTATTACACATCCATCATATTACACATCCATCCTTTGGCACATCCATCATTTTACACATCCATCCTATTACACATCCATCATATTGCACATCCATCCTCTTACACATCCATGCTGTTACACATTCTTCATATTACACATCCGTAATAAAACACAT
Source organism: Pristiophorus japonicus (assembly GCF_044704955.1). Classification (NCBI taxonomy): domain Eukaryota; kingdom Metazoa; phylum Chordata; class Chondrichthyes; family Pristiophoridae; genus Pristiophorus; species Pristiophorus japonicus. Next base: position 157,064,584 of record NC_091987.1, read on the forward strand.
CCGTCATATTACACATCCATCCTATTACACATCCATCATATTACGCATCCATCATATTACACATCCATCATATTACACATCCATTATATTATACATCCATCCTATTACACATCCATCATATTACACATCCATAATATTACACATCCATCATATTACATATCCATCATATTATACATCCATCCTATTGCACATCCATTATATTACACATCCATCCTATTACACATCCATCCTATTCCACATCCAACATATTACACATCTATCCTATTACACATCCATCATATTACAAATCCATCATATTACGCATACATCATATTACACATCCATCATATTACTCATCCATCATATTACACATCCATGATTTTACACATCCATCCTTTTACACATGTATCATATTACACATCCATCATATTAATATTCCATCATATTACACATCCATCTGATTACCCATCCATCATATTGCACATCCATCCTATTGCACATCCATCCTATTACACATCCATGATTGTCCCCATCCATCCTATTACACATCAATCATATTACACATCCATCCTATTAAACATCCATCCTATTACACATCCATCATATTACACCTCCATCCTTTTACACATCCATCTTATTACACATCCATCATATTACACATCCATCCTATTACACATCCATCATATTGCACATCCATCCTCTTACCCATCGGGTTTGTCTTAGGCTCCAGTCTCAGTTCCTTGTCATTATCAGTTCAAAGATTCAGTGGGAGAGTCGCCCTGAGACGGTGATAGTTGTTGCGATACCCTGCCTCACAACACAAATCCCAAACACCAGATTCTCCAAATCAGCTGGAATAAGGTATGTGTTAACTGCTTCACCCGTCTTTGAGAGGAGATGAATAAGGTCTGAGATTGAAAGGGATGGGACTATATAGGCTGGAATATTCATGATTGTTAATTGTACCGGGGCCTTATTTAAAAGCTTTTGGTTCCTGGAAGCCTTGGAAAAGTGTCATGTATGTATGTTCTGTTTGTAGCCACCAGGTGGCATCATTGTTGGAGGCCACTGAGCAGCATGCACATGGTGCTGCTCAGGGATAAAAGGCCAGCCATTTTGAGCGTCAGGCACCTTGGGCCTAATTAAAGCATTGCAAATGTTGTACCTTGCTTCGTTAAACAGTACTCAGTTTGATCCTTTATTGCATACTTAACATAAGGCGAGGACAACACAACAACCTTTGCTTGCAAAATGAGCACGATTGGATTTTTCGAGCATGTCGTGAAGGGAGAAGATTGGGCAGACTTTGTGAGCCATTTGAACAAGTACTTCATGCCCAACAAAATGAGGCGGTCGACGATGCAGATCAGCGCCGGACCGTGTTCCTCACTGTGTTCAGCTCAAAGATCTACAGTGTGACAAAAATCGACTCATGCCTCGTGATCCAACAGAGAAAATGTATGAGGAGTTGTGTACATTTGTAAGGCAGCACCTCAAGCCAGACGACGGCATCTTCATCTCGAGATACTGATTTTATACACACATTCAATCAGAGGGCCAGAGTGCGGCGGAATTGTTTGCTGACCTGAGACGTCTAGCCAGACCGTGCAATTTCGGGACGGTGTTGGCAGACATGCTGCGGGACTTCTTTGTTATTGGTATCAACCACGAGGTGATCCTACGCAAACTACTGGCGGTGGAGGAGTTGGATTTAAAAAGGGCCCTCCAGATTGCTCTATCTTGTATGACGATAGACAGGTGTCAAAAGCAAATAGCGGTGAAGAACCGAACCTCGGCAAGTACTGTAAATGCAATTGATTCAGCGTTCGGCAGAGCGGCACATGGCAGGGCCTCTCCGGTTGCATTCGCGAAACATGTGGCTGCCTAAAGTCCACCAGCGGGAATGTATCCGACTTGTCTGTGTTGGCATTAAGGGGGAAATAATCGGCAACAGCAGTGTCGATTTAAGCAATATAGTTGCAAAGGTTGTTTGAGATTGTGGCATCTCCAGCGCAAGTGTTCGCAGATGAGCAAGCGAGCTGCGACACACCAAGTGGAGGATGAGAATCAGACTAGTGTGGATCGGGATACGCAATCCGAGATGCCACAGGAGGAAGTGTGTGGACTGTACTCCTTCATAACCAAGAGTAAGCCAATTTTCATTAACGTAAATTTTAATGGGATACCGGTATCGGTGGAACTCGACACGGGGAGAGTCAATCGATCATGAATGAGAGGGCATTTAATAAGCTGTGTGATACTCAGATTGTGAGGCTCAGGCTGAGCCTGGTAATGCCAAGCAGCGCACGTACACCAAAGAACTGATAAAGGTGATTGGCAGTGCACAAATTAAAGTGTCATATAACGGTGCAGTTCATGAGTTACCACTGTGGATTGCTCGGCAGGAGCTGGTTGGAGAAAATCAGATTTGACTGGAACGACATAAAGTCTTTGTCATCGGAGGAAGATACATGTGCCCAAGTATTGAGCAAGTTCCCGTCGCTGTTCGAACCGGGTATCAGCAACTTCATGGGAGACAAGGTGCAGATCCATGTGGACTCGGCTGCAAGACCGTCCATCATAAAGCTCGGGCAGTGCTCGATATGATGAGGGAGACGGTCAAAATTGAACTGGACAGACTGCATGGTAAAGGAATCATATCACCGGTCGAATTTAATGAATGGGTCAGCCCCATTGTTCCTGTGTTTAAAAGTGATGGCACAGTCAGAATATGTGGAGACTACAAGGCTACGATCAACAGGGTTTTGAAACAAGATCAGTACCCGTTACTGAAGGCTGATGACTTGTTTGTGACGCGAGCAGGAGGGAACTCGTTTGCAAAACTGGACTTGACATTGGCCTATATGATATAGGATTTGGTTGAAACATCGAAGAGACTTACGTGCATTAACACACATTAAGGACTGTTTATTTACCACAGATGCCCTTTCGGAATTCGCTCGGCTGCAGCAATATTCCAGCGGAATATGGAATGTCTACTTAAATCCATTCTGAAAACAGTATTGTTCCACGATGACATCCTGATCACCAGTCGTGCCTCCAAGGAACATCTGAACAACCTGGAAGAGGTTCTACTGCGTTTGGATAGGATGGGACTTAGACTGAAACGCTCAAAGTGAGTCTTCATCACACCGGAGATCGTATTCCTGAGGAGGAAAATCGGCGCTGATGGCATCAGACCTACTGACATGAAAACCAAGGCTATTAAGAATGCAGCCAAGCTGTAGAATGTGATGGAGCTGCGTTCGTTCCTGGGTCTACTCAACTACTTTGGTAACTTCCTACCTAAATTGAGCATCTTACTAGAACCATTGCACATTCTATTGAGAAAAGGGGACAACCTGATGTGGGGCGCATCACAAGACAGAGCTTTCGAGAAAGCCACCAATCTGCTTTGCTCGAACAAGCTGCTGGTACATTATGATCCATGTAAACGTTTAGTTTTGGCCTGTTATGCATCGTCATATGGAATTTATTGCATACTCCAACAAGCCAATGAGCCAGGGAAACTTCAACCTGTCACGTATGCATCCAAAAGTTTATCGAAAGCGGAAATAGCCTTCAGCATGATAGAAAAAGAACCTTTAACATGTGTGTACAGTGTTAAAATGATGCATCAATACCTGTTCGGTCTGAAGTTCAAATTAGAGACTGATCACAAGCCGCTCATTTCATTGTTTTCGAGAGCACAGGTATCAATACCATTGCTTCATCCCGCAACCAAAGGTGGGCGCTGACATTATCTGCCTATGATTAAGTCATTCGCTGCAGACCTGGCGCAGATAATTGTGCTGATGCTTTGAGCTGGTTGCCGTTGCCCACACCGGAGGTGGAAACGCCACAACCAGCGATTCTAATGTTAATCATGGATGCTTTTGAGAGTGAAGGAACCCCTGTTACAGCTCAACAAGTTAAGACCTGGACCAGCCAGCACCCAATTTTATCGGTACTAAAGAGTTGTATCCTCAAAGGGGATTGGTCGGCCATACCTAAGCAAATGTGCGAGGATGCCAAACAATACATTTGTCGCAAGAACAAACTGTTTATTCAAGCATATTGCATATTATGGGGCAATCGCGTTATAATGCCCAAGAAAGGGAGAGAGAGGTTCGTGCACGAGTTACACAGCATACATCCTGGTATACTGATGATGAAGGCCCTCGCCAGGTACCACATTTGGTGGCCAGGAATTGATTCTGAGCATCAGTGCAACACTTGCATGCAGCTCAGCAAAGCACCAGCGGAATCACCACTGAGTCTGTGATCATGGCCATCCAAACCTTGGTCCAGGATCCATGTAGATTTTTCAGGTCCCTTTCTGGGCAATGTGCTTTTAGTGGTGGTAGATGCTAATTCAAATAGAATGCATAATCATGACTGCTTATTCGAAGTGAATAGAATGCATAATCATGTCATCTAGTACCTCCACGGCAACTATAGAGAATTTCAATGCCATATTCGCCGCATATGGTCTTACTGACATAGTGGTGAGCGACAATGGGTTGTGCATCACCAGTTAAGAGTTTCAGGAGTTTGTGAAACTTAATGGCATAAACCGTGTAAGGTCAGCACCGTTCAAGCTTGCGTCCAACGGGCAAGCTGAAAGTTCAGTACAAATTATCAAGCAAAGCATGAGGAGAGTAACCTAAGGGTCACTAAAGACCTGCTTGTCCTGCATACTGCTGTGTTACAGGACAAGACCCCACACACTCATAGGGGTCTTCTCTTGCTGAACTCATGATGAAAAGAGGTCTTAAGACCAAGCTATCTCTGGTGCACCATATTTAAATAATCATGCCGAATGCAGAAGAAAAAGTCAACAACGGTTCCACGATTGCGCAACTGTGTCACGTGAGATTTCTGTTAATGACCTGCATATGTGTTGAACTATGGTCAGGATCTCAAATGTACTGCTGGTACGGTCATGGCCAAGAAGGGCAACAGAGTATTCGTTAATAAGCTCAAGAATAGGCAAACTTGCAGGAAACACATAGATCAGACAAAGCTGAGGCACAGAGATGAGCCAGAACAGTCGGACGAAAAAACTGTCGATCACCAACCACCCTATCAGCAGTCTTCAGTGAACCCGGAATTTCCATCATAGAGCTGTTCAATAAAAATGGAATTGCAATTCCTGACATGGCCACTGCCACCCCCAACAAGTCAGTCATCCAGCCACCAGCCGGAAGAGACTCCGCACGTTCACCCAAGGCTGGAATCGAAATAAGAGGGTCAACCCGGAAGCGCAAAGCACCGGACCGTCTTAGCCTATGAAACACTGTGATACGATTGCACAGGGTTGTATTGTCATGTATGTAAATTCTGTTTGTAGCCACCAGATGGTGTGATTGTTGGAGGCCACTGAGCAGCACGCACGCAAAGGCCAGCCATTTTGAGAGCCTGGCATTTTGGGACTAAATTAAGCAGAGCCAAGTGTGTACCTTGCTTAGTTAAACATTTCTCAGTTTGAATCTTTATTGCATGCATAACAACATGCATTCCGAGTCTGTAAGGGTTTGTGGGGAGCGCTGAGCATCGCTTCTATTGTCGATAAAACAATTTGAAATTGGCAGTTGCAGAAAGCTTGAGCTGGAGCCGGAATATCAGCGCTCTGCTCTGTCTCTCAATTTTGATTCTGTTGCCTCCCCTGCCGCGCTCTCTGTTTAATCTCTCACTCTGTCTCCTCCCCTTCCCGCCTCTCTCAATCTGCACTTTCTCAGTCAGGTCGGGGCCAGCACAATAAAAAGGAGCCAGGAGCAGTTCGTTTCTCATTCAGCGACAGTTTGAGTGAAGAATTATCATGTCTGGCCGAGGTAAATGAGGCAATGGAATGGCCAAAGGTGGAGTCAAGTGGCAGCGTAAAGTGCTCCGTGATGACATCCAGGGTATCACCAAACCCACCATCCGCCGCCTGGCTCTCCGTGGCGGTGTCAAGCGGACCTCAGGCCCGGTCTACCAGGAGATGCGCGCGGTGCTGAAGGTTTTTCTGGAGAATGTGATCAGGGACGCGGTCACCTACACCGAACATGCGAAGCGCAGACGGTCACTGCCATGGATGTGGTGTACGCTCTGAAATGGCAGGGCTGCATTCTACGGATTCGGCGGCTGAACAACTCGACCCTTTCCCCCGGACAAAACACAAAGGCTCTTCTGAGAGCCACCCACCGCCTCACACAGAGAGAGCAGCGACCTGGGGATGGGAGTGTGGATAGTTAGATTGGAATATTATTTCAGCTATTTCATTAATGGAAAGAGAAAAATGTCTCGGATTTATATAGCGCCTTACACGACCACTGGACGTCTCAAAGCCAATGAAGTACTTTTTGTCTGTTGTCGCGGTAGGAATATGGGAATTATTAAATCTTTTAGAACAATATTTTAATATGAGAGATCAGAAATTCGATAACGGTCAAAATGAGAGGGCGGGGATACAGAGGCTCCTTTTCCCAGACATTACAGATTCCCCTCACAGGTAATCCTGTCATGTTGTGAGGTTTCTGTGTGAGAACTGGTTAAACGAGACGGCACTGGCGGGATCGATGCGGGAATTTGTATTTACAGGTTGCAGTGACCGGGGAAGTATTCTCGCCTGGTACAGACCGATCAGGGAATGGGACAGAATTCAAACCGTATGGTTAAAGAGAATGGGATTGGTGACTTATAATGGAGCACCAGCGACGTTATAAAGAAGGGGATTCTTACATGGCTGGTGGGAAATTAGAGTTTCTTTAATCTGTTTGTTGATACTCTGAAATTGGCCGGCTGTTTGAAATTGACAAACTGTCAGTTTCATTTCAGGCAATCATGGCCCAGTAATCCCCGCCCTTCCTTTTCACTCTCAGTGATTGGTTCAAACTTGATTGGCGGTCGAGCTGCGACCAATCACAGCCCCGGGGCGGACACTCACAGACACTTTAAAAGGAGGCTCCGCATTAATCATCATATGCAGTCCCTTGGGATTGATGAAGACTTGCTTTCACTGTAAAAATGAGTCCTTAGGTGGCTGTACAATCCAATAGGAGAACCACAGTCCATTTCACAGGTGGGCAGAGAGTCATGGTGGGACAGGTTTGCCGCACGCCCTGTCCTCTGCCTACCCTTGGTTTCTGCATTTCTCAGTGATGAGACTGGAGTTGATCAGCGCCCTCCCGGATGCACTTCCTCCACTTAGGGCGGTCTTTGGCCAGGTAATGCCAGTGGTCAGTAGGGATGTTGCATTTTATCAGGGAGGCCTTGCGGGTGTCCTTGTAAAGTTTCCTCTGCTTAAATACATCCAGGTGGCCCGGCGCATCAGCAGTGAGCGCGCCGAGACTCCCCCTGCCCGGGCTCGAAGCTTCAGCACCAAGTGCAACAACGGCTCTTTTCAGAGCCACCAAAACAGCATAGGAAAGAGCTGTGACCGGCGCCAGGCAAACTAGCCTGTGCACACACCGTGCAGGTCTTGTAGTGTTACTGTAACTGGGTTTACACAGGGCAGGCGGTGAATATCTGACGGTGCGGGTTTGATCCAGGTTTAAATGTGAATGAGATGCCCAGTATATCAACAGCGCCTGCCCAATGTGGGTCAGTAAGTATAAGTGAGAGCTCTGATAGTGAATTGGTCCCTGTGCACAACCGGGATAGATTCCAGAGAGAGGACGAAGTGCCTACAACCTGTATCTCACCTTTAAACCAGCCTTTAATGCGGGGATATTATTTGGAATATTTTGAATTAACCAGAGATGTAATTATGGTCCAGATCTTAAAGAAGGTAACTTTGAAGTTATGAGGCGTGAATTCGCTAGGATTGATTGGCGACTGATAATTACGGGGTTGAGAGTGGATGGGCAATGGCAGACATTTAGAGACCGCATGGATGAACTACAACAATTGTACATCCCTGTCTGGCGTAAAAATAAATAAGGGAAGGTGGCTCAACCGTGGCTATGAAGGGAAATCAGGGATAGTATTAAAGCCAAGGAAGTGGCATACAACTTGGCCAGAAATAGCAGCGAACCCGGGGACTGGGAGAAATTTAGAACTCAGCAGAGGAGGACAACGGGTTTGATTAGGGCAGGGAAAATATAGAGTACAAGAGGAAGCTTGCAGGGAATATTAAAATGGACTGCAAAAGCTTCTATAGATATGTAAAGAGAAAAAGGTTAGTAAAGATAAACATAGGTCACTTTGCAGTCAGAATCAGGGGAAGTCATAACTGGGAACAATGAAATGGCAGACCAATTGAACAACTACTTTGGTTCGGTATTCACTAAGGAGGATACAAACAAACTTACGTATATAAAAAGGGTCAGAGGGTCTAGTAAGAAGGAGGAACTGAGCGAAGTCCTTATTAGTCGGGAAATTGTGTTGGGGAAATTGATGGGATTGAAGGCCTATAAATCCCCAGGGTCTGATGATCTGCATCCCAGAGTACTTAAGGAGGTGGCCTTGGAAATAGCGAATGCATTGACAGTCATTTTCCAACATTCCATAGACTCTGGATCAGTTCCTCTGGAGTGGAGGGTAGCCAATGTAGCACCACTTTTTAAAAAAATAGGGAGAGAGAAAACAGGACCGGTCAGACTGACATTGGTAGTAGGTAAAATGATAGTCAATTATTAAGGATGTCACAGCAACGCATTTGGAAAGAGGAGGCATAATAGGTTCAAGTCAGCTTCGATTTATGAAAGGAAAAGCATGCTTGACAAATCTTCTAGAATTTTATGAGAATGTTTCCAGTAGAGGCGACAAGAGAGAACCAGTTGATGTGGTGTATTTGAACTTTCAGAAGACTTTCGACAAGGTCACACACAAGAGATTAATGTGCAAAGTTAAAGCACATGGGATCGAGGGTAGTGTGCTGACATTGAGAACTGGTTGGCAGACAAGAAGCAAAGAGGAGGAGTAAATTGGAACTTTTCAGAATGACAGACAGTGACTAGTGGGGTACCGAAAGACTCTGTGCTCGGGCCCCAGCTGTTTACATTGTACATTAATGATTTAGACGAGGGGATTAAATGTAGTATCTCCAAATTTGCGGATGACTCTAAGTTGTGTGGCAGTGTGAGCTGTGAGGAGGATGCGATGAGGCTGCAGAGTGATTTGGATCGGTTAGGTGAGTGGGCAAATGCATGGCAGATGAAATATAATGTGGATAAATGTGAGGTTATCCACTTTGGTGGTAAAAACAGAGAGACAGACTATTATCTGAATGGTGACAGATTAGGAAAAAGGGAGGTGCAACGAGACCTGGGTGTCATGTTACATCAGTCTTTGAAGGCTGGCATGCAGGTACAGCAGGCATTTTGGCCTTCATAGCGAGGATTTGAGTACAGGGGCAGAGATGTGTTACTACAGTTGTACAGGGCCTTGGTGAGGCCACATCTGGAGTATTGTGTACAGTTTTGTTCTCCTAACTTGAGGAAGGACATTCTTTCTATTGAGGGAGTGCAGCGAAGGTTCAGCAGACTGATTCCCGGGATGGCGCGACTGACATATCAAGAAAGACTGGATCAACTGGGCTTGTATTCACTGGAGTTCAGAGAAATGAGAGGGGATCTCATAGAAACGTTTAAAATTCTGACGGGTTTAGACAGGTTAGATGCAGGAAGAATGTTCCCAATGTTGGGGAAGTCCAGAACCAGGGGTCACAGTCTAAGGATAAGGGGTCAGCCATTTAGACGGAGATGAGGAGAAACTTCTTCACCCAGAGAGTGGTGAACCTGTGGAATTCTCTACCACAGAAAGTTGTTGAGACCAATTCACTAAATATATTCAAAAAGGAGTTAGATGTAGTCCTTACAACAAGGTGGCGCAAGGGGTATGGCGAGAAACCAGGAATGGGTTACTGAAGTTGCATGTTTAGCCATGAACTCATTGAATGGCGGTGCAGGCTCGAAGGGCCGAATGTCCTACTTCTGCATCTATTTTCTATGTTTCAATGTTTCTATCCTGTGTAAAAATGAAAAGGGTAAAATCTGCATGGATCAATGTGTTCAGGATGTATAAAGCTCTCCCTATGGAATTATTGTCCCAATAACTGCTCATATCCTTTATACTCGTCTCTTAACATCCGTTCATATTCGGCTCTCCCAACAACGTTTTCAATGATGGGTGGTCTCACGTTCAGGTTCCGCCTGATTTGTATTTCTCTGAAGCCAGTCCCTCTCCATATTGATTCACTGATCTGAATATTGGCTAACAGCAAACATGCGGCACTGGTTGGTGATCTGGACTTCGAGATGTTCATGCTCTTAACTGAGAATGTCTGAGGCTCGTTTTTGATCAGCAAACTCCCAGCTTAATTATAGAGATTTAATATTAAATTAGAACCGGGAAACTGCGACCCATAGAACTGTAACCAACCCTGTGTGTGTCTCTGAAAAGAGCCTTTGGGTTAATAGATTTCGCTTTACATGCTCTTGGTTTTCTTGGGCAGCAGCACAGCCTGCATATTAGGCAGCACCCTGTCCTGAGCGATGGTGCCTTTCCCAGCAGCTTGTTGAGCTCCTGATCATTGCGGATGGCCAGCTGCAGGTGTCTGGGTATGATACGGGTCTTCTTGTTATCGTGGGCCTCGTTGCCAGCCAGCTCCAGGATTTCAGCGGTCAGATACTCGAGCACAGCAATCATGTAGACCGGGGCTCCGGCACCCACATGCTCAGCGTAGTTCCCCTTCCGCAGGAGCCTTTGAACACGGCTCACAGGGAATTGCAGTCCGGCCAGGGAGGAGCGAGACTTGGTCTTGGCCCGAACTTTATTGTCTCTTTTTTCCTCTTCCAGCCATTTACTTAATCCACATGTTCAGAGAAAGAATGAGAAACTGTTTCCACATCTGCCCTTCTTGCACCATCTCGAGGAATGCAGAGAGCGAACTTGTGATTGGTTGCTCTGTGAGGAATTTCATTGGTCTTTTCTGATTAGCCCGCCAATGAAACCTGGGCGGAAATGACTGTTCTCAACAGTCAGTCCTCTAACGATTTAGAAATTGATAAAATACCGCAAATAATTGTTAAAATTGCGGGCTATGTTAGTAACTTCACCATTAGCCAAATATTTCCAAACATTTTTTGTTTCCTTTTGTCTTAATCCATATTTCCATTGCAAGTTCCAGGCTGTTACAATCAGGATTAAATTCCGGTTCAGTTTAAACTATCTGCCATGTGCGGGAATCACTCCCCACTGATTCTGTAAAAGGATACATTCCAGCTCAATGTTTGTAAAACTCGGGATTCATAGATTATTGATCGATCCAGCACAAAGGTGGCAGTGAGACCAGAACTGGGAGACCCTTCATGAAAAGAGAAGAGGGACAGAGTGTTCAAACTGTCCCGTTCTGCTCTCTGCAATAACTCCCATTCTGGGTTGATACGCTCGGACTCCAGGGTTAATAAACTGTTTGACTCTCAACTAGAATTTTCTTTTAAATTGAAAAAGGCGTGAGAGAGAACGAAGTGGCCACATTCTGAGTCTCACCCTAAAACAAGCTTTCAAATTCGTCAGCAGGCGGTGTAAATGAACGGGCCTGAGTGTAATGGGAAAGAGCGACCAGAGACCATGTTTGTAGTTTACGTCAAAGCGGAGTGTACAATCGGTTATCTGAGAATTTAAAACTAAATCTGTAGCTGGAACTGCAAAGGTTCGCACACACTTGTTCAGAAAATAATTACAGTAAATTGAGTCTAAATACAGATGCGTTTGTGCAGCTTTTTCTTAAAAGAGCCGTTGTGTTTGGGTTTGATCTCTCAGGACAGCACGCAGTTTTACTTGGAGCTGGTGCACTTGGTTACCGCCTTTGACCCTTCCGACACGACGTGCTTGGCCAGCTCCCCGGGCAGTAGCAGGCACACGGCGGTCTGGATCACCCGGGAGCTGATGGTGCGGCGCTTGTTGTAATGGGCCAGGCGGGAAGCCTCACCCGCAATCCGCTCCAAAATATCGTTCAAAACCGAGTTCACGATGTCCATGGCCTTGGAGCCCACTCTCTGAGAAAACTCACTGAACCCACTCACTGATCCCACTCACAGAGCCCTCTCACAGAGCCCTCGCACAGAGCCCTCTCACAGAGCCCACTCACTGACCTCACTCACTGACCCCTGACCCCACTCACTGAGCCCATTCAATGACCCCACTCACTGAGCCCTGACCCCAGTCACTGAGCCCACTCAGTGAGCGCACCATACGTAGGAAAATTCGGAGCCTTATATATCGGCAAACTACTAAACTCGTCAAAAAGACAATTATGTGCTTCATAAAGCGCACAATGTGGAGCTCCAGAAAAATGAATTTTGGAGCTTCATAGGAATTTTTCCCAGAAATAAAGGTATTAGCTCCAGAAACAGTTGAATTAGCAACAGAAAGAGGGGAGTTACCTCCAGAAACTGATGTATTGGGAGATCCACAATCTGGGATATTAGGATATCAAGAAAAAACATGAGCTCCAGAAACAGGGGGATCAGCTCCAGAAATAGGAGAATTGGGAGCTGCAGAGAGGGGAATTAGGCTCAAAAAACAGGTAAACTAGCTATTTCTGTAGCAGGGGAATTAGGAGAGCGCACCATAAGTAGAATAATTCAGAGCTAAATATATCCTGGAAATGGTAGCCACATAAAAAGCAAAATTAGGTACTTCGTGAACAGCGCAATGTGAAGCTCCAGAAAAAGGACAATTGGGAGCTCCACAAACAACTCAAAATCTCCAAAAAATGATGAACTAGGACTTCCAAAAACTATGGCATTTTCTCCACAAGCAAAGGTATTAGTTCCAGAAACAGGGGAAGTTGGCTAAAAACTAGAATTAGGTCCTGAAAGATGAAAAGTAGGAGTTACAGAAACTGGAAAATTTGCAGCTCCAGAAACAGTGGAAATCGCTACAGAACAGGGCAATGGCGAGCTGCAGAAACAGGGGAAGCGAGCTCCAGGAACACAGGAATAATCACAGTACGGAGCAATTCGCTCCAGAAACAGGGCAATGGGGAGCTGCAAAAAGAGGGGAAGCGAGCTCCAGGAGCACAGGAATAATCATCGTACCACATTTAGCTCCAGAAACAGGGAAATTGCATTTAGAAAGAGGATAGTTCCCTTTAGGAAACGTCAATTTTCCGTTCATATTGCAGGGTAATTAGGAGAGCGCACCATGAACAGAACAATTCGGAACCATATATATCAGCAAACTACTAGACACGTAAGAAGTACAATTATGTGCTTTAAAAACCGCACAATTTGGAGCTCCCGAAAAAGGGAAATTAGGAGCTCCAGAGGAATTTTCCCAAGAAAAAAAGGTTAGCTCCAGAAAGAGTTGAATTAACAACAGAAATAGGGGCGTTACCTCCAGAAACAGATACATTAGGGGATCCACAATCTAGGATATTAGGAACGCCAGGAAAAACATGAGCTCCAGAAACAGTGACATTAGCTCCAGGAACAGGGGAACTGGGAGCTGCAGAGAGGGGGATTAGGAGTACGAGCAATACCGGAAATAGTTCAGAACCAAGGGTATTAGCTTCAGAAATAGGGGGATTAGGTCTAGAAAGATGAGAATTAGGAGTTACAGAAACTGTCGAATTGGGCGCTGGAGAAACTGGGGAATTAGGAGCTCCAGAAACACGGGAATTTGTTTAGAATAAAGGAAGTAGCTCTAAAAACAAAGAAATTACATTTAGAAAGAGAAGAGTTTGCTCACGAAACAGCTAAACTAGCTATTCCTGTACCAGGGGAATTAGGAGAGCGCACCATAAGCAGAATAATTCAGAGCTAAATATATCGGGGAAATTGTAGCCACATAAAAAGCACAATTAAGTCTTTCATAAACAGTGCAATTTCAAGCTCCAGAAACAGGAGAAATATGATCTCCACAAAAAACTGAATTAGCTCCAGAAACAGGAAACTCGGACCTGCATAACCTGGGGTAGTCGGAGCTCCAGCAACAGCGGCATTGGGAGCTCCCATAAGATGGGATTTAGGAGCTCCAAGAACACTGAATCTAAACCTGGAACAAGAGAAATAGCTACAGAAACAGGGGTAATGGGATATCCTTAATTACATAGAAAAACATAGAAAACATAGAAAATAGGTGCAGGAGTAGGCCATTCGGCCCTTCGAGCCTGCACCACCATTCAATGAGTTCATGGCTGAACATGCAACTTCAGTACCCCATTCCTGCTTTCTCGCCATACCCCTTGATCCCCCTAGTAGTAAGGACTACATCTAACTCCTTTTTGAATATATTTAGTGAATTGGCCTCAACAACTTTCTGTGGTAGAGAATTCCACAGGTTCACCACTCTCTGGGTGAAGAAATTTCTCCTTATCTCGGTCCTAAATGGCTTACCCCTTATCCTTAGACTGTGACCCCTGGTTCTGGACTTCCCCAACATTGGGAACATTCTTCCTGCATCTAACCTGTCTCAACCCGTCAGAATTTTAAACGTTTCTATGAGATCCTCTCTCATTCTTCTGAACTCCAGTGAATACAAGTTCAATTGATCCAGTCTTTCTTCATATGTCTGTCCCGCCGTCCCGAGATTCAGTCTGGTGAACCTTCGCTGCACTCCCTCAATAGCAAGAATGTCCTTCCTCAAGTTAGGAGACCAAAATTGTACACAATACTCCAGGTGTGGCCTCACCAAGGCCCTGTACAACTGTAGCAACACCTCCCTGCCCCTGTTCTCAAATCCCCTCGCTATGAAGGCCAACATGCCATTTGCTTTCTTAACCGCCTGCTGCACTTGCATGCCAACCGTCAATGACTGGTGTACCATGACACCCAGGTCTCGTTGCACCTCCCCTTTTCCTAATCTGTCACCATTCAGATAATAGTCTGTCTCTCTGTTTTTACCACCAAAGTTGATAACCTCACATTTATCCACGTTATACTTCATCTGCCATGCAGTCGTCCACTCACCTAACCTATCCAAGTCGCTCTGCAGCCTCATAGCATCCTCCTCGCAGCTCACACTGCCACCCAACTTTGTGTCATCCGCAAATTTGGAGATACTACATTTAATCCCCTCATCAAAATAATTAATGTACAATGTTAAGAGCTGGGACCCCACAAGTCACTGCCTGATATTCTGAAAAGTACCCATTTATTCCTACTCTTTGCTTCCTGTCTGACAACCAGTTCTCAATCCATGTCAGCACACTACCCCCAATCCCGTGTGCTTTAACTTTGCACATTAATCACTTGTGTGGGACCTTGTCGAAAGCCTTCTGAAAGTCCAAATTACACTAAAGAATTCCAGAAACGGGGGAATTAGCTCCAGAAATATTGGAGTTAACTCCAAAAAGTGGGGAATGAAGTGCTGCAGAATCAACGGAATTCAGAGCTCGAGAAAGAGAGATATTATGACCAGATATATGGTGATTATCCCCAGAAAGATCGAAAATTCGGCGCTCCAGAAACAGAGGACTTTTCAGCTAAAGATGCAAGGTGATTAGCTCCCGGAACAGGGGAAGTTGCTCCAGAAACAGAGGAATTAGGAACTCCACAGACTGGAAAATTAGCAACTCCAGAAACAGGGCAATTAGCTCCAGAAATAGCGCAAGAAAGAGCAGAGTTAACTCTAGAAAGAGCTGACTTAGCTGTCCTTGCAGCAGAGGATTTATGAGAGCGCACCATAAACAGGACATTTCAGAAATATATATATATATATATATATAACTAGTAGACACTTAGATAGGCCAATTAGGTGCTGCATCAATAGCGGAATTTGCAGCTCCAGAAAAAGGATAATTTGGAGCTCCACAGACAACACAGAATCTCCAGAAAGTGGAGAACTCGGACTTCCAAAAACTATCGAATTTTCTCCGGAAACATAGATATTAGCTCCAGAAATAGCTGAATTAACTACAGAAACAGGATAATTCCCTCCAGGAACAGGGAAATTAGGAGTCGCAGGAAGTGGGAAAGTAGGAGCTCCAAGAACACGGGAATTTATCGCAAAAACAAGGGAAATTGCGGCAGAATCAGTGTAATTAAGTTTAGAAACTGTGGAATTAGGTCTTGAAAGATGAAAAGTAGGAGTTACAGAAACTGGTAAATTAGAAGCTCCTGAGTCTGTGGAATTCGCTCCAGAAACAGGGAAATTAGGAGTCGCAGAAAGAGGGAAGTAGTAGCTCCAGGAACACAGGAATTAGCGTAGAAACAGGGGAATTATCTCCAGGAACAGGGGAATTAGGAGCTGCAGTGAGGGGAATTTGGAGCTCCAGGAATACTGGAATTAGTTCAGAAACAAGGGTATCAGCTCCAGATACGGGGGAATTAGGTCGAGAAAGATGAGAATTAGGAGTTACAGAAACTGCCGAATTGGGCACTGGAGAAACTTGGGAATTAGGAGCTCCAGAAACACGGAAATTTGATCAGTACAACGGAAGTAGCTCCAGAAAAAAGAGATTTACATTTAGAAAGAGAAGCTTTGGCTCAAGAAACAGGTACCTAGCTATTCCATTCGTAAGGGAATTAGGAGAGCGCACCGTAAGCAGAATAATGCGGAGCTAAATATATCGGGAGATGGTAACCATATAAAAAGCACATATTAGGTTTTTCATTAACAGCGCAATTTGAAGCTCCAGAAACAGGAGAATTAGGATCTCCACAAATAAGTGAATTAGCTCCAGAAACAGGGGAACCAGGACCTGCATAACCTGGGGTAGTAGGAGCTCCAGCAACAGCGGCATTCGGAGCTCCCACAAGTTGGGATCTAGCAGCTCCAAGAACATTGAAGCTAACCCCTGAACAAGGGAAATAGCTGCAGAAATAGGGGGAATGGGTTATCCTTAAATTGCAGGAATTAATTCCATAAACCGGGGAATTAGCTCCAGAAATATTGGAGTTAACTCCACAAACTGGAGAATTAAGTGCTTCAGAAACACCAGAATTAAGAGCTCCAAAGACAGGGGAGTTATGTCCAGAAATATTGCGATTATATACAGAAAGAGACAGAATTAAGTTCTCCTTAAAGAGAGGACATTTCAGCTACAGTTACAAGGTGATTTGCTGCAGGAAAAGCGGAAGTTGCTCCAGCTACACAGGAATTAGGAGCTCCACAGATTGGGAAATTAGCAGCCTCAGGAATATTAGAATTAGCTCCAGAAACAGCAAAATTAGTACCAGAAACAGGGGGAGTGGGGTTAGAAAGAGTAGAGTAAGCTCTAGAAAGAATAACCTTAGCTGTCCCTGCAGCAGAGGATTTAGAACAGCGCACTATAAACTGGACAAAGCGGAGCTATGTATATTGGCAAACGAGTAGACAGGTAACAAGGACAATTAGTTGCTTCATAAACAGTGCAAACTGGAGCTCCAGTAACAGGGGAATTAGGAGCTCCACAAAAAGCTGAAATATCTCCAGAAAGAGGACCTCCAGAAACTATGGAAACTTCTTCAGAAACAAAGGTATTAACTCCAGAAACAGCTGAATTCGCTCCAGAAAGAGGGGAATTCCTTCCAGAAGAGGGAATTTGGAGTCGCATAAAGAGGGGAAGTAGGAGCTCCAGGAACACGGGAATTAGCGCACAAACAAAGGAATTAGCGCCAGAAACAGGGGAATTAGGTCTAGAAACTGTGGAAATAGGTCTGGAAAGATGAAAAGTAGGAGCTACAGAAACTGTTAAATTAGAAACTCCAGAAACAGTGGAATTCGCTCCAGAAACAGGGCAATCTGGAGCTGCAGAAACAGGGAGAGCGTGCTCCAGGAACACATCAATAATCACAGTACAGCCCAATTAGCTCCAGAAACAGGGGAATTACGTTTTGAAAGAGCAGAGTTACCTCCAGAAAAGATTAATTTACTCTTCATGTTGCAGAGTAATTAGGAGAGCGCACCATAAACACGACAATTCCGAGCCAGATACATCGGCAAACTACTAGGCACTAAAAGGAAAGGATAATAATGTGCTTCATAAACTGCACAATTTGGAGCTTCAGAAAAAGGGAAATTAAGATCTCCAGAGTAAATTTCCCCAGAAAAAAAGCTTAACTCCAGAAACAGTTGAGTTAGCAACAGAAACAGGGGAATTATCTCCAGAAACAGATGCATTAGTAGATCCACAATCTGGATATCAGGAACTCCAGAAAGACATGAGCTCCAGAAACATAGAAACATAGAAACATAGAAAATAGGTGCAAGAGTAGGCCATTCGGCCCTTCGAGCCTGCACCGCCATTCAATGAGTACCCCATTCCTGATTTCTCGCCATACCGCTTGATCCCCCTAATAGTAAGGACTACATCTAACTCCTTTTTGAAATAGGTGAATTATCTCCAGAAACAGGAGAATTAGGAGCTGCAGAGAGGGGAATTAGGTGCTCCTGTATGACTAGAATTAGTTCAGGAACATGGGTATTAGCTCCAGAAACAGGGGAATAAGTTTTACAAAGAGGAGAATTAGGAGTTACAGAAACTGCCGAATTAGGCACTGGAGAAACTGGTGAATTAGGAGCTCCAGAAAAATTGAATTTTATTCAGTACAGCAAAAGTTGCTTCAGAAAAAAAGCAATTACATTTAGAAAGAGAAGCGTTGGCTCATGAAACAGGTAAACTATCTATTCCTGTAACCGGGGAATTAGGAAAGCGCACCGTAAGTAGAATAATTCGAAGCTAAATATATCAGGGAAATGGTAGCCACATAAAAAGCCCGAATTCAGTGTTTCATATACAGCACAATTTGAAGCTCCAGACACAGGGTAATTAGGGTCTCCAAAATTAAGTGAATTAGCTCCAGAAACAGGGAAACTAGGACCTGCATAACCTGGGGTAGTAGGAGCTCCAGCCACAGCGGCATTGGCAGCTCCCATAAGATGGGAATTCGCAGCTCCAAGATCATTGAATCTAAACACGGAATAAGGGAAATAGCTCCCGAAATGGCGAATGGGATATCTTTTGTTACCAGAATTAATTCCAGAAACCGGGGAGTGAGCTCCAGAAATATTGGAGTTAACTCCACAAACTGGGAAATTAAGTGCTCCAGAAACCCCGGAATTAGGAGCTCCAGAGAGTTATGTCCAGAAATATCGTGATGTTATACAGAAAAAGAGAGAATTAGGTGCTCCAGAAGCAGAGGATATTTCAGCTTCAGATACATGGTGATTTGCTGCAGGAATATGGTCATTTGCTCCAGTAACAGAGGAATTAAGAGCTGCACGGAATGGGAAATTAGCAGCCACACAAACCTTGGAATTGGCTCCAGAAACAGTGCAATTAGCTCCAGAAACAGAGGAATTGGGGTTAGAAAGAGCAGATTAAGCTCTAGAAAGAGGTGACAGCAGAGGATTTAGGGGAGCGCACTTAAACAGGACATTTCGGATATATATATATCTAACTAGTAGACAGTTAATTAGCTGCTTCATAAACAGCGCAACTTGGAGCTCCAGAAAAAGGACAATTAGGAGATCCACAAACAACTCAGAATCTCCAGAAAGAGGGAAACTACGACTTCCAGAAACGATATTTTTCTCCAGAAACTAAAGGTATTAGGTCCAGAAACAGGTGAATTTGCTGCAGAAAAATGGGAATTCCCTCCGGAAACAGGAAAATTAGGACTCGCAGAAAGAAGGGCAGTAGAAGCTCCAGGAACATGCGATTTAGCGCAGAAACAAGGGTGTTAGCGACAGAAATAGGAGACATAGCGATGGAAACAGGGGCCATAAATCTAGAAACTGTTGAATTAGGTCTTGAAAGATGAAAAGTAGTAATTACAGAAACTGGTAAATTAGCAGCTCCAGAAACAGAGGAATTTGCTCCAGAAACAGGGGAAGCCAGCTCCAGGAACACAGGAATAATCACAGTACAGTGCAATTAGCTCCAGAAACAGGGGAATTACATTTAAAAACAGGAGAGTTACCTCCAGAAAAGTTGCATTTTCATGTTCATGTTGCGGGGTAATTAGGAGAGCGCACCATAAACAGGACAATTCGGAGCCATATATATCGTCGTCTACTAGACAGGTAAAAAGCACAATTATATGTTTCACAAACCGCGCAATTTGGAGCTCCAGATAAAGGGAAATTATGAGCTCCAGAAAGAGTTGATTTAACAACAGAAACCGGGCAGTTACCTCCAGAAACAGATGCATTAGGAGACCCACAATCTGGGAGATTAGGAACTCCAGAAAAACATGAGCTCCAGAAACAAGGGAATTAGCTCCAGGAGCAGGGGAATTAGCAGCTGCAGAAACAGGGGAATTAGCTCCAGAAACAAGGGAATTGGGAGTTACAGGAACTGCCAAATTGGGCGCTGCAAAAACTGGGGAATTAGGAGCTCCAGAGACACGGAAATTTGTTCAGTACAGGGGAAGTAGCACCAGAAACAAGGGATTTACATTTATAAAGTGAATAGTTGGCTCAAGAAACAGGTAAACTAGCTATTCCTGCAGCAGGGGCGTTAGGAGAGCGCACCATAAGCAAAATAATTCGGAGCGAAATGTACTGGTTGAAATGTTCGCCACATAAAAATCACAATTCGGTGCTTCATTATCAGCGCAATGTGTAGCTCAGAAACAGGGGAACTAGGATCTCCACAAACAACTGAAATAGCTCCAGAAACAGGGGAACTAGGATCTGCATAACTTGGGGAAGTAGGAGCTCCAGCAGTACCGGCATTGGGAGCTCCCATACGATGGGCTTTTGCAGCTCCATGAACATTGAAACTAACCCCAGAACAAGGGAAATAGCTCCAAGAACAGGGGAAATTGGATATCCTTAATTAGAGGAATTAATTCCATAAACCGGGGAATTAGCTCCAGAAATATTGCGATATACTCCACAGACTGGGGAATTAAGTGCTTCAGAAATACCGGAATTAGGAGCTGCAGAAAGAGGGGAATTATGTCCAGAAAAATCGCAATTAGCTCAATAAAGAGGGAGAATCTTGTGCTCCAGAAGCAGAGGACTTTTTAACTACAGATAAAAGAAGATTAGCTCCAGGAACAGGCGAGTTTGTTACTGAAACAGAGGAATTGGAGCTTCACAGACTGGGAAATTAGCCGCTACAGGAACATTGGAATTAGCTCCAGAAGCAGGGGAGTTGCGGTTAGAAAGAGCAGAGTTAGCTCTCGAAAGAGATGATTTATCTGTCGCTGCAGCAGGGGATTGAGGAGAGCGCACCATTAACAGGGCATTTTGCAGATATATATATATATAAACCTACTAGACACTTAAATAGGACAATTAGGTGCTTCATCAACATCGCAATTTGGAGCTCCAGAAAAAGGACAAGCTATGGATTTTTCTCCAGAAACAAAGGTATTAAAAACAAACAAACATAGAAAATAGGTGCAGGAGTTGGTCATTCGGCTCGTCAAGCATGCAGCACCATTCAATAAGATCATGGCTGATCTTTTACCTCAGTAGCCCGTTCCTGTTTTCTCTCCATACGACTTGATACCTTTCGCCGTAAGAGCCATATCAAACTCCCTCTTGAATATATCCAATGAACTGGCTTCAACAACTCTCTGTGGTAGAGAATTAGACAGTTTAACAACGCTCTGAGTGAAGACATTTCTCCTCATTTCAGTCGTAAATGCCCTCCCCCTTACCCTTCGACTCTGTCCCCTAGTTCTGGACTTTGCCAACAACTTCGGGAACATTCTTCCTGCATCTAACCTGTCCAGTCCAGTCAGAATTTTGTATGTTTGTTTGAGATCCCATCTCATGTTTCTAAATTCTCGTGATTATAAGCCTAGTCGATCCTCATATGTCAGTCCTGCCATCCCGGGAATCAGTCTGGTGAAACTTCACTGCACTCCTTCAATAGCAAGAACGTCCTTCCTCTGATTAGGAGACAAAAATTGAACACAATATTCCAGATGAGGCCTCACCAAGGCCCTGTACAACAGTAGTAAGACCTCCCTGCTCCAATACACAAATCGCCTAGCTATGAAGGCCAACATACCATTTGCCTTCTTCACAGCCAGCTATATCTGCATGTAAATTTTCAATGATTGATGTACCATGACACCCAGGTCTCGTTGCACCTTCTCTTTTCCTAATCTGCCGCCATTCAGATAATATTCTGCCTTTGAGCTTTTGCCAGCAAAGTGGATAACCTCACATTTATCCACTTTATATTGCATCTGCCATGCATTTGCCCACTCACCTAACCTGTCCAAGTCACCCTGCAGCCTCTTAGCGTCCTCCTCACAGTTCACACCGTCATCCAGTTTAGTGTCATCTGCAAACTTGGAGATATTTCACACAATTCCTTTGTCTAAATCATTAATGTATATTGTAAAGAGCTGTGGTACCAGCACTGAGCCCTGCAGCAACCCACTAGTCACTGCCTGCCTTTCTGAAAAAGACCCATCTATCCCGATTCTCTGCTTTTTGTCTGCCAACCAGTTCTCTATCCACGTCAGTACATTACCCCCATTATCATGTGCCCTAATTTCGCACACCAATCTCTTGTGTGGGACCTTGGCAAAAGCCGTTTTCAATTCCAAATACAGCACATCCACTGGTTCTCCCTTGTCCACTCTAATAGTTACAACCTCAAATAATTCTAGAAGATTTGTCGAGAGTGATTTCCCCTTCATAAATACATGCTGACTTGGACCAATCCTATCATTGCTTTCCAAATGTGCTGCTATATCATTTTTAAGAATTGATTCCACCACTGATGTCAGGCTAACCGGTCTATAATTACTGGCTTACTCTCCCTCCTTTTTTATTTCCATAAACAGTTGAATTAGCTACAGAAACAGGGAAATTCCCTCCACGAACTGGAAAATTAGGAGTCGCAGAAAAAGGGAAAGTCCGAGCTCCAGGAACACGCGAGTTAGCGCTGAAACATGGGAATGACCGCCAGAAACACGGGAATTAGATCTAGAAACTGTGGAATTAGGTCTTGAAAGATCAACAGTAGGATTTACAGAAACTGGTAAATTAGAAGCTCCAGAAACAGTGGAATTCACACCAGAAACAGGGCAATGTGGAGCTGCAGAAACAGAGGAAGCGAGCTCCAAGAACACAGGATTAATCACAGTACAGCGCAATTAGATCCAGAAACAGGGGAATTACGTTTAAAAACAGGAGAGTTACCTCCAGAAAAGTTGCATTTCTAGGGGTAATTAGGAAGCGCACCATAAACAGGTCGTTTCGGAGCCATATATATCGGCAAATTACTAGATTCGTAAAAAGTATAATTATGTGCTTCATAAACAGCACAATTTGGAGCTTCGGAAAAAGGGAAATTAGGAGCTCCGCAGGAAATTTCCCCAGAAAAAATGTATTAGCTTAGAAACAGTTCAATTAGCAACAGAATCAGGGGAGATACCTCCAGAAACAGATGCATTACAAGATCCACAAGCTGGGATATTAGGTACTCCAGCAAAAAGATGAGCTCCAGAAAAAAGGAAATTATCTCCAGGAAGAGAGGAATTAGGAGCTGCAGAGAGGGAAATTAGAAGTTCCAGGAAAGCTAGAATTATTTCAGGAACAAAGGGATTAGCTCCAGAAACAGGGTGAATGGGATATCCTTAATTACAGGAATGAATTCCAGAAACTGGGGTATTCGCTCCAGAAATGTTGGAGTTAACTCCACAAACTAGGCACTTAAGTGCTCCAGAAATATCGGAATTTGGAGCTCCAGAAAGTAGTGAATTATATCCAGAAATATGTTGATTAGCTCCAGAAAGAGGGAGAATCATATGCTCCAGGAACAGAGGACTTTCCAGCTAGAGAAACAAGATGATTAGCTCCAGGAACATGGAAAGTTGCTCCAGAAACAGAGCAATTAGGAGCACCACAGACTGGGCAATTAGAAGCGCAATGAACAGTGGAATTAGCTCCAGAAACTAAAGTATTAGCTCCAGAAACAGCAGATGTAGCTCCAGAAAAAGAAGAATTAGGTTTAACAAGAGAAGATTTGGCATACACAGGCAATTTAGCTGTTCCTGTGGCAGGAAAATTAGAAGAGCGCACCATAAGCGAAATAGCCCCAGAACAATGGGATTAGCTCCAGAAACAGGGGGAATGGGATCTCCATAAATACAGGAATGAATTCCAGAAACAGGGTATTTAGCTCCAAAAACATTGGAATTAGCTCCACGAACATGTGTGTTAGGTGTTCCAGTAACACCTCCTCTGGAACCTACTTTGATCATTTATTGTCCGATTAGCACCCACCTACCTTTTCCCATTTATTATTGAATCAATCCTGCATTCCACTGTATCACAGACCTACAACTTTGTCCTTTCTCGCTGTCTATTCTTTTCATGTCCTGTCCTTGTTGATGAAGTCTGTAATCTTAAACGTTTTCCTAAAAGATCGGATTGATCATCCGACTGTACGTAAAATCAAGTTGTTCATCCAAGGATTCTGCACGACCTGCTGAGTTTGACAGAATGTTGTGTTTTTATTCATTTTGCTTCCGTATCCCTTTTAACGGGCTGTTCTGTCTGTCTGGGAGCAATCTCTGTCTGTTTAAAATGGTGTGTTATCAGAACCGGGGCATTCTGTGTCTGTTTAAAAGGGATGTGCTGTCTATTGCGGATCTCAAATTTCAAATTTAACAAACTGCCATTAGAGGAGTCAATAATTTTAATTTGTTTGAGACAACGAAAATCTCTTTTGCCTATGTCCTGCTCATGATCAGTGATGCTGGTATATATTGGGGCAATCCCCTGGGTCCTGCTCCCGATCAGAGATGGTGGTATATATTGGGGTAATCCCCTGGGTCCTGCTCCTGATCAGTGATGGTGGTATATATTGGGGCAACCCCCTGGGTCCTGCTCCTCATCAGTGATGCTGGGATATATTATGGTAATCCCCTGGGTCCTGCTCCTGATCAGTGATGCTGGGATATATAGGGACAATATACTGTGTCCTGATCCTGATCAGTGATGCTGGGATATATTGGGGCAACCTCCTGGGTCCTGCTCCTGATCAGTGATGCTGGAATATATTGGGGCAATCCCTTGGGTCCTGCTCCTGATCAGGGATGCTGGTATATATTGTTGTAATCCCCTGGGTCCTGCTCCTGATCAGTGATGCTGGTATATATTGGGGTAATCCCATGTGTCCTGCTCCTGATCAGTGATTTTGGTATATTTTGGGGCAACCCCCTGGGTCCTGTTCCTGATCAGAGATGCTGGGATATATTGTGGCAATCCCCTGGGTCCTGCTCCTGATCAGTGATGCTTTTATATATTGGGGCAATCCACTGGATCCTGCTCCTGATCAGTGATGCTGGGATATATTGGGGCAGTCCCCTGGGTCCTGCTCCGGATCAGTGATGTTGGAATATATTGGGGCAATCTCCTGTTCCTGATCAGTTACAGGGGGATACGTTGCGGCTAATGTCCTGTTTCCTGGTCCTGATCAGAGATGCTGGGTTATATTGGGGTAATCATCTGGAGGCTGATGCTGATCAGTGTGAAAAGTATTCTGTTGGAATGTGTTTGAATGATCGAGGAGATAAATGTTTGGTCAGCCAGGTTAAGTGCCATGGCAGAAGGACCTGTTACAGCGGGTGCCTCGCCTCAAACGTTGATAATTTCAGAGTGGGCCTAGGAACCGAAACTAAGCAAGGACCTGTTTAAATTCTGATTTAAACTCACCCGGCCAGCGGGAATGGGGCGGGTTCAAGTCTGACACCGGCTTTAATCCCCGTCCAATTGCACGCAACATTGAATTCAATGGGGAGCAAAACGAGCCGGTCTATAAAATATGTCCGTCCAGAATTCGCCTTGTTCCCGCCTGGAGGATGTGGTTCAGGTTTTACCTGAAATTAGATGGAAGGGCAGAGAACATGAGTGAATTAAACCATCAATTAGACATTTGAAACTAAACATTAAAGTCGGAACAGGAGATAGCGATAATCACTCTAAGAGGATGTACTTCTAACTAAAAAGATCAGCACAAGGAGCAGAGGAGGACATCGGGCCATGAGGAGGGAGTAGTCTGTTTGAGTGATCAAACTCCAGCAAACAGCACAGACGGTGTAAGGCTGAATGTTCTCTATCTGGGGAAGAAACATCTGGTGTGTGAAACAAAATGCACTAAAGGAGAATGTTATGAAATTCTGTGGCACATGAGGTAACTCTACTGTGAAAAAAAACCTCAAATCCTTTGGGGCAGGAAGAGGGAAACATATTTTTAAAAATGGGTATTGGCAATAATAGCGGAATTTTTCCTTTTGCTCACGGACATGTAATGGCAGTAGCGGATTGACTGAGGGTTTTCTACTCTGCCTCATCTCAGTCATTGTTTACTGGGGCAACCTTTCAACTTTCGGCGAAGTGGTAAACTGGATGCTTTCGCATGGACGGATGTTTCTAAAATGCTACTCGGTGTTGCAACCTATTTAAATCAAAGAAAATTATATTTCTGAGCTGTGCACAATCTGTCTGTCTGTCTGTCTTCATATTTGTCTCTCTATCCATCTATCTCTATCTCTCCATATCTCTATGTCTCTATCTCCCTAAAAATATATTTCCATCTGTCCAAACATCTCTCTCTCTCTCACTCCCTCGCCCTCACTCTCTCTCTCTCTCTCTCTCTATACATATATATATCGCTGCCTCTCCCTCCTAATTCACTGTCTATCTCTCTGTCTATCTCTCCATAAAACTATATCTGTCTGATGGTCTTTTTCTGTCTGTCTGTCTATTTATCTCTTTACCAATCCATTTATCTGTATCTATTTCTTTCTGATAATTCCAGTAATGGGAGAATTTCTACTTACATCTCAAAGCTATTCACGCCAATCACTGTGAATGGGTTGACGGTGCAACTAACAACAGAAACATAGAAAAATCGAAACATCGAAAATAGGTGCAGGACTAGGCCATTCGGCCCTTCGAGCCTGCACCGCCATTCATTGAGTTCATGGCTGAACATGCAACTTTAGTACCCCATTCCTGGTTTCTCGCCATACCCCTTGGTCCACCTAGTTGGACGACATCGAACTCTTTTTGAATATATTTAGGGAATTGGCCTCAACAACTTTCTGTGGTAGAGAATTCCACAGGTTCACCAATCTCTGGGTGAAGAGGTTTCTCCTCATCTCGGTCCTAAATGGCTTACCCCTTATCCTTAGACTGTGACCCCTGGTTCTGGACTTCCCCAACATTGGGAACATTCTTCCTGCATCTAACTTGTCTAAACCCGTCAGAATTGTAAACGTTTCGATAAGATCCCCTCTCATTCTTCTGAACTCGAGTGAATAAAGCCCAGTTGATCCAGTGTTTCTTGATGTCTCGCCATCCCAGGAATCAGTTTGGTGAACCTTCGCTGCACTCCCTTATCGCAAGAATTTCCTTCCTCAAGTTAGGAGACCAAAAGTGTACACAATACTCCAGGTATAGCCTCACCAAGATCCTGTACAACTGTAGTAACACGTCCCTGCCCCTTTACTCAAATCCTCTCGCTATGAAGGCCAACATGCCATTTGCTTTCTTAACCGCCTGCTGTACCTGCATGTCAAACTTCAATGACTGATGTAGCATTGCACCTAGGTCTCGTTGCACCTCCCCTTTTCCAAATCTGTCACCTTTCAGATAATAGTCTGTCTCATTTTTTTTTCCCACCAAAGTGGATAAACTCACATTTACCCACATTATACTTCCTCTGCCATGTATTTTCCCACTCACCTAACCTATCCAAGTCACTCTGCAGCCTCAAAGTATCCTCCTCACAGCTCACACTGCCACCTAATTTAGTGTCATCCGCAAATTTGAAGAGACTACATTTAATCCCCTCGCCTAAATCATTAATGTACAAAGTAAACTGCTGGGGCTGCAGCACAGAACCTTGCAGTCTCCCAATAGTCACTGCTTGCCATTCTGAAAAGTACCGATTTATTCCTACTCTTTGCTTCCAGTCTGTCA